>NC_056725.1:1003831684-1003860668 GCF_019279795.1 Protopterus annectens | reverse complement strand
CATTTCACACCTGCATTTAGCATTCTCCGGTGGATGGTTTGCATTATTAGCGGAGAGTAAGGCAGGTGCTACGCACACATCCCTCCCACGGGCGGGACAAAGGATTGCCTGCGAAACAACACCAAGCCCAGGGTCTACATACCCAGAATCCCTTGACTGCAACAATCGACAGTACCCATTACACATCCTTCATGTGTGCGGGACTGTGATGTGGACGCAGTTCTATGGACCAGTACCCTGGGTATTTCTGTGCATCTGTGCTGCATTTCATGGACAGCTATCATCAACATTAAACACGCTTGCGGTGCATATGTGTACCTGTGACGACAATGAGTTCAGGTACACATTGAAATAAGGCATCATTCTTGTCTTTAGACAATTTTTGGGTCCTACAATGGACACCACTGTGCATATGTAAAGTGTAGAGCTTGTCGGACTGTGTCCTTGTGAGCAGTGGGTTTCACTGATGCTGTGTGTTCAACAATCGTGGATGTCTGCTTGACTGCCCATACTGTGTAGTGGTACAGGAACCATGTTTTCCGACACCAGAACCCAATGGTGTACATCCAATGTTGCAGGTTAACAACCACTTTAATACCCAGAGGCCACGATTGGGAGGTATTGCCACTTTATTATCGGAACAACACCTCCAGACTGTGTAAATCACGGGAACCTTAGGCCAGTCTTACCGGCCATTTGCAATTGTAATTAGCAGACACGTGTCAATACATGTATGATAAGACATATTGTCATGCAGAAGTTAATCTATGTTATTTGGACATTGGCTTCTGCTATTGGCATCCGTTGCTGTGAGTGTTGCCAGTTACCATACACATTGCTTACTCAGAGGCAGACTACACAATTCTGCACACTACTGTGGTCTCCTTTAAGGACCCTGAGCCTGTGGTCGACAGTACTGCAGCCACTGCATCAATCACATTTGCCATCTACCAGTACCTACAGGACTGCATGAACCAGGCATTCACTTATCCAACTGTGGTTCATTGTACCAATGCCAAGCATCCAGTGTGGTGTACCCCAGCTATACACAGGATGTACAACACGAGGAGGTGGCTACTACAAGGTGGAGCAGACACCTTGTGAGGTATGACACCCTTGGTCATCTTATGTGTAGAGTTACACACTGTCATGCCATGGTCCAGGGCACATTCCACAGATATACCTACATGGACCTGGCTGATAATCATACCACCTTCAGTTGCTATGCTCAACACCTGTGAGGTCACTCCCACATATGCTCTGACTGGGTTCACAAAGAGGTGGAGTTTACTCAACATACACACATTGCCAACATACAGGCTGACAAGTCCAGTGAGGACATCTCCACACCCTCCCCCACACATGAGGAGATGTCTGTACCAGCAGTTTGTGGTCACCAAATGGTCTGTGACACACAGGTGGGACATGCTCTCTCCAGGGTAGTGGACATAGCATCCATGAGACCAGCTGGTGACCCCACTGTGTACTCCACTATCTCATTGAGGAATTAGACCCACAGTTAGGACAGCTATTTCTTTGTAGCCTCACCTCAGGTAAGGTACCCAGGTTGTGTCGCATGGCAACTGTAGTCCCACGTCACAGGGCCAATGCCTCCACTGAGCCTGGTTATTACTGTCCCATTACCATGAGGAGACCTATCTGCAAAGACATGGGGAGGGATCATACTGCGGCTCGTACATGAATGCATAGGGGACATACATACTTTGCATCCAACACGGTTTGTCTTGTTCAGGGTCGGTTCATGCCTTTAAAGCATGGTTGACATATTCGGGACAGTCACCGAGGCCATTGATGGGGGTGTTGCAGTCCATACAGCCTACCTCGACCTGGCAAAGGCCTTCATCACATTACCCCCCTCAGGTATCGTTGATAAACCCATTGGCTGGGATGTGAATACGTACATCACAGAATGTGTTGTAAACTGTCTATGTGACACAACCCACACGGTCATAGTTGCTGGCAGCATGTCAGACCTACTGCCTGTCGCAGGTGGTGTCCCATCGGGCCCTTCCGTGGGTCCACTCCTGTCATGCATCTACATTTCCACGGTACAGGCACACACAGGGGTGTTATGGGCAACATTGTTTGTAGATGACTGCAAAACAGGTGCCATAGTGGGACGGACATCTGACACAGATATCCTTCGAAGGGGCCTCCCAGATATGCATATCTGCTGTCAGGGACATGTCCCACAGCTAAATGCTAAGTAATGCAACATCATACCTGTCGAAGTACTAGGTCACCCTGTCCAGCATATAGGTGGCTGTCCACTCAGCACAGGGGTGATTACCAGGGATCGGGGACAGAGTTTGTCGGTCACCATTCATTCAACACACACGTTGCTATCGTGGTTCTGTGGGACTTCTACATTGCCCACCTGTTTGTGCAGGGATTCACATCTACATCAGGCTAGGTCATTGTCTCCTTGTACCCATTACGTGTTACACCTATGATTTACTACATTGCCCCATTAAGACTGTATCTGACCATACACCTACAGCAGCTGGGAAGCCCTCATAGGTTAATTGTCGTACAGATGCAGGATGACATCATTTTGTGTAATGCTGCCCCACTTGTAGGACCCCTGCCCCATTAAGTCACATACCTGCTGTTTAGTGTTGACCTGTGCCTGACATACGAGGCCATGTCAACCCATATGTCATGTGTATGCTTCACCTACTGTATCTGCATCCCTCAGAACCACTAGGGCAGGTGACATGAACCTTGTAATAGTCATTAATGGGATGTGTTTGAGTGACACATATATCACCCAGACACTCACAATGCTGTGGATCTACATCACAGTACATGTGAGACAGAGATCCTTCCTAGCCTTGTTCGCGGGTATGTTGTCCATTGGATGGAGAATTGCAGGTATAGGCCAGGGATTACATCATTATCACTGCTTGACGGAGGTACAGCAATATCATGAGTATTTTATCTGAAGCACAGAAGGTTGGCAAAGTCATCCTAACTATGGTGTAGTGTTATGGCTGAACCTGGGACGATGGCCTACCCTGTACCTATGGACGTATGAACCTATATTCATAGTTTGTCACATTTACACTTGTCTATCCCCTATACTCTTTCTCCAGTGTATATTTCTGTGGCACATGATTGTCCTCTGTATTACATGCAGGTATGCTGTGTACAGTGCACATACGTCACAGTTGATGACAGTGTATCTGTGTCCCTAACACTGTGATACTGAGGACTACCACACATCCTTCACAACATTACATGCATATGTCCATTCTATTCTTCTTTGGCCTATGGGGGGGTGTTAAGGCAAACATTACACAAGTCCCTGTATGTTCATAGGTTCATAGGTTCATAGGTTCATACTAGGCTATCTGCCCGAGGGCATTTACAAGCCTAGCCCATAGTTTTGTGGCTTACGCCACCCCTTTAGTATGGGGAACTATACCCATTATTTTGCTGTGCCTCTGTCGAGCAGTGACACTGAGGTAATCCCTGGTGTATATCTGCGATCTCCCATCCATTGGTCAAGATTTCTCTTGAACAAGGCCAGAGAGGTGCTCTGCCTCACATATACCGGGATTTTATTCCACAGCATAGGGAGTCTTTGGGTGATGAATCTATCCCTCCAGCATGTCCTATTAATAGCCGTGTCGAGGTTTAAGTCTCCCGCCCTTGTGGCTCTGACGGATCTAGATTTTTGAGGTGAAGCATATTCATCAAATCTGGGTTTGACATGGCCTTGTATGTTAGGCAAAGGTCACCTCTGAGCAAGCGTGGCGACTGAATAGAGCTGGAGTTCTTTCAGTCGGGCAGCATAGGACAGATGTTTGAGACCCGTTATCCTTTTGGTGAGGAACTTTTGTGGCCTCTCCAGCTGCTGCAAGTGTCGGGTCAGATACATTCCAAATGGGGCATTGTACTCAATCATTGGTCTGATGAGTGATGAGTATAGGGAGACTATGACCTCCCTTGATCTAGATGAGAATCCCTTCATGATAAGGTGGGCAATGTAGAAGGTCTTCCTAACTACTTTAGCTACATGGGTGTCGAATGACAGACTACTATCAACCTGGATCCCCAGGTCCCTGATAACTTCTTCTGTGCTCAGTGGATTGCCACCTATTTGGTAGCTAGGGGTAACCTTGTTTTTGCCGAAGGGTATGACTATGCATTTTTGGCATTTAACTTTAGGCCATGGCTCTGGCACCAGTTATCCGTTTCTGTGAGACCCTTCTGAAGGATATCTGTGTCAGATGCGTTTTCTACTATGGCGGCCAGTTTGCAGTCATCTGCGAACTTTGTCAGCCATAACCCTCCTGTGTTTGCTTGTACTTCGGAAAAGTAGATGCCAAACAAGAGTGGGCCCAGGACTGAGCCCTGTGGTACACCACTTGTGACAGGCTTTGAGTCTGACATGGCGCCAGCAACTCTGACCCTGTGGGTTCTGTCACTCAGCCAGTTTGCAACCCATCTTGTGATGTATGGGTTAACATTTAAGCTGATGAGTTTTTCAATGATACCCGAGTGGGGTATTGTATCGAAGGCCTTCGCCAGATCGAGGTAGGCTGTATGGACTGCCTTTCCCTCATCAATGGCTTTGGTGACTGTTTCGAAAAAGTCAACCAAGTTTAGAAGGCATGATCTGCCTTTGACAAAGCCAAACTGGGATGGATCCAAAGTCTGCAAATTCCCTATGTCTTTATTTATGAGGTCCATTATGATCCTCTCCATGGCTTTGCAGATAAGGCTTGTCAAGCTAATGGGACGGTGATTTCCAGGGTCGGTGGAGGCACCGCCTTTGTGAAGTGGGACCACAGTTGCAGTGCACCACTGCCTGGGTACGTATCCAGAGGTAAGACTATGATTAAACAGCTGTCCTAGCTGTGGGTTTAATTCCTCGTTGAGTTCGTGGAGCACACAGCCAGGGACACCATCAGGTCCCATGGATGCTGTGGTTTGCTTTGGAGAGCAGTTCTCACTTGGGCGTTGGAGATGTTTGGGGGGCTGCAATCGCTTGGTATAGATATCTCTCCTTTTGGGGGGGGGGAGAAGTTTGCACTGAACCTGTCAGCCAGTATGTTGGCAATGTCTGTGGGATCAGTAATCTTCACATCATTTTGAACTAGTTCTGAGCATATCTGGGAGTTTCCTCCCAGGTTTCTAACATAGCTAAAGAAGGCCTTATGATTGTCTTTTGAGTCTTTAGCTATTTTTCTCTCAGAATTTGCTTTGGATGATTTTATGAGAGCTCTTCGTTTTTTACTTATAGTGAGCAAGGGTGTCTTACCTTTTAAGGATTTTGCACTATCTTGTAGTAGCTTCCTCCTTTTGTTGTACAGTTTGTTTATGGCTGGGGTCCACCAGACTGGACGCTTGCCTTTGGTACAAAGAGTCTTTGTTTTGCTTGGGATTGCCTTATCCATGCAGTCCTGCAGGTGCTGGTAGAAGGCATTTTAAGTGATTCAGCGGCTTGAGTACTGTTTTCCGCCAGCTCGGGGGCCTTAAAGGTGACCACACTAGTCTTTAGAAGTGTGAAGTCTACTTTCTTGAAGTTCTTTACTGTGGTCTTTTTTATTTCAGGTGGGGGTGGGATGAGAACCTCCAGCGAGATTAGTTTGTGATCTGATCTCACCAGTGAAGGGTATACTTCCGGTGTTGAACATTGTGCTCCCATGTTCGTGATGATGAGATCAAGTATGTTTTCTCCTCTTGTGGGGATGGTGACTAGTTGTTCCATGGCATTTGAGTTTATGAATTCCAGGAACATGTGGGCTAGGGCATTTGGGCTTGAGTAGTGTTCCCAGTCTATATTAGGGTAATTGAAGTCACCTAGTATGATGGTGTTTGATGATACATTTATCCCCTCTAGTGTTTTCAGGAAGGCCATGTGAGGTTCCTGAGTTTGTGAGGGTGGCCTGTAACATGCTACAATTTGCAGAGCAGTCTTGCCTATGGTTAATTGCACCTGTATGGTCTCCGATGCATCGTGCGTTGCCACCAGTCTTGAGGTGTGGGTGTCCTTGATGAATATGGATACCCCCCTCCTTTCTTGGTATTGTCCGGATTTTGAGGCGGAGCATGATAAGAGGTAAAACCTGATAGTGCTGGGGTGCTCTCAGGAACCTTGAACCAGGTTTCTGTCACTGCACAGACATCGATGTTCTCCATACTGAGAAGGGCCTCGAGTGTGTGCATTTTGAGATTTAGACTTCTGGCATTGAGCAGCATTACCCTTATTATTTTTCCTTTTTTGTGTTCTAGGGTGGTAGGTTTAGAATTTGAGCCTTGCCTAAAAAAGGCACTATGGGGGTGGCAAGAGCCTTTGCCAATATCCGAATCCCAGGGTGACAGGTGCAAGCCGTCCCTTGCGAAGCAGCGTGGCTTGTCCAGCATGTCATCCCAGGCAGACAGACATTGGATCCCCTTTGAATGACACCAGAGTTTAAGCCAATTGTTAAAGCTGATCATCCTATCTCTGTATTGTGGCATCATTCTTGGTGAAGGTAGGATACTGCTCAAGGTCAGGGTCATACCTGCCTGGGCTACATAATCAGAGAGCTCCTCAATGTCTCTTTTCATGTAGTCCAAGGAGGTACGTCTCAGGTTGTTTACACCACCGTGGACAATGACTGAGTCGTATTTGTACCTGCTGTTGAGAGACCTGAGTGCTTGCGTTATGTGGCGGATTCTAGCACCCGACAGGCAGCTTACTGTGACCTTCTCCTTACTCAGTCTGGTGAGCAGGACGTCAGTGTGTCTGACTATGGAGTCACCAATGACTAGTGTGTCTGGCATTGTGTTTGGCCTTAAGGGCTGTGACTGTTTGACACTCTGACTGTGAGGTATATGTGTTGCAGGTGTTGTGTTCTGAGGTGGTGGTTGTTTGGGTGTATGCTTTGGTGGCCTCTGCTGTTTTGGTAGATTTTTGATCAGAGCCGCCGAGTATGTCTTTGTGTGTTTATGTGTATGATTTGAGGTTGTGATGGTACTATGTGAGACTGGGTCTTTGGTGTGTGTGGTAACCTTCTCCTCCTGACTGGTCTTGCCAGTCCTATGTTGAGAGAGCTCAGCCTCCAGTTTGGCCGTATAGTTGCATCTCGCATGTATTTGTGTTTTGTGGGAGGAGGAGAGGGTTGTCTGTGTACATGAGGCAATTGTAACATTGCCTCAATATTCCCAGGTTCACCAGCTGAGCAGGACTGGACACTAGCAACTGATCCCTCGACATGCTAGAAGGACTAGACAAACAACTGTAAAAGAGATTCCGGGGACGTGGGTTACCGAGAAATGGGGGTTTGCCTTTTTGGGGTGCTATCTATAAGAGTGCCGTATCAAGGTAATAAGTACTGTAGGAGCAAGTGCTAGGTTTAACAGATAGGGAAAAGTCTACTTGGAGTCAAGTAGAGATGATCTTTTTGTGCATGCTTCATGTTGGTGTCTGACCAGGCTCCGTTGCAGTCGTGTGTTGGACGGTAGTGTTTCTGTGTGTTTGCCATGTGTTTTTATTGCCGGTACATCTGTGGGAGGTATGGTTGGCACATGTTCCTCTTTGCAGGGACACCCATCCTGGGGTTTGTGTCATGCATCTGCAATTGGCATGTGCCATATGTCCTGTACTATTCCCACAGTCGTGTATGCCTTCATGCACTACTACTGCGTGTTACTGGCTGTTTGTATGTGGTACATATGGACATTGTGATGGTTGGCTTGACCTATTCCCATGCTAGAACATACACATCTGTCAATTACGTTGTTTAAATCAAACTGTAACACTCATTCGTCTTTTCAAAATGACAGTCAATAACACAGTAAGCTGAGATTAATAACGTTTTACTACTGTGCAGCAGGAGGCAAAGAACTATGCAGTACAAGTTTAGACATTTGATTTACTCTATACATGTTACAGCTGTATGAGCATTGTGTATACTATCATCTTTGCACACATTAATGATGTGGTCAGTCACAGGGCATTTAAATCACTATAGTCCACAATGTTGTATTCCTACAACAGTGCTAAGGTAATGCTTATGAAATGTTTTCCCATGAGGATAGCAAAACCTTGCGAGCCACATAGTCAATTAGAATGTACTTCGTAAATTCTGCTCTGTCACGGTTCCAACACTGTTCAGATCCGTCGTCACTCCATTTCCTACTAGGTTCCTTTGTCTCTCTGGTGAGCAGCTGTACTCTGTGTTACATAGAGCTCACAAGCCTATCCTCCTCAGTGGAAGGATGACAGATATACCTGTACATACATTTATTATTCTCTAACCGAGCAGATGACTAATGCTGAATGACATACACCTGCTGCACTGGTTACTGCCAGGGTCAGGGTTCAATCACACTGCAGCTACACTACAGGCTATTACATGCATGATAAGCTCTACTGCCATATTGTAAGATAGAATAATATGCATTATACACTTATTGCTTCTAAAGTTGCACGTCATATATATGTTTAAATATGTATTTTGCTAACATTCTCCCTCCTTTGATTGCTTCTATTCTATCCAGAAACATATACCACATTATTTCATTCCTAGCCTCTTCCTCTCTGGAACGTTTAACTAGGCAAGTAATTTGTTGTACATTTCAAGAAGGATTGCATTTTGTATTGACAAATACCACTACAGGTCTTGATACATAGTCTCGGGTACAGATACGTCGACAGAGTCCCTGACTAATACTTACATGTAAAGTATCCATAATAGACACATGCTCCCAATATGAGCAGAACAACACAAATGGCAATCATGATATTCAGTATGACTGAACCCCATCCACCAAATGGTTTGTGGAAATGGTTCGTCAGTGGGTTTGGGCCTGGTTCCGCCATGGATGACACCTGCTGTATTACCTCTAGGTGGGCGTTGATTCTGGTCTTTTTATGTGGTACTTGGACACAGCGATCTTCTTTAATGAGCCGGCACGTACCAATTCTCGCCGGCAGGGTGCAGTCGTGCGCTATTACATTTTGTGACACAACAGTTCTCATTGCATCCAGTTCATCAGTCACAAGTTCAAGAGCGGAAAGTCACATTCATCATTCCTCCGACAGGTTTTGACAACTTCCTCTGTTCCCTGATTGATTTCACTACTCCACAAGCTGGGAGTGTTCCAGCCCAGGTTATGACGCTGTCACTCAAGTCCATATGGATCGATATTCCTTTATCTCTTGCAGAAAACTGGAATGTCAGAACAGCTTCCATTTCACCCACTGGATTAGTAGGTTTCTCGACTGTGTTCCCAGTTCTTTGAGCTATGTGTGTTATAGTTCGTTTGTACCCAGAGGCAATTGTGCAGTATGTCATGTGACTGGAGCCAGATAACCCAAATAACAACTGCCGGACCAATTCTCAGGTAACCATTGATATGCTTTTTCCCACAAACAAAATAACAATATTCTACTTTACTACTGATGCGGGTTACCTCTGCATGTAACATCTGGCGTGTCTATAACAGAGGACTGTTTATACAATTCAGGATGTTTCTGCACATCCTTCCACGTTGTTCTCATGAAGCTTCAATACAGATAATGAATGGTGCTACAAGTAGTACTGTGATCTTTGGCTGTTATATGACATTTGTAAGACACAGTTATGTTACAAATACTCCCACCAACTTGAACTGTATCATGTTTATAACAACATACAATTACTTTTTGTGTAACAGGTAAGTACAGTGCCACTTTGTCCTGTGATCTCACAGAACCTGTATCAAAGTGTAAATATTCACAAGTCTCAATCTATCCCCAAGGGGACACCATACATCGGAAGTCCTCCATATGATGTAGGTATGGCAGTACAAACACAGCAATTTAAAATGTTCATAGTCTGTACATGCACACGCGTCATGCCTAGGTATTTGTTGAAGTGCGGAAGACACTCTGTGGCCAGTTCATCACGTATCACTATTTGTATCCGTGTAGTTGTATGCAGGTAAGATCCAAGCAAATGTAAAGTAAACACAAACATGGTTAATAGGTTTATAATCACTATGACAGTAAACCAAATGTCTTTGGGGTTGCTTTGTATTGTTATACAGTCTGGCCCGGGTGATGCAGGCTCTATGGTATATCAGCTACAAGATGTTGATCAGACTTCATATCCTTTACCGGTTTGAAAACTGTGAGGTGAACCCAGGACGACCTCTCAGCATACTGCAGTAGGCGTTGCCAACAGTACCTGGTACAGACCTTCACACTTTCCACTTGCCAATTATCTTGTTTGGATAACAGTGACATACACACAGGATACTGGTGTCAGCTATGCGTCCGGCTTCACTTGCTCTTTATCTGTAAAAGACTTTAACTGCAAAACAGTGTTATTGGTTAACAATCCTCTCATGTCACCTGCTAATGAGCCATCGACCTCCGGCTCTGCAGGCATGACAGCTTTCCACTCTGGCACATGATATGCCATTCCACATACTACTTCGAAGTGGGTGCAACACTTTACATTTGGAACTGTTGTCATGCTCAGCAATGCTAGAGGTAGACAGCAAATGTAACTCGTCTGGGTGTCACCCACCAACCTCCTGTACTTATTTCTCGGGATCCCATTGTACTGCGCCAGCAGTCATGCTGACTGTGGGTTGTACATGCAATTTACATTCATGGAAATACAAAATAATCCCCCAGGTTGCGTGATTGTCTGGTTCACTAAATGTGTTCTATTGTCACTGTAGCTTCTTTACAGTATGCCCGATCTCGGGATACTTAATTTACTGGCACCTTTGCCACTGCTGCTGCATCCGGATTCATGGTTGGGAATGCTTCTACCCATTTTGATTATATATATGTGTAATCACTACACAGTATTTCTTCCCTTCACATTTATTCAGATGTATGAACTACATACAAATAGTACGGTACGGAACGGTTATGGTGGTGTAGGTGAACACACTCCCTTCGGTTTAAATGCTCCCTGTGCATGATATCTACTGCAAATGTGACACGCTGCACATGATGTTTGTATGTGGTTCCTAATTCCGTATGTTAGGGGTATTCTGTTAACCGAATGTACCATCCCCCCTGTTGAGACATGTCTCTACCCATGGCTCCACAAAGCCGCATATCTGACTACATTAGACGTTAATATTGGCTTTCTCACTGTGGATATGTGCAGTCCGTCTTCAAGGATTGCTCCTCGTCATACCCACGTCGACTTTTCTGCTTTCGTAGTTGATGTTTGCATTGTTTGTAACATTTCTACATGTAAAATGTGTGAGGATTGTCATTCCTCATTCAAACATACACTTTCCAACTGTGAGGCTGCTTGTTTTGCAGATGCATGAGCTCATGCCTTACCTTTCCTACTGTTATCCTGTTGCTATCTATGACCTGCACATTTACAATTAGCTACTTTAGTGGGTAACTGAATGGAATGTAATGCATTCAGGATCAATTGCGCATGATTAATCGGTTTACCGGTGGATGTTATCATTCCCCTATTCTTCCACTGCTGCTCATAAACATGCACTGTACAGACAACATACTGACTATCGGGACATATGTCCACACATCAGGTTTTCACCACAGTACAAGCACGTGTTAAAGCTATCTATTCTGCTGCTTGAGCAGACACGTTATGCTGCAGGGGTTGGGCGTCTACAATCTCATTATCAATAACTGCTGCATAACCTACTTGATTCGTTCCTGTAGGACTCTGTCTACATGATCCGTACACATTAACTGTCACGTCTGCATCATCTAAGGGTATATCAGTGATATATCATGTCTGTGTGTAGTTATTTCATCCATTTCGTATAGGCAACTGTGTGGTGTGCCATACACAGGTGTCGGACGTGACGTTGAGAGGTTTAATGTTGTACAACGTTCAATCACCATATGAGGTTGACTCAGTGGTATGGTCAAACAAGACAAATGTCTAGCACGGGTCAGGAATGCTATCTTCTCTTGCAGCAGAATGATCGCAACTGCAGGAGACATTCTCACAGTGAGAGGGTGGTATGATAACATTGAGGCCGGGGCCTGTACTGCCATGGGTGCTACAACAACTGCCTGTACACAATGTGGCACTGACCATGCCACAGTGTCCAACTGCAATGAGTAGTAAGCTATGTAGCGTTGCTTACTTCCATGCTGTTGCATCAAGACTGACGTCATATATCTCCGCTTACAATCTACAGTCTGACAACATGTGTTATGATTATTCGGGAGACCTAATACAGATGTTGAAGCTATCAATCGTTTTAGTCTGCAGAAAGTTGTTTCTGCTACTGTAATCCAGTGTAGTATGTGTTGTGCTGCCATAGGTGTATTAAAGATTAAGGCAGACAATACAGCAGATTCAGAAGCATTGTTTGGTGACCAGCTTTGACAAATGTTAGTCGGCACAGAAAGGACTTCATTCCCTTCTTGGTAGTTGGCTTGGGTGCTTGTGAAATTGCTACCTTCCGATCATCATGTAATGTTCTACCCTACTTGGATACCGCATATCCCAGGTACTTGACCTGTATTCTCTGTAGTTGCAATTTATGCTTGCTTACTTTATGTTCCTGTTCTGCTGAATATCTCAATGATGCTATTGTATCTTCCATACATTGCTGCTGGGTAGGGGCCGCAAGCAGAATATCATCCACATAAAGTAGAACTTGACTGGCCCTGGGTGTAGTAAACACCGGAATGTAGCTAGC
Source organism: Protopterus annectens (assembly GCF_019279795.1). Lineage (NCBI taxonomy): Eukaryota > Metazoa > Chordata > Ceratodontiformes > Protopteridae > Protopterus > Protopterus annectens. The sequence continues at coordinate 1,003,848,008 of NC_056725.1, read as the reverse complement.
CATCTCCTGTGGGAATATCGTTGTACTTTCACAGTATCCCTGCGATAGCCGGGTATGGCTGTATCTGTTACCCTGAATGTAAATGCAAAGCAATACGGACTATCTGGATGTATAGGTATTGCAAAGGAAGCATAGCTTATAAGTACCACGGTAAGATACTTCTGTGGCGTGTTCATAGCATTCAATATTGTGTGTGGGTCTGGCACCATCGGTACCCTAGGTATTATTACATGATTTACAGCTTGTAAATCCTGTACCATCTGCCATTCCCCCTTTGTTTTCCGATCAGAAGATACAGGGGTATTGCATGGTGAATAGCGATTACTTTGTAGATGGGGAATTCACTCTGTGACTTTACAGATATCATCTGGTGTCCACGGTCTGTACACTACGGGGGTTGGGTCCTGGCCTTCCTGTCCTGCATGAGGGTTCGGTACTTCTATTAATTGACAGATATCCTCACTCTGTTCTAGTGACTGTCTTCTTACTCAAGTGTCCCTAGGTATGTTACGAGTTCGGGATGTGGTTTCAATAGCTTCTCTTACATTTGGTCGTTGTGATACCTCTGTTGCCAAAGGATAACGTGGGGGGGACTAGCCTGCCCTCCCGCTTCATATCCTGGATGTGGTATCGGAGGTGGTGGGGGGGGGCTGTCGCGACTACTGTATTATTATCTTCTTTGTGTACGTATGATGCTTTCGCATTTGTAGTGTTCTGTTCCCTTCGGTTCACTACCTCAATCCACCTATGTGCTTGACGGATACCCAATTGTCGCTGTTTTGTCGCCTGCACATCTTAGGGCTGCCACCTTTTCAAATGCACAATGTGGGACATTAGTGTTTGGAACGTGTACTTTGCCTGGAAAAAGCATACCCACGGCCAGTACATAGGACAGGACTTCACTTTTTGCCAGGAGAGCTACCAATTCTTGTAGCATGTCAGTTGCTTATTCTGTTTATTATGATATTTTGTTGTTCCAGATACAATATTAGTGTTTTATGCTACCATTTGAAAAGATATCTGGGAAATCTTTGTCCTGAGATATCAAGACATTTGCCATTTGTTCGGTTTGTTTGCAGGACACAACTGGCCAAAGAGGGACTGTCCCTCACAGGGTGGGACAGGTGGTTACCCTAGAACATGTGCATCACATTTTCAGAGATTACAATGTTTCAGTAACGATATTTTGTCTAATATACCATCAATGTCATATTTATTACCCCATTTTGCTGAATATCTCACATTATGTGCTCTCTGCGATTGCATATACTTCACGTCACCCGTCAAACGCGGATCACATGATCTGTTTGTTCACTAATCTCCCATATCCTCTACACGACTGTTACGTACCCTTCTCTCATACCACGTGGTATCTCCTTCCCTGTATCCACTGTAGTGTCTACAATGACTATTTACTCTGCTCTTTGTTCCCCTGACCTATGTTCAGATTTAACAGTATTTGGATTGGTCTTCGACCCGCTATCACAACTGTTAACAGAAACACAATGTAGTCTGGTCCCTGATCTACAATAGAGACAAAGAGGCAAACACTCCTTACCTGAGCCTCCTGTTTAAGGCTGCACGTTTTCTTCTTGGGATCCAGTTTTCCGCTTTTCAGCCACAGATCAGACAGTGGACTGCCTCTTTACACACAACAATTCAGTCGGAGGTCTTTTCATTCAAGAAGAACCATTTAGGCAAATTCTCCTGCGCAGATGTCTAACCACCCATGCACTCTGACCTGTAGCTTACCAAGGGAATTCCAGATTACAAGGATCACAATGTCAAATAAGTTGTTAAAACCAGACTGTAGTTATCAGTAGGCTTTTCTAAGTGACAGTCAATAACACAGGAGGCTCGGGTTCACAACGTTTTAGTAGTGTACACAGGCAAGCAAAATAATATACAGTCCAAGTATGAGAGTTTTGTCTGACTCTATACAGTAAGCAATTTCTTTATATAGTGTTTACAATCAGCTTTTGCCCACCTCACTGATGTGGACGGTCACAGGGCATTTCCATCACTATGGTCCGCAATAGTCTATACATACGTGGGTGCTGGGGTCATGTTTTTAAAATGTTTTCCCATGAGAATAACACAGCCTTGCAAGGCACCTGGTCAATTACAGTGTCCTTCTGTGATTGTAGCTGTTTCAAGGACCCTGGACTGTTCCGATACAGTAGTCAGTTAATTTCTTAATATGTTGCTTTGTCTCTCTGGTAAGGAGTTGTACTCTTATCTTCGATAAAGCTCACAAGGCCATCCTCCTCAGGGGAAGGGGTGATGTTATGCATGTACATACATTTATTGTTCTGTAACCCAGCAGATAATTAATGCTGAGAGACATAAGCCTGCTGTACTGGTTACTGCCAGGGTCAGAATTCCATCACACTACAGCTTAGCTTCACCAATTACATGCAGGATCAGTTCTACTGCCATATTGCATGGTACAATTCAATGCATTATATAGTATTTCGAGTCTAAACTGGCACTTCATATGTGTTTCTATATATATTTTTCGAACAACATCCATCCGGCCATATGCATGTTGTTCCGTCCTTTACCTTGACCGTGTGTATTTGGCCGTCCGGCAATGCTACCCTCCACATGTGATGTCCCACCTTCCCCTTCTTTGCCTGTAGCACCCTGTTAGGACGTCCTGTTTGGTAGGCACGTGTTCCGCTATATGTCTTCAACTTCTATGCATAGCTAATCATCGATGCAGTGGTTCAACAACCCGACTTGTCCACATGTGTACAGTTATGTGCACCGTGTCGTATGCAAACCTATATGGTTTCGAAGGGTACATACCACATGCGGGATGTACACATTCTGCAGACACATTCACATGCAGCCATTTCCATATCTGTACCTGAGGTGGGTTGGTGACATGTGGGGTACGTATTTGCCCGTGTGGCACTGCCTAACACAAACATCTTACCACATTTCAGGTATGCACATTGTGTGTAGGTGTATAGCTGCACACGAATGCTAGCAGGTTTGGGTGCACAGGTGTACATGGGTGGGACTTACATGCTACAATGAGGCTATTGTGTATTACATCTGAATGCATGGGTTCTGCTTCTGGATATTACACTTCAACATACGCCATCCAGTGTATGCGACAGAGACGTTGCTGGGTGTGGGATATGCTGCTATGCACATGTTTGCCTGTGTTTAAGGTATCTTGGTTCCTTCCTGTTGTTATGTCAACACAGCTACCCGGCTATGTACTGTCACTACTGCTTGTGACCATTATGGTTGGCACCTTTTCCAATGACCATAGTGGGACATGTTTTGTGGGAACATCGGATTTTGCAGGACAACACATACCCACAGTAAGTGGAGTTGACAGGACTTTACTTGTTTGCCATAATATACGCTTATTCTGTTAGCATTTGGGTTCCTTATTCAGTTTATTATGCCATGTATGTGTTTCATATACAAATTATATGTTTTATGCTACTATTACATGTATATTGCGGGAATATTTTTGGCAGGGAATCTCAGGTCATTGTCCATTTTTTCGATTTTTGCAGGGACACAACTGTCCAATGAGGGACTGTCCACGGCACATTGGGACAGCTGGTAACCCTGGTGACCATGCCCATGTCGCTACTGGGGTTGCCACCTTTTCCAGTTGCCAAGGTGGGATATTTCCGGGACTCACATCTGAGTTTACAGACCGACACATACACACAGTCACTATATAGCATAGAACTTCACTTGTTTGCCTAAATAAAAGCTTATTGTTGTGGCAGTTTGGTTGCTTATTCTGTTTCTTGTGTCATTTAGGTATTTCAGTTACAGAAATAACCAATTCATGCTACCATTACATTAAATACGGGATATCATTATGTCCTACACTCTTAGCACATTTGCCATTTTTAATATTTTTTTTCGGGACACAACTGGCCATAGAGGGACTGCCTCTCGCAAAGTGGGACAGGTGGTGACCTTAGTCGCTACTCCTATGTCGGTGCGGCGCGCTGACATGCTGCTGTACACCTTCTCTGCGTATAACCACTGACGGTGCATTGCGGACCGAACACGGTCTCATGCGTATCCTTTGCTCCTTGGACGGGTACACTTAAGCCTTCGTGGGTTGTATTTGCTTCTCCGTTTAGTTGGGACGGGTACTATGTTGCATACTCTACGTGCATTTCATTCTGCACGGGCCCTGGCTGCTGCCATTACTATTATGGGCGGACCGTGGCAGTCAGCACATTAGGTTGCTCACCGCATGCCGGCTTAGCCACGCCTCCGGACGCATCCTACTTGGGCTCGCTCACGTACACTACGCACGTGTCTGTGGTTGCGGTGCACTCTCATTAATATGCATATGGCGCTACTACACCGGCTATTCACTGCACCGCCGGCGCAGCCCTTACGCCGGCCTTGCGCCGAGCTTCATGAATCCCGGGGTGTGTTTTTTTTTTGTGTACTTGCAAAACCCTTTCTACCTAGAGGATGCGATTATGTTGGTAAATTATTGGAGTTGGAAACTAGAATGATATTTAAATTTCAAACTTTAAAGCCCCATGGTTTAAATCAAGAAGTAGGGATCTGAAGGGTTTAGATATAAGCAGGATATCTAATGGTTTAATAGCTATGCTATGTTTACATGTATTTATGGGGTTTTATGAATTACACATGGATAATCTGTGCTGATGATGGTATATTTAATATATATATGTTTATAGTAGCATTTCTATATATATATATATATATATATATATATATATATATATATATATATATATATATATATAGTTAAGTCTATAAAGGATAAATTTTGTATAAATTAAATGTGATTTAAATTAATTGAATTACTGGATCCTGTTAAGTGGCTGTTTACATTACAATATATAAGTCAGCTGAAAGTGCTATACTGTGATCCTTGAAGGTGAATTTCTGAGGTGCCAGATCACTGTTGCTGAATAAAGAAGAAAGGTGCTGATGTTATTTTGTGTTTTTTTTAATTTGTTTTTTTCTGTTTGTGTGCTTTTATTACTACACAGTGATTGTTAAGCAGCATATATCTCCCATCTTGCCATATCTATATTTGTTGCCTATATTCTGTCCCACCTCCATTAATGTATCTGACTGTGGTCATTGTCTAGGATGCTCCCACCTCTATATTTTGGCCAGTAGTAGCTTTTGTAATGGACTAACCCTCTGACTATCATAATGTTAAATGTACTTTTCCCTATTCAGGCAGGTGTTGTCCTTCATAATAGTAACTATAATTATCATTTTCCAGGATGTCTCGCCTGTGTCCATTTTAGTGTTAATTGTAATTTCCCTTTCCCAAGAAAGACCAGTTATACCTTCTTTTGTTTGTAAAAGAGCTTGCTGTTCAGTGGAATATACCTGCTTTGAATCCCATATAAAACCAGAAATTCAACTGTCTTTAAAGATACAGCAAATAAATAACACACGAAAGCCTGTATGCAATATGAAGTTGTTTTTCAGTGAGGATGCAACAAAGACATTAAATGCTGAAGCAGCTTGCGATTTAAATGGTCTATTATTGGACACTCATGTCCATAGCCCAAGATCCTCCTTTTGGGGCAATAGGAGCATAAAGTACACAAAAGAAGGTTTTTATGCAAAATTTATATTGGCCAGGCATTGCAAATGATTTAAATTAGTACTTCAAGGTGTGTCAGCAGTGCCAAAGCTTGTAAAGGCAGGAGGAAATGGCAAGGCTTCATTGTTAACCTTATCTATTATTAGCGAATGATTTCAAAGGGTAGCTATAGACATTGTGAAGCCTAAATGTACCCCAAACACAGTATAAGAGGTATATATTTATGGTGATAGACTGTTGCTATGCTTCCTGAGGTAGAAAAGGCATCAAATGTTCTGCTAGAGATTTTCAGCGGGATATTTTTTCCCTGGGAAATGCTGACAGATTTGTTAAAATCATGTCACAACTGCTGATCTGTAGTGGACTAGCAGCCAAAGACTAACTCCAATCACTTACAGCCAGATGATCTAATAGTTAAGTTTAACTTTACCCTTAAGATGAACATTTGAAGACCATTTTTTTTTTGTCGTGAGGAAAGTGGGACAAATATCTGCCCATTTCCTCTTTGTGTATAGGGAGGTGCCCCAAAAGTTTGGACTTTTTGCCATTTGAGTTGCTTTATGGCCCTAGAGTGATAGACTCTCTTGATATTATATGCAATGTTGTACGTGTGTGAGTGTGTGTGTGTGTGTGTGTGTGTGTGTGTGTGTGTGTGTGTGTGTGTGTGTGGGGGTAAATATAATCCCCACAGTGAGACTGTTGTGAAGAACTTATTGAATTTCAAGGCAGGGGCTGGCAGAAAAGTCCTTTACAGAAGCACTACAGCAGAATATATTTTTAGAGAAATGGCAATGGTGCTTCTTCTTCCTCGACAAAATAAGCTTCAGATAGTATATGAATGTCCCTTTGCAAGTTTAAGAAAGGTGAGCAATGTTGTTGATGTTGTAAAATAGTCCAAAAGTGTATTTGAAAGTGCAACTGCTTCATGCTTACACAATGGCAGTGCTTGTTTCTTTTCTAAAGCTATATTGCCTTAATTAAGAATGGAACGTTCTGATTTTCGTTGGATGAAGTTATTCAAATTTAAAATTTGACTGAGCACAAAAAATAAATAGCCAGTATTTTTTTTTTATCTAATGCAGATATTAGGGTTTTGGATAAATGGCTGTAACTGTGGTACATAGGTTCTGGACACCCCATCCTGAACTTCTTCAGTTATTTTGGGCACTTCCTCATTCACAGTGCAAAGCCATAGTTTAGGTCGTTCTCTTTGAATCTGTGCTTGCTGCTTGCAATTTGGACTTTGTAAATATTTTCAAAGACTGTATTTGAAATGAGAGACTGCTTACTTGAGGACACATTTCTGGACTTCACTACTCAGTTATTTGCAATTTAGTGTTAGATAAATTATGGTCATCTTCAGCTAGTATAGTGTAAGAAATAGCAGACTTATAATATTGTTCTATTGCCATGTGTCCACACAAGAACCTTTATTTTACATTTCATTGTGGTACATATTTTCTTATTTAGTTTTAAACCTGTGTTGCCTAATTTCTTTAAATAAAGATTTATATTATTACATTTCAAAATCATTTGGTTGGCTGCTTTTTGACTACTGAAAACATAATTGAACAAAACTGGTATATTACAATTGCTTGACTCTGCCATTTGAAGAAAGAGAGGCTGCGTAGCCATATTTACTATAAGGTATGATATGAGTGTTTACTTATTTTTAAGCATGTATAGAAATTTGTAACCTTCATCTGCCAGATTGGTCTTACTGGTGGCAGAGAAATAACCCTAAAACCAGGAAGGCACATTGACTCTCTCTTGAAAATTATTATATGCGCAGATGCAATAGTTTTAGTCAGCATGCAGTTACTGTTGGTAAGATCAGACTGTAAAGCATTGTGCTGAAAGGGCGGAGGCTGTTTGGGTGTGGCTGGTTTTGCTTATAGCCCATGGTAACAAAGTTCCTTTCATATATGTAGTAATATTTTGCTATATAGCTTTTAAATCCAGTCTCCTCTTGATTATTAATTGGTGGTAGTGGTCTACAGTTAAATTTCTTACCCTAACATATTAATTGGTGACAGCAGAGTAGATTAAGATACCAGAGCTCCTACCTTCTCACATCTTTTACTTCACATAGCTCTGCAGGCAGATGTACCCTGAATCTTTTATGGTTCCTTATTACGTGACCAAAACCTTAGGTTATTGAATACCTAAAGGTCAATCACTAAATGTCGAAGTCTGAAAATTGTGAACAGCCTTTTCCACACAGGGAAATGAGTCGTTTGGCCATTATGTGGATTTTGTTCTTTCTCCACCGTAGAGCAATCTTGGAATTGGTATATTTAGTTAGGGGGTGTGGGGGGCATAGCCCCCCACATCGGTGGGTATGGGGGGCAAATGTCCCCACTTCATCTCTGTTTAAAATGGCCATTTTTGATGTTAAGGGTTCGATATTTTGTGATTTACCTTTAGGTGTTCAATAATTTAAGGTTTTGATCTCGTAATATAGACCCAATCATTTACATCTCAATGTAGTGTAACAGAGCAACTCTTGAGAATAATACTGTTGCACTTCATTTAAGTGTCAGTGTTTGAGCAAATTGTGCATTTAGTTGATTCCTGAATGTAAAGAAGGCAATGGGTTCGGACATCACAGCAATTGCTTCAATACATGATGCACCCCTGGATTTACTAATCTTCCATGCAGGACTAGCTTAGTCCTGCACGGAAGCAGCCATTTAGGAGCAGGATGGCAGAGCACCATGCATATTAATGAGGGGTGCTGCCTGAGCTTCTAATCTTACACAGAGCGTGTAAGAGTGCACGGGATGTGTCTGAGAGCAGAGCTCTCAGAATATACATGCCCCTACAATGAAGAACAGCAGAAAGGGCTAAGAAATGAGCGAGACCGCTCATAGGTGTCCGCATATCCCCACCAACATTCCCCCTCACATACAACAGCAAGTAATTACAAATAAATGAGCAAACCTTTTTTTTTATTTTAAAATCCAATTAAAGCTATCTGTAGGTGTGCGGGTGTGCCCATTGCTTAGCTACAGTTAATGCAACTTAAATGGCTGAAGAGGATAACAAGGAAGATATATGCAAGTGAAGCAGCATACCCATAGTGTAGTGGGCAGAGCATTCGCCGTATGAGCAGGCATTACCGGTTCGAGTCCCACTGTAGTACATTCCATTTTCCCTGGCAAAGCACGTTATGACCAATATTTTTGTTGCATAACTCACTAAATAACATATATTTGTGAAGTGGAGTACTGCATTAAATGCACATGTGAGGAGTCGGTGTCATAATGAATAAAGCACTAGCAAGCAAGTTTAAGCACCGATAAGCAGTAGTAAGCATATGCAAGCACTAGTACATGGGTTTAATCCCGTTTGTGTGGGGGTAAGCAATGCACACACAGGTTAAGCAATTTGGAAGCTAACTCTCTGTAAGCATCATTAACTGGATGCTAGCAGTGCTTATCCTCATGCAAACCCATGCAAACCCGCTTACAACTACTCAAAAGTGCTTTAATCACTCTGTATCCAATGGACTTTGTTCTGCCCAGTAACAAAATAAACAGCCTTGCAGGTCTTGAACCCAGGACCCTATAGTCACAGTAGGTAACTACCAAGCCATCACAGCAGTACAGAAGAATGAGGTATCAGCAAACAAGTCCTCACTACAGTAAAATCAAACTGAACCTGTGAAAGGAATCAGTATACAGCCATATGTTCCATAACCCACTACATAACATAAACAGTTGAAATGGAATACAGCAGTAAGCCCAGAAGTGAGGTGTAATTGTAATACAGTGTTGAAGTCCACAATAAAACACAAGGACCTCATACAGTGTATGTACACATGAATCATGGATACCAGGCATACATATAAGATGTAATGAGTAATAAATCAATGCCAAAAAGCAAATATAATGCACATTCTAATGTAAGCAATGCTAAGCATTGCACAGGCCAGCTTAGCAGGTGTAAGCAATGTGTAGGCCAGTTAACTCAATGTGCCCAGTGTTATATCCCTATAAACAATGCCAACCTTAGGTAAGCAGGTTCGCCCATAGCTTAGCCTTTTCAAAATTGGCCAATCACAAAAAAGGTGTGGGAAATTGGCCCTACTTAAACCCAACAGGTAGGAATACATCTCATAACTAGTTGTAGCTTGCCTTGCAGGCACCATGTCAGGAAGGGGAGAGGGTGTGCACTTTCAGGCACAGCACTGGTTCATCCAGGAGTTGAGAGTCATGGCAGGACTCCTTGTCAAAGATCATGAGCAGAGACTGCTGCAGGGCCAGTACCAGGGTTCCCAATGTAAGGAAGAAGCCTGGGACCGTCTTGCCCATGACCTCACCAGTGCCACTGGCATACCCCAACCTGGACAGCAGGTCAGACAACACTATGCCGACCTGAAGCGGCTAAGGGGACCTCTTGGAGCAGTGGATCCAAGAGGCTAAAACAGCAGAGGATGTCCCAGCTGTGTGTATCACCCCACTATAAGTGTAATAATTGCCAGCTCATGTATATCATGGATAGGTATGGCTAACTATTCCTTTTATGTCCTCCACAGCTGCAATCAAGCAGGCCACGAACCAGGAGGCCCATGGAAGTTGCCTGGAGAGGCTGCAATGCGGGGCAGGTCAGTAATACTCTTGCATGTACTGTCATAGGAAATAAATCTAAAAGTATTAGTAAATTAATTGCCTGTATAAAACCTGTATTGATTAAGGCAAGTACTGCATACACCGGAGAATATGACAGGAAGAGACTCATATAGTATGTATGTAAATAAAAGCATAAAAACCTGACAATAAAGGTCTAACTGCTGGACTGCATGTGTACTCTGGTATCATATGGTAATATAGATTTGCATTCATGTGATAGTACTGTTGTATTAAGCACTGTTACCCACAGTGTACACCATAAATAGAATATGTAGGAATGCCTGCACATGACTGGTAGTGCAACTGAGAGACACAGAGACAGAAAAAAGGGAAAAGTCAGACAACAAAACCAAAATAACACATGCAACTGAGATGTGAACAGTTGTATTTTTAGCACACACAGCCATGGTTCGAAACCTGCCATTGGTAGTAGTCTGCTTACAGAATCATACCCCACAACTGTACAGATATGTCCAGAATGTCCAGTAAAGTGGCCCATATCTGTTGCTGTTAACCTGTCCCCCTGGGAAATCAGTGGGATGATCCCAGACATATAGGCAGCAAACAGGAACAACTGATTGACATGCATCTATGAGAACAAAGCACACTAGCAACTCCCCAAAACCTTATGAGACTAAGAAGCTACATATGTCCCATTTATACCCCCATCTTGTCAAGCTGTGGCCAGAGTGCATTCAGTAACAGAGTGAGATGTATGTGCATAATAGTAACGTGGAATCTGGTACTGCGTGTGGCAACATTCAGGTAGTGCTAACAAACATTTCTCCCACAGGTCTGTCAGATACCAACACTGTGCCCAGAAATACAAGAACGATACCCTGTACTAGTACTGTTTACATTGGTATTGTATGGCACTGTGACTGATGTAGTTGCTCTGAATAATGAGGTATTACTCATCACTGTCACCCACACTGTACTACAAAATATAACTGTCTAGGAAATCTGTATAAGAGTGTTGCAATACAAGGTCAGAATGCAAAAGCACAGGAGAATTATAAGACAGAAAGCAGATATGAAATATACAGCAATATCTATATAGCACACACTACTCTGATAGGCAGTGTTTAAGTTGTAGCAGACACAGCCATGGTCTGAATCCTGGGAAAGGAAGTAGGCTGCACACAGAATCATACCCCACAACTGTACAGATAAGACCAGAATGTCCAGCATATGGGCCCATATCTGCTGCCTGTCCCCCTGGTAAGTCTGTGGGATGATCCCAGATGTTTAGCCAGCAAACAGGGAATACATGTGATTGTCAACCATCTGTGAGAACAAACCTGTCACTGTAGCAACTCCTGAAACTGTTAGGAGAGTAATAAGCCAAGTATGTCTTATCTACACCCCCATGTTTTCAAGCTGTGACCAGAGTGTGGATGAAACAGAGTGAGATGTAGGTGCATAATACTAATGTGTACTCTGGAACATTGTGTGGAAATATTCAGGTAGTGCTAACAAACATTTCTTCCACAGGTATGTTGGATATGAACACTGTGCTGAAAAATAAAACCAAATAAACCCTGTACTGGTACTGTTTACTCAGAGGCCAGAATGAACAGCCCTTGCAGGTCTTGAACCCAGGACCGTGTATACTGAAGTCACAACACTTAACCCCTACGCCATGACTCAGGTATTGTAGGGAATTGTGAGTGTTGCAGTTTCTCTGAATAATAAAGTATCACTGATCACTGTCACCCACACTGTGCTACATAATATAACTGTGTAGGAAAGCATGTATATGTGTGTGTCAAGTCACTAAAGGTTGAAGAGGGCAGTAGTGTAGATATGTCCCGGTAGACCTGCATGTGGTCAACACATGGCCAGAGACTTTGCAGAAAGAGTTGGATAGCTATGTGCACAACATCAACCTGGAATCTGGGAGTATGTGTAGAAACAGTTAGTTTTAACAAACATTCCCTCCACAGGTATACCAGGTAAGAGGTGTATACTGCAGGTAAAACCAGTTCATGTATAATGATAATGACAGCCATATCACTGTCCAAACTAAGGCTATAGGGTAGTGTAGTAAGACTTGTAAGGTACAGATAACAGCACTGACTAGGAAAGTAATGTGTACTACAAGAATATAGTAGTGGTTAATTGACATCTTTCTCTCCCCCCCACCATATCACCAACAATAAACAACATTCTCACCCCAACTGGTATGTAATGACTCCAATGTTCTGATAATGTCCTATTGTTTGATAAAGATTTTAATTGTTCCCATGCATGTGTTATACTGAATTATTACAACATTGATGACATGGTGCTATCAATGTACCTGCATGCTGTTCATATTACCACTGTGGTCCCATAGATGCATGTGTTCTGTTTGCTATGCAACTGCTCTGTATCTGGTGTCTTGGTTAATGGGAATATCTATGCATACTGTTATACCTAACCCTGGAATGTGTTGATTATTACTAACCCAAATATGATGATAAAATCTAAACACTATAGCACGTTTGGAAATGTTGGTCGCAGCGGACCCACCTGCCCACCTCATCTGGCTGTGGCACCGGGCACCAGCATGTCTGGGGCCCAACCCAGCATCTCTCTGTCTATTGGTCTTGCACTACCTTTGGGTGTAACTGCCTCAAGGGATGGGGCTCACCACCCTGGGAGTGGGCGCAGACAGGAACCTGTCACCCGTTGCTAGGTCCAGGTCGTGGTGCATAGCGAGCTCAACCAGCAATTTGGTGATCTGCTACACCAGCTCGACAACTGGCTATATCATGACTAGAGGGTCAGCCTGGCTCTGCGACTCAGCCCCCAGCACAGCCAGCTTTGGGGCTGTGAAGGTGCAGTGGTGACTGCCCATGGGTGGAGACCTCAGTCCCACTGTTTCCACTAGGGTGCTCATGGGCTTCCGATTTCCCAGCACCCCTCCCCATCAAGGTGTTTACCCCCCACATGTGTCACATACCGCTCCTGTATGCATCTTGTTTGTCTTGTCTGTTAACCTACCCAACCTACCTCCCCAAATATACCTACAATCCCTCCCTACCATCTCACTCTCACCTGAAAAAAAAAAATAAAAAAGGGCAATCTGTTCCCAAAAAAAAAAATCTCGCCCCATACATAGCTTTCCATTTCACACACGTATCCACTGGATACATGTGATCTAGTCTATTTGGCATCACAACTTATTATTTTTGTCCTCACCCATCTCCCAGGGGATTGAGTGTCCAAATCTACCTCCAAATTCAGTGTATATGCACAGCTGTTGCTGTAGAAGAAATGGGCATCTATGGACCTACCCCACACCCTTCCTTCACATCGCTAACTATTTTCCCTACTGTCTTTCCCTCTTTGTGCCCCTTTTTCACCACTTTCCTATCAACCCTTTTTTCTTTTTTTTTAAAGAAATTAGCGTGGGGATAAGTGGGAGTAAGCACTTTTAAGTGGCAATAAGTGGGTTTAAGCCTGTTTGCACAGGGGTAAGGAATGCCTACACTGTTTAAGCAATCTCAAAGCAAACTGAGTATAAGAAACTGTAACCAGAAGTTAGCAGTACTTACCTCCGCAAAAACCCGTGCAAACCCACTTATAACTGCTTAAAAGTGCCTTAACCACTCTGTATCCAACAGCCCTTGTTCTGCTCAGCAACAAAATGAACAGCCATTGCAGGTCTTGAACCCAGGACCCTGTACACTGACGTGACAGCACTTAACCACTACGCCATGACCACTGTGAAGACAGCTGTTGTTTTACCAATATAGCTGTCAATACACATACTGAGTAGTACTGAACAATTGCCTTTAGTTCCTAAATTGTGTAGTCCTTGTTATTAATATGACCATTGCATCACATATGTTGTTTTATCATAATGTACAAATAGCAGATACATACGGTGAGATACATCTGGTAGGGTATACACAACCATGAGGTTTACTCATGACAGGAATATGGTTGTATACATATAATAGGTCTACATATGTGTACATGTACATACACAGGTATACCCATACACATGTGTGTATACACATCTGTATAGTGCAACATATATATGGCCATGTGTACATCTCTTTGTATGTACACACACACACAGATAAATATATATATATATATATATATATATATATATATATATATATATATATATATATGTATATCTAGATAAATGTATATATAGCTATTTATGTATGCACATCCTATGTGTACAGATATGCCTAGTTATGTCGGTATATATGTGGAGATTTATAACTATATGTGCATACATATCTATTCTGATATACCTACTACTGTCAATATATATAGATAGATATCCATACGTATATGTGTATATGTATCCCTATCTGTATATGTGTAGACATATATTGCTCTGTATGTGTTTATATCTAGTGTTTATATGTATATCTATGTACATATACATATCCATATATTCAAGAGCCCTGTTGACAGAGGCCCAGGTTACTAATCTAATAGGGAGGCAAAAGCCATCACTCTGTGGCTAGGCTTATAAATGCCCATGGGAAGATAGCCTAGTACTTACCTATGAACCTATGATCCTTTATATGTATGCTGATATGTATATGTGTATATGTGTATATGTGTATATATCTATATAGATATCTGGAAAATTATATGTACATATATGCTCACCATATGTCCTGAACATGGAGTGGAACCCTACCTCAGCCCCTATAGTCCGAACTTCATAGTGCATGGGGCTGTCAGGTATGTATTGCAGGTATATTTGCAGACTATTGCTACTGTAATATGAATTATCTTCACAGACATGGTGTGTGTGGGAGGTCACATCTGCTTTTAACATGTGTATCATTGACTACTGACAGACATCCTAAGGACATCACAATACAGTACCACTGCTAGCACATTAATGCTCCTGTGGACTACAGCAGAGATAGTACCTAATATATGTGGACAGTCTGACAAACTCTGGACAGTCTAGAGGTATACACAGAACCCTTTAGTGCAAGAAATGTGGGCCAAGCCTGACAATGTGGATGTTAACAGCCATGTAGATAGGTATAACACATACCTATTGGTATACATTTGCCCCCATAGGATATGCATTCACACACTCCTGTCTGTCCTGACACATAATAACTGCTGATACAGAGGTGACATGGCCACATACTACCCACTAGTTATTGACATACATCTTTACTGCATCCCACTGCTTTGTCTGACATACATGACTGCTATGGTGGCCCGGCAGCAGTACATCTGGCAAGTATCTGGGCATGACATCTCACTGGGTAAGTACACTAAGTTGCTATACATGTAACAAAGCATTGTGCAGGCTATAGGCATACTGGCTCAATACTGGCCAACATTTTCTATGGGGGAATACACATGTACCTGCATATAATGCAGGCTCTACAGGCATGTCACAGCACAGAGTAACAGAGACCTGTGTGAAAGTTCATAACCACAACCAATGTGAACACAGCCACAGCCACATATGTAAGCTACCGTATTATTACAGTATATGGACTATCTTTTCAACACCATCTTCATATGTGCCACTCACACACTAACCCTACATATACAGACCCGCTACACAGTGTGGTCCGATGCCTGTCTGTGGTATG
This sequence comes from Protopterus annectens, assembly GCF_019279795.1. Taxonomy (NCBI): domain Eukaryota; kingdom Metazoa; phylum Chordata; order Ceratodontiformes; family Protopteridae; genus Protopterus; species Protopterus annectens. Next base: position 1,003,832,199 of record NC_056725.1, on the reverse strand, counting down.
GGACATGTGTGTTTGGCCCTACAAACATGTAAGCTAATAGGGTAGTATACAGTGGAGCAGCATGTAACATCAGATAGACCAGGACCAAGAACAATGACATCTACCACAGTCTGTACATAGGCCAAGGTACATATTAACAATACACACACGGTTGACAATCACCATACGTACACAGACCTCAGTATTGTACACACAACCACAGAATATCCAGATTATGTCATCAAATGTAACCCCTACTATATATAACATGTGTAGCAGTCTGCTGTCTCACTGGCTTGTTATCAGATATGATGTCTCTAAATATGGTCTACAGCACATATGCACCTCTTACTGCATGACATATGTACAAAGGGTGACAGAGTTGTGGCTAGAGGCACAAACACAGGGCCAATATTGACATGTTTGTTGCAACATATGTCTTATGCGGGATATGAAGTCAGTAACTCTCATGGCTGTCACCATCTAGAGACTGCAATCCTCACACTACCTTCTGCAGTTCACACATAGGTGTTCTG
>NC_056725.1:1003541684-1003826684 GCF_019279795.1 Protopterus annectens | reverse complement strand
CAGGGTAGGTGTGATAGGTGTTCATGCCAATACCTTCTATCGGTGTTGATCAGGTGGTGGGGATGCTGGCAGGGTACTACCTACGGCTAGGGATACACCTGCATGGGACACCTGCACTGCATGCTGCATTCTTCCTCTATTGCCATATGCAGGTAGGGTCTTACTGTACTCATTCCCCGCAGCAAGAAATGACCAGAGAGATTCCTGTGGGTGGTGTTTGTGTGAACTGAGTGCATGTGTGCTATGGAGACTACTTGCATCTGTCACACAGATATGCATGGGGCATTCCAGTTATGCTGGCATGTGCAGGTACATCAGCTGTTTTCCAATACATCAGGCCTATCTCTTTTGTGATCTACTACAGGTCCAGTTACTGTGATGCATATATGTATGTACAATTCCAAGGGTGTCTCCATTTCACAGTGACACAATATATACTGTATGTCTGGGGTACTATCCCCTGTGTATTGCTTGTATATCTAGCCCAACAGCCATGCCATGTTAGTCTTTCAGATGGTGACACATTACCACCATACATTTACAATGGCTTACTGCTAGCATGTGTTATACTGGTGGGGATTGTCTTTGGCACTGCAGTTGTGAGGGCTTGTCCCTGTCATCATCAGTATTGGGAAATGGCCACCAGGTCTTACCTCATCATGCATGCATACTGACCACTCTCACACATTATGAAATACACACCATCCTAACACACACACAGACCTGCATATTGTACAAACTGCTGCAACCTATCCTGCTACCTTGGCCACCTCTGGGCATCTGTGCTCCACTTGTATTATACCTAATCATACATGTTACTACATTTCTATACAGGATTGGGGGGCACACCCTACTGTCACTACATTTCTACACTGGATTGGAGGAAGGGGCAGACCTGTCTGATTCCACATTTCTACATAGGATTGTGGGGGGACACACCTGACTGTTTCTACATTTCTACACAGGATTGGGGGGCACACCTGACTGTTACTGCATATCTACGCTGGATTTGGGGTAGAGGCACACCTGACTGTTTCTACACATCTACATGGGAGTGGGGACACCCACCTGACTGTTACTACATTTCTACACATGAATGGGGGGGCACATCTGACTGTCTTTACATTTCTACACAGGATTGGGGGTCACACCTGACTTTTTCTATATTTCTACACATGATTGGGGGATCACACCTTACTGCTTCTACATGTCTACATAAGATGGGGGGGGCACACCTGGCACTTGTACACATTTGCTATGACTGTACTGGTATGTCAGGTACTCCATTTCATTCTATATTCTAACCTTTCATGCTGACTAGAGTCATATCAGTGTACTACAGGTCTTAGCTTTGGTTGCCCTACATATTAGTGTTTGACTTCCTACCCTTCAGAACTAACATCCCACTGCCTGACCTGCGGTAGTCTGTGTGTGTAGACCTGGGGGGGGGGGGGTTACCCATAGGCATCATTCAGAGGCCATAGCACAGGCTCTGTTTGTGTTTGTCTACACCTGCCCTGCTGGCTGAGACTGTTGTTGGGTATGTGAACCTCCCTGACTGTCATGTGTGAGTCATATGGACACATGTCACCCACCACATTTCCTGCAGTGGGTTTTGTCACCCTGTGTACTACTGGCTACTATGGTACTCCAGTATTTGTAACAGATGTCATGGTGCCACTGTGGGTGTCTACCTTCTGCTGGCATACCATTCAGCCACCCAATTCCCTTGCATGCTCATATCCATACCATAGATACAGGTAACGACACATTCTACTCCATTCAGCAACTGGCAGGTTGATTGACTTACCTTGTGGGTGTGCCAGTATTGAGGATGATGCTGGAGGGCTGCCAATGTTGGATGCACATAGTATACTCCCTATACATGGTTGAGCATAGGTCATGTCATGTTTAGCATCCCTTTTACTCTATGCATGAGTCAAAGAGAGGTGTCATTCCCTGGCTCCCTATTGTGTCAGTGTATGTGCTATGTGTTGCCTCTTTGCCAAGACCAGGACATACTGGGAACACCTCCATCTGTCTACTGGGGTAGGCTCAGGTTGTTCCTCCTCTGAATCACTCTGTGCCTGTGCAGGCCTTGACATTGGTGGGGGGGGGTGGCCCTGCCCCGTGCTGTTCCTGCTGCGACTGTTTCCACAGGATTATATTGTGTTGCTTGGCACATACCATAGCAATTTGAGTACATGTAGCTGGTGATTACTGCAAGGCTCCATCAGATGTGTCCAGGCACTGGAACCTTGACTTGAGCATCCCAAACATATGCTCTATTATAAGTCTGGTCTGTGCGTGTGCCTCATTATGGCATTCTTGTTCGGGTGTGTGTGCATTTCTGATGGGTGTCATCAGCCATGGCTCCAGTGTGTAACCAGCATTCCCCACTAGGTGACCATAAGGGATGTCCCCATTGGCAAGTCTCTGGTACAGCTGCAAAAGATGCCAGATGTGAGAATTATGATAGCTTCCAGGGCAGCCAGCACACACATTCATTATAATGCCCTGGGCATTGCACATGACCTGGCAGTTGATGGAGGGGAGACCCTTGCGGTTGATGTAGACCCTATCCTGATCACCGGGTGGTGCTTTGATGCATATGTGTGTGCAGTCTATAGCACCCACTACCTCAGGGTATTCTGCTATTTAGTGGAAGAGATGCATATCGCTGGCCAACACATTACGGGTGTTGAGGAAATATACGTGCTCACTGGCATGTGCTGACATGGCATCCAGGAACTGGTGGAATACTCTGGATGTGGATGCCTGTGAGATCCCCATGATATCCCCAGTTGAGCTTTGAGAGATACCTGTGGCTAGTATTCCTAAGCCTACACATACCATGTTATCCACTGGTCAACTAGGATGGGTTCCCCTCTGTCAGTTTGGTGTGTCAGGCATGGCAGGCAAAGCTCAACAATTTGCTGTAGGAGGTCTCCGTCCACCCTATAGTGCTCCACTGTCTCTAGCTCATGTAGCCCCTGGTAGGTTGCCCTAGGTCTATAAACTCTTCTCCATCTCCTCACTGTGGGTTGATCGCCAGCATTCACATCCTCACTACCCTCAGCCTCTTGCACATGTTGTTATATGATGCCTGCTGCAGCTCCTATCATTTTGTAGTTTTGTTTGTTAAAACTTCCCCGCTTGTATACACCGGTGGTGTAGAGTATGTGAAAAACCAGAGGGGAAGGTGTTTGCATAGTTTATAGTAGTGTTATGGGCTGGGCTGGTCTGCTGCCTGTGTAACTGGTTGATTTTGATACATTTCACCTGCCAGCTATGCTAGTTCTCCTTGATTAACTTCCTACTACAGTTCTCTCTTCCCATTGCCTTCCTGTTTAAGCCCAGGGGCATGCTGAGCAAACAGAGTGCTGAAATGTGTACAGAGCTGCTATTTCCTGGTTTACTTATTTTTCTTTGAAACCCAGTGCTCAGCATGCACACCCGCTTAGGCAATGTAAAGAGTGCTAGGCAGACTCAGACACACACCCTTGCCTAGCTGTGCTAAGCTAGGAGCAAACCTGAGCCACAGGGCTCCAATCCGCTTACTGTATGCCTGACACACTCCCCCATGATGTCAGCTAACTCCTAGGCTTGCATCAAGCTATTCCTGCTCTTACACTGTTGGGAGCTGACTAGCATGCTGGGGAAACCTGGGACTCCCTATCATTCCCCTCATTAGTGTAGGATTGCCTGCTAATGCATAGTTATATATCTCACACTGAGCCTCCCCCCTTAGCAACCACTACTCACTGGCCATGTTGTCTTCTGCCTGCCATTGACTATAATGGCAGAATAGTGATTTTAGTTAGAATGCTTATTTTAGGTTTATTTTCTTACCCCCCCCGATCCTGGTTGCGCGCCGCTGCCCTATGTTTAAACAGCCGAGATTAGCTAAAAAAAATTAAAGTTGATTTTTTTTCAACTGTTTGCAATGCTAATGGCCTTATACTTAGCCATTGGCATGCTTCCTGAATGATATGCACCCTTTATTTGGAGCTGTCACGGCTCCAGTTTGTAATTTGTAGAAATTTACTCCGCTACTGGTGGAGTACATTTCTACAGATTACACTAGTCCTGCAAAGCCGGTTTCCAGCTTCCTGGATCACAAATTCACTTCATTTGCATGTATGTCTCCTACAAATGGGATAATTTGCATACAGGGGCTGAGTCCGTGCAGGATTAATGCAGGAGCGCTCGTGCACGCAACTACAGGCTATTCCTGAATTGCACAGCAGACATATTGCCTGCTGGAGCTCTTGCACTGATCCTGCACACTGTGCATGGCTTGCAGAATCCAGCAGTCAGTCCTGAAGCTGCAGTGCAACATTGGTGTGTGTGTGTGTGTCTGTGTGTGTGTGTGTGTGTGTGTGTGTGTGTGTGTGTGTGTGTGTGTGTGTGTGTGTGTGTGTGTGTGTGTATGCTCTGTCTACCTGAGATGGTGTTAGCACAGAATAATGCTAAGTCCTTAATGCACTTTTTAGTAATTATTCAATAAAACTTCAAATATAATAAAATAAATTTGTTTGCTCTTAAAAGTAACCTTCCCCATATTTTCTTAACTCACATCTAGTACTTTTCTTAGTTCAATCTACAATTATGTTTCTATTATTCTGCTACTTATTTTAGCTTATCCTGTAACCTAATTTGTAAAAAAAAAATGCAATTAACAGTATTATGCATTTGAAACAACTGTTGGTCTCTAGTTCAGATGTTGTCTGGCTCCTTTATTGAAATGTATTTCACTGTGCTACAAACACACCTCCTCTAATATTCTGTCCATCATCTACTTCTTCATACCTTTCACCAGGACCCTTAAGTCTTCTTTCACTATCTTCCGATAAGTCACATAACATACTATTGAAACATAGGCTTGTATTTCTTTACAACACCATTTTATGCATCTTACTTTCATATATTTAATTTTCTAATTCCTTAGAAGACTCTTTGCATGTTTGCAATATGCATTGCTTCAACTCACCCTCATTTTTCTTATATATGTCAGTTACATAATGCTAAGCCACACTCATGAATTTCTTCAGTATAGCAAGTGATCAGGCAGGATTCACAAAGCCTCCGTGTAAGAGTTACAAGGCTTACACGGAGGCTGCAGTTAAACGGTGTGACGTCAGCATGTCATGCATATGCATGAGGGCATGCTGAATCACACCTAAGGCTAACACGGTCTGTGGAAGACAGTAGGGGGCGTGTCCGTAGGGCGAGCCCTGCAAATGGATACACCCCCAGAAGAGTAACAGTCCCAAAAGTAAACCCCCACGACAGAGTCCATGTAAATGTGAATAAACACAACACAACACATGCACCCACAGACTATGAACATAAAATGTAGAAATGAATATCTTATATAATTTTTTTTAAATTGTAAAGATGTTTGCCCGTGAGCGCGCTCGTTTGCGTGGGCATGCCCGGCGCTTAGCCACAGTTAGCAGTCAGTGGAAAAGCATATAAAAACTAAATATGCAAAGTAAGCCAAGAAGCAATAGCGTAGTGGTAGAGATGTTGGCTGAAGTGCAGACAGTCATGGTTCGAGCCCCCACAACATCAATTTTTATTTTTAGTGAAATAAGCATGAAACAAGTCCCTGACATATATGTACACATATAAAATTATATTTTATGTAAAATGTAATGAAATGGGCCATGTATTTTGAAGAAATGTGAGATAATAAAAAAAAAAATGTCAGATGTGCCTATAGCTGAGCTATAGTCTAACACATTGAGTACATCTGCCTGTAGGTGAGCAGTGTTTTAACAGGTTTAAAATGAGTGCCCGTAGGTGAGCAGTGGTTTAACAGGTGTAAAATGAGTGCCCGGGGTTGAGCAGCATTTTAACACACTGAAACTGTGTGCCTGTAGCTGAGCTGAGCGTAATATGCATGCTGACAGCCAAATGATGCATAAACCAGCATAACCCATTTGCGCAGAGCTGCGCGTCACGCCAACAAGCTAACCGACGGGCAACGTTGAGCAAGCTGTATCAAAACTGCCTTTACACAGACACACCTCCTAGCCTGTGTAGACAGACATAAAATATAAAAAGCAATGGCCAGGTTCGAACCTAGGATACCATACACCATAGTCAAAGTACTGAACCACTAAGCCATGGCAGATGCACTTAGAAATGCAGTAATAGCATATATATAGGAATGAATAGAAAAAGGAGCATGACAAAGCAGGTTTTGTGAAGCTGATACAATTCCAAAATGGCCAAACACAGATAAGTGCAGGAAAAATGGCATATATAAGCCCCATAGGTGGGAATACACAGCATAACTGATTGTAGAACCAACTTGCAGCCAGGATGTCAGGTGTAGGTGAGGGTAGTTGCTTCCGAGCACAGAAGTTTGGCGTTGAGGAGTCCAAATATATGGTTTGGCTCCTCGTCCATAATCATGAGGCCCAACTCATGCAGGGCCAGGTCCTGTGGGGAGCATATAGGGCTGAGGCGTGGGACCGGTTGGCTCATGATCTCACCAGTACCACAGGAATACCAAGGACTGGTGAGCAGGTCCGTCACCACCATGTGGACCTGAAGAAGCGGAAGAAGGACCAACTGAACCATTGGATCCAGGAGGCCTGGCAAATGCCCAATGCCCCACTACTGAGTAAGTTACATGTAATTACTTATGTAAGAAATTAACCGAACTGATATTATGGAGATGTGTATTCCAATATTACTTTATTTATATTACAGCTGTAGGTGTCCGTTCTGCGAACCATTGAGCCTATGGCGATAGGCTGGCATGGTTGCGCCACCAGGCAGGTCAGTAATTCTCTCCCTGTAACTGTAAATAAATATATAAGTATGACAGTTAGCAAAAGAGTGCAGTGTAGTCACTAATTAATAAAATGTGCAAGTAACTGTGTAAGAGGGTTTGCAAGTATTGCTCGATTACAAAAGTGTGATGCAGACTGTAATCCAAACATTAAAATGAAACAAGTCTGAAATAAAGATGTCCCACCTGTAATATAATAGTACATAACCTGCAGCAGGCTGAAAAGTACAGCTGCAGAAGCTGAGTAAAACACATGTGTGAAATATATCCCTGTTGAAATACAGAAACATGACAGAAGTGAGACTGTTGGAAAGGATTGTTATAACTACAGGTAAAACATGTCAATAAAGCCTAGAATTCCATCCTGAATTGTAAAAATAAAACAAGTGAGAGAGTGTGAGAAAGAGATATGAATCCACCAATAAAGTAGCAATAACTCCTGAATAAAGTATACTTCAGTCAGTACAGAATTAAATGAATGTGACAGGCAGAACCAAACAGTTACATGTGTTGAAAACAGTACCGCAGCTGGAATGTGTGTCCCAAAATCTGGATATGTTGCTCTCAGTCTGCAATATGCAGATAGTATGGTTGTCTGAAATACCAAACATCCACAGTTGTCTATAGCTATATAAAGCAAATGTAGCAGGATGATGTAGCTGAACAGAGCCAGATATGAATGTGTATGAATAAAAATGAAAATGTATATTGATGTAGCAGTAACATTCCTATCACCAACCTGAAGTAGTTATCACATAAGAAACTGTAGGCAGAACTGTAGTGTGTATATATCTGCAGCTATTAGAAATGTACAGCATATGTATTGTTATTTGAAGTTGTTTATTAAATTTTCTTCACCCTACCTTATAACCACATATAATCCATTCAACATGAAATTGGTATGTGCAATCACAATTAACACCCCTGAACATTTGTCCTGTTGGTTCATACATATTTGCATGCACGTTGATGCATCTGCCCTGTTCATACATCCAAACCTGATGGCCTGTTGCCATCAATCAACCCTGCATGTTGTTGGATTGGGTACTGCTGTTCAAATTATGCATGTGTTATGCTTGCTGTTCAATGGTTTGAATATATGGGTGTTTGGTTAATGGGAATACTAATGCATGCTGTTACAACTAATTGTGAATGGCATTGTACGTTACTAACCCAAACTGTCATAACATAATGCAAAACATAGGATGACAGGGAAGGCGGGTTCCAGCAGACCCACCTCTCCCTCCTCAGCTGAGTGCACCTGGCAGTAGTGCCCAGGCCGGACCCTCCTCCGGTGGCCCTGTGCCACCTGCGGGTGGAAGCGCTGCAGGGGATGGGGCTTGTCCCCCCTCTGCAAATGTGGCCGGAGGAGAACTTCCACTCACCCTCCGTAATGTCCAGACTGTGGTACGTAGGGAGATCTGGGACGCTGTTCTTAGGCCCCTATGCCAGCTTGAGGCATGGGTGGCACAACTCACGGGCGTGCCTGCTGCCTGGCCTACACAGTCCCCAGCACAGCCCCATCCTGGGCAGTGAAGGCACAGTGGAAACTGCCCATGGGTGGGGATCTCTGTTCCACTGTTGCCATCTGTGGGCTCATGGGCTCGAGATATCCAAACATCCATCCCCGTCAATTGTGTAACCCCCACACATGTGTCATACACCGCCCCTGTATGCGTCTTGTTTGTCTTGTCTGTTAACCTACCCAACCTACCTCCCCAGCTATACCGACTTCCTGTACCGGACATACCACTCTCACCTGAAAAAAAAAAAAAAAGGGCACTCTGTACCCACAAAAAAATTACGCTCCATACATAGCTGCCCATTTCACAGACATGTCTGCTGGACATGGAAACTGTCAATTACAATTGGCTGTACAACTATTATTGTTGTCCTTACACCTCTCTTAGGGGTGGAATGTTTCAAAGGTCACACCGAATTACAAACATATGCACAGCTGTTGCTGATGAAGAAATGGGCAGCTATGGGCCTTACCTACATCCCTCCTGCAAAACCTGAGCTTGTTTCCCTACTGTCCTACCCTCTTTGTGACCCCTTTTTCACCACTTTCCTGTCTCCCCATTTTCATTTCTTTCAAAGAAATTAGCGCGGGTGTGCGCTTGTGTGTGCGGAGCTAAACGCCAGTGCGCATGCCGCATGCGTGAGCTCCACGCAAACCAGCGCTAACCCGCTTACAACTGCTTAAAAGTGCCTTAGTCACTCTGAATGACAAGACCTGTAGTCTGCTCAAAAGCAAAATAAAATCCCACTGTCAGTCCCGAACAGAGGACCTTGGAAACAGTGGTCTGCATGACTTACCACTAAGCCATGACTGCTATATAAGAACATTGTGCTACAATAAATATATCATGCAATAGTAGCAATGAATGTAAATGGAATATAGGATGTGTAGTACACAAAGCATGTCATGTATATTTACTGTCAAATGTAGTGGATTTCTATAATAGTAGTGTGTGAACAGAAACAACCATGCTAGTTGGTAGCTAGTAGATAATAATGTCACTGTAGCACCTTGCAAGCCACACACATACTCATAGCAGGATAATCACTGCCCATACCCCACAACCTCTTACAGGAACACATCCGGACTAAGTAATAAAAAATGTGGAGCAAAGGCCAAAAAACAGGGACACATTTCAAATATTGCTCCAACAAACTTAGATAGTTGAGAGAGTAACAGGTTTTGTATTATGCTGGATGTTTGGAAGGGTACGAAGTCTGAAACTGAAATGTTTGTCACTATAGTCTGACTTGAGCCGTGAGTAATTTGCCAGAAAAAGCTGTTAATGAGATATGGACCAAAATATGAGGCGAAATTGTGGACATCCGGCAAATATCTGTACACTTCAGAGGTCTGACACTGCCATATTTGAATAGTTAAGAGCCTAGACATAGCAACAGTGACTGAGTTACAGGGATGCCCCACAGACTCCCTGTGAAATGTACAAACAGTAGGCAGAAAGGTGGTACAACACATGCAATGGTAACTATGAAGTACTGAAAGTATGCACCACTTGCACGGCAGAAATAGTGTAGTAATACATATGCTCATGCTAACCCACAGTCACAACTGCAGAATACCAGACAATGTAATGGGTGTACCCCACTGATATGTACCATTCCATGAGGCAGATAAAAGATGCACCTGAGAGTCTCTGGGGCCTGCTCAGCAGCATATTCAAATTCCCTAATAGATGTCAAGGACCACACCGTGGCCAGACCACACTACATGCAGTAACACCCTAGCAGATATAGCAAGCATTCCAAGGTGTGAATGTACATGGAAAATAGGAAAGCCACAGCAACACACTACAGTCAAGGCACCTAGCAGGCATACAAGTAGTGAATGTAAAGGGCAAATATTGAAGCCATAGCAACAAAGTGCAAGAGCCACTGCTATATACCAGTTACACCACATGTCCCACAGGAAAGCACACACACCCACATTAACAGTAGTAGCAGTCTTAGGTGTCAGTGTACATACACACTTAGTACAGGAAACTGGAGAAATGAATGGAGAAATATTAATCTACAACACAGCCAGAAATATGAGAGAGATACTAACCTTTACACTCACAGAACAGTGTCCACAGCATACCAGCATGGTCCCTGCCCTTAAACTCTGAAAGGGCTACGCCTATCTCACATACCTTTTTATAGCACTGTCCTGAAATCACAGTGAGAACTGCAATCAGTACACAACTGGCTGCATGCAATTAGCAAATGCTGGCTAACAATTGGTGCAGAGGCCATCACATGGACATATGCAGATACCTACAAAAGCATGCTGTACTCCCAGTCCACACATGCAATACTTTCATTGCACCCTCTGGAGGTAGGGAGAGAGAGAGAGAGAGAGAGAGAGAAAATACACAAACAAAAACACTTAACAAAACCTACTACAAAGCTGGCATCTGTCAACTGGAGCAGCAGCAGGACATCGATACAAAAGGCAATGCAAGCAGCTGTGACAAACACAGGTAATGTAAAGTAATACTTTAAAGGTCTACATACTGTGAACCCTCCATATGTGTCATTGGTCTGTATCTATATGCATATGAAGATGTGCATAGGGCAGGGGACATACAGCAGCTATCAGTGAAGGCTGTACATACATATGCATGTGAGGGCATCTATGTGCACATATCAATGTAGGTTGAATGTAGGTTGTAGTGCAATGTACAAAGTAGGTTTCACAGTTATGTATGTTTAGCAGTATGTTAGTGTGTGTATACAGTTTTGTAAACAAACATGTTGATATACCTATCTATCATATGGATACATCTGTATGTCAATATATGTATGTATGTGTGTGTGTATATATATATATATATATATATATATATATATATATATATATATATATATGCATATATGTATACATAGATAGAGAGGGATGTAGGAATACATAGACAGATGTAGATAGATATAATATGTACAAATATATATTTGTAATACACACATACAGATATAGATATATGTAGATACATATACATAGACAGACAGATCTGACTATCTACAGATATGACTGTATATGACTATCTCACACCCCCCCTGTCCCACCCCCTCTGTCACTCTCACCCCCTCTCTGTCACACTCCCCTCCTTTCCATATCTATAGCAATATATGTACATTGATATATATATGTGTATATGTATACAGACATATATATATATATATATATATATATATATATATATATATATATATATATATATATATATATATATATATATATATATATATTCTGAGTGAGGCACATGTGTACAGATGTATTGCAACAGGTGCCTGGTAACAAAGGCATGGAGTGAACACCAGTGTCGAAACTGGTGTACCATACCCCATTTCAAATCACCTACACCAGTAACCACCAGATATGTGATTGGCTGCCCACCACTGCATGTGTCAGGGGTGAACAGGGTCATAAATGTGTACAATAGTCTCCCAATGATAGTCACAGTGGCACACTATTCTTGGAATACCTGTACATGGTATGTGTCAGCAGACATGGTGTGTTAGCTATGGACATGTAGGTCAGTGTACCCCTCCACATCACACAATGGCTGCCATGGTATGTACCTCACATGACAGCTACAGATATGGAGAAGGACACAGTGACATGTACGACACTGTGACAATGCACTCAAACACATTACCAATGCACAGTGACTGACAACACCACAGAGTGCACACATACTACCCACATAGAGGTTACCACTCCTGGATTTACATACTTAAGTCACACCCATGACAGATGTCCAACAACCATAGTAACACCTCACACCATCCACAACCTAAATGACCGCTGTGTGTCGTCCGTGACACCACAGTAGAGAGCACATGGCGGAGGTACAGGTTCCTACCCACAGATAACACATACCCTGTAATAAACCACACAGCATTAGGAAGCAAGACTCCCTATGAGTACATGTCACACATACCCCTGCTGAATGTTAGTCAGATAGGTAATATGCCATATGAGTCACTCTGTGTAACTGTTTGACAGGAGCAGGTACCATCACATCACATGTGTCACAATGGTCAGGGTAGCAGAACAGTATGCTGCTGTAGTCCCAGGGGCAATAGCATATTGTATTGTATTGTATTGTATTGTATTGTGTTGTATTGTATTGGTATGTAGAGATGCCTCCTTTGTGGAGTGGAACCACTGCTGCTGTACACCAGTGTACAGGCACATATGCTGTAGTCTGGCTAGTGTTACATAGCACTTCTATATGTGGGTTTAGCTCCTCTTGGAGTTCATGTAGCATGCAACCGGGGATACCATCAGGTCCCATTGATGCTGGTTTTTTTTTGCTTTTCTGAGGGCGGCTCTCACTTGGACATCTTTGATGACAGGGAGGTTACATTCAGCTGGGATAAGTATGTCTTTGTTTGGGGGAGAGGGAGGGGGGGAAATTGCACTGAACCTGTCTGCCACAATGTTGCCAATATCTGTGGGTTCAGTGAATTATTTGTTGTTGTGTACTAGCTATGAGCATATTGGAGGGTTTCTGACCAGGTTTCTAACATAATTGAAGAAGGCCTTGTGGTTATCTGTAGCGTCCCCGGTGATTTCCCTCTCAAAGTTGCCCATGGATGTTTGTATGAGAGAACATAGCTCTTTACTAGTGCTGATCAGACATGCCTTCCCTTTATGGAATTATGCTCTGTCTTGCAGTAGCTTCCATCTTTTGTTATACAATCTGTTTATGGTTGGGGTCCACCAGACAGGATGCTTTCCCTTTGTGGAGAGTGTCTTGGTCTTATATGGGATTGCATGATCCATGCATTCTCGGAGATGTCCGTAGAAATCATTTGTGAAGGAGTCAGCATTGTGGGTTGTGGCTTCCACTGGCCCAGTGGGCTTAAAGGATACCATCTCAGTCTTAAGAAGTGTAAAGTTTGCGTTTGAAATGTTATTCACTGTAGTCGTTTGTGCTGGTGGTGGAGGTGGGATATCTATATCCAGTGCGATTAGTTTGTGGTCAGATCACAGTAGTTGATGATGTACCCCATACAGTACCTCGATACAAACCCCCAGAGTGAGGATGTGCTTTGGACCTGAATCAGTGTGCTGACTGATGGGGTTTGGTAATATGATGTATGGAGTGTGCCAGGTACTGTTGCACAGTTGTTGGCTGAGCACTGATACCTGGCCATTTACATGTGTATCCACCAATAGACAGACAGATGCTATATATGGGAGATATGTTGTATCACAACAGTCGAGTAGCATGTATAGTATGTGTGCCAAATTCTGCTGACATATTTTGCTGATGTCATTTTATTCCCTTTTTCAGGACCATGGCTCACCAGTGCAATCCGGCATACTCTGCAGCCGAGGATGAGGAAATACACCAGAGCCTGGTGTGGGATTTTGCAATACTCTTTTCCCGCACCAGCCAGAATCAGCAGGAGAGGGCTGCACTGTGGCAAGACCTGGTCTGTTGGGTAAATGACATAGGCACGCATAATAGGACATATGAGCAGGTACAACATCACTGCAGTGATTTAATCAGAAATGTCTGTCAGCGTCCGTCGGATATCCACAGGCAACAGGTTGCCACAGGTGGTGGGGTGGCTACACATCCCCCACTCACCAGACTGGAGGGACTACTCCTAAGTGTTGTGGCTCCAGCACACCAACAATAACCCCAGCAGCAGACCTGCATTATGATGGAGGCTGGAGCCACACAGCACCATGACTATGAGCGTGCAGGTAATATGCCATATGTATAGTTGACTGTTGTGTACACTGGTAGTTAATGCATGTGTGAGGTGTGTCCTTGGTTTGTAGCTGTCATCATAGTATTTGATGTGCAAGTGTGATATTCTCAATATCAGCAGCTGACCTGTGAAAGGCAACTGTTGTACTACTGACCTGTATCATACTCAGTAACAATGGCACAGTTGTGCCTACTGACATTAATTTCCTCACTTCTGCAGGTCCCTCCGGTGTAACAGCAATGCAGCCTATCCATGCTGGTGAGTGTGTATTAACAATACCTTTAATAGTCTTGATAGTAATAGTAATATTAGGCTCAATCAGTAGTGCTCTGTGTATGCATGCAGGTGTGTCTGTGTCTGTGTGTTGATATCTCGCATACTGAGTAGTGTGCAAGTGTGCAACTGTGTGCAAGTGTGCAACTGTGTGCACGTGTGAATGTGTGCATGTGTGCATGTGTGCATCACTGGTAACATTGTGTAGATATTGTAAACTGTGTTTCCTGTTTCCCTCCCACAGGTTCTGGTGCTGCTCTGGTGTCATGCAGCAGGGAACCTGAATCAGGTGCCATGGGTACTGATAATGATGACATCTGTGTAATGGCACAGGAAGGTGTGCCAGGGTCCGTCATTGGTCAGCCAATTGACAGTACACAGCTGTCAACCCCATCAATGTGCACAGTCATCCTGCCAATACATCCTTTGTCAACAATGTCCCTAGGTGATGGACAGGATACAGTGGGCATTGACCTGGGTAATGTGATATCTGTGGCACATGCTTCCCCAAACAGCAGCCATGGGCATGGCCCTGAGATGGTACCATACAGACAGATGTCCAGGGGTTCTCGTGGGAGCATCCGTGGGCGTACTGCCCCTGTCAGACGTGCCCACAGAGGTCTTACAACCTCAACTATGTTTTGGGCTGTCATGCAGGCACAGCCACGTATGGAACAGTACACCAGACAGGGTCTGCGAGAGCTGACAGCATGTCGCACAGCCATGACTGACAGTATGCATGACATTGCGGCTGCCATCCGTAATTTCACCGATGTCATAGACAGATGTTGTGGGGACATATTAGATCAGTTCCACAACTACATGTCCATGAGCCAGGGCAATGGTGGATGGTTGAAGCATCGACATGGGCGTATGCCAGCAACAGCAGCAGCTGGCAGTCATCGAGGATAACAACAGGGCTGCAGCCGCCCACATAGTGCCAGCAGCAGCCCCAGCAATGCTGGGTCTGTGCTGTCATCAGACCACCCCAGTAGACCACTTGCATATGGCTCTGGACAGGCCCAACAGGGATCTGTGTCCAGTCAATGAACACCTGCTTCTGATGGCAGTACCCAGTCTGGATTAGTACCGGATACAGTCCATAGCACCTCTGCAAGGCACAGGTACCCTGTCCGTGGCCAGACACACTGATCTGTATGACCTGGCAGGTACAGTCTGTGGCTGTCCACAAACACCAGTATATGGCAGCCATGAGGTGGAACTGTGTGCATCCATACACACATGCGAATTGGCAACACCTAGGGCTACCGCATACATGCACACACTGCATCAACATTGCCCCACCTTGTACTGCTGTCCCTCACCAACACACATACACATACATGTCAATTGGTGGTATCAGTGGCAGACTCAGGCATACCAAGTTCACACCCTGTGCATATGATGAAACTGTGCCACCTCCTGCAATCTGTAACATCAGTGTAGGTACAGGTTAACATGTTGCTGATGCACAGGGTGACTACATAGACGTGTAGTAATAGTATCATGTTGTTAACAGTACAGTGTGCTGATATAATTGTGGGTATATCCCAGCATGCCTGAAGCAGTAAGGGTATGATTGTCTTGTACTGTTTTCTACACCCATGGTAAGTACCATAGTGTATCATCTGCACATGTTTGCATACTGGTGGTAAGGATGTCAACAGAAGGCCACATACATAGGTAGCACAGGGGATAAGGTAATGAAAGTATTGATACGCAATGATGGACATGTAAACTGAAAGTGGCTTGTTGCCCACACTGGACTCTGCAATGCGGATGTTTGAGGATGTTGATATGTGTGCAGTACTACATGACTAGTACAGGACACACAGGAGCACCCTAGTACTGCAAGCTCACATCTCATACCATGCTAGACAGCCCCAACTCACAAAACTAGCTTTCACAGGAGGGAGAGTCCCCATAAATGTCAGGGATACTGTGGTGGCAGGACAGGTAGCATACATCCTACTAAGTATGGAACCACTAAGTGAAGGCTCAGTGTCTGTTATTTGACATGTGTATTACTGCAGGTATGAGCACCCGGGTTTCCATCCGGTTATTGTGCATCCTGACGGTACGTGGTCTGTACACTTGTGTGCTCTGAGACTGGACCCTGGCCATCTGACCTGTGTATTTCCATGTACATGTGTATAGTGCCTGCATATTTGCACTGTTACCTACTGGAAGTGGTATAGCTTGTTTGTTGTACAATGGACTACATGCAGCCCTGTTTACTGTAGCTTTGTATGCATGCATGTTTGCTTGCAGTTACCCTGGAGCACTGATTCCACCTGCAATGCAGATTTACGGAGCTTCTGTGGATTTCTAGTGACATCTGCATAGCTTACTATATGTATGTCCATGTCTCACTTGACAGAACGTCACTGTTTGTCCTGTTCGCATGTACGTTGCATATGACACATTGCATATGACTTACCTGGCATTTGACCACGTGAACAGTCATATATGCCAGTGCTAACTAATCACAGGCACTACACTGTCACATACTCACCTTCTGTACCTTATTCCCCATTGGCCCTATGTGCTGTTAATCACCATGGCAATCACAATACTATAGTAGCATGTGCAAAGGTCACTTGTCAGTCACCTCTATGGTACAGTTGTGGAATATGTGAGCCATGTGGCAATGTCACAGCTGCCACATGTACACAGTCAACCCTCTCCCCTACACATGGACGTACAACACATGTGTGAGATGCAACCACATAGCCAAACTGGGGACTAAGCACTCTGAACCCAGTACTGGCATAACCTGTCAGGTGGCATGAAATACTACAGTCACTACAATACCAGTCTGATGTAGACCTACACTGACAGCAATCTAAACACATGAACACACTGGGGCATTCGTGGAGCCTCAGAATAGCATCCTGCCTGAGCAGCAGACACCTCTGCAGCTGGCACACAGGCATACGTTAAGCAGGAACACAGCACGTGCAACACATAGCACACAAATCCTGTGTGCCAAACAGTCACAGCCTGTACGGCTAGACAACATACCTGCTACAGTCGTGTTAGGTACCTTTAATGTCCGGTACAGTGAGGTCCCGCTCACCAGGCTGGACAAGGTGAAGGTCACAGTGATATGCCCATGGGGCACTATGGTCCACCACATAACGCAAGCATACAGGTCAGTCAGAGGCATGGACACATATGACTCAGTCATTGTCCATGCCACTATGGCTGACCTGTGATGTACCTCCCTGGACTACATGATAGGGAACATAGAAGAGCTCTCTGAGTATGTGGCACAGGCTGGTATGACCCTGACCTTGGTTGGCATCATACCCTCACCAAGAATGCTGCAATATTACTGAATGGTGATGAATTACTGTAGCTACAACACCCTAGCTGAAAGGTTCCTAGCATGTAGTCACTGCATTGCTATGGAACAACTTGTTACCACTCCCACAACAGGTGAAAACATGCAGCACCTGTTCATCAACAACATGTAGACTATATGCCCCATACCAGATGTGTATCCCTCGCTGCTAGGATGATACCATATACAACTCACACTGTATATACACATACCACATGCAGCACACGCACAGAAAACCACAGTCATAATGTTATCCAGTGCAAATACCATGTATTCACATGTGGCAGGTGTCAGACATGGGAACTATTGAAGGTCACAGGTTTATATGTGTATTTGGCACACACATACATCATATGTGTGCATTGCCATTACTGGTTTAATCGATGTCATGCATTATTGTGAACAACAACCCACACACATGGGCATTCTGTGTGACAAAAACACACGTGGCATTTGTGGAATTCAAAGCCATAACTAACTGTGCTATGACAGTAGTGAGAGACGCAGTAGCAGAGCGTGCTATTTGCATTACTGGGAGATTTGCCCTCTTCTGCTGTACTTGTAGGGTGCTGACATTATCTCTGTGTAGAGATTGGAATATGCAGCAGCTGGTGTGTTGTACTGGTTGCCAAAAGGGTCAGTTCTGTCACACATGTAATTGCACACACCCTACTTTCACCACCCCCACACACACACACACACACACACTTGCAGGATTCAACCCCCTACCTAACTATGTTATGACACTAGTAAGAGACGCAGTAGCCAAGCGCGCTATTTGCATTAGTGGGCGGTTTCTTTTCTACGGCTGTACTTATAGGGTGCTAACATCATCAGTGTTTAGAAAGGGGAATTGCATTCTGTAGTGTGTTCTCCTAGTTGCCAAAAGGGACATTTCTCTCACACAGAATTGCACACACACTAACCCCCCTCACCCAAACACACACACTGAGCATTTGCAGGATTCAAACCCCTATCTAACTAGGTTATGACACTTGGGATGGACGCATTAGTGGAGTGCACTATTTGCATTACTGGGCGGTTTCTCTTCTCCTGCTGTACTTATAGGGTGCTGACATCATCAGTGTTTAGAAAGGGGAATGTGCATTCTGTAGTGTGTTCTCCTAGTTGCCAAAAGGGACATTTCTCTCACACAGAATTGCACACACACCAACCCCGCTCTCCCACACACACTGAGCATTTGAAGGATTCAAACCCCTACCTAACTATATTATGACACTTGAGGGAGACGTATTAGCAGAGCGCACTATCCAAATTACTGGGCATCTTTTCAGCACCTGCAGTATTTATAGGGTGCTGACATCATTATTTATACAGAGGTATGTACATCTATTACTACCTGTCAGGTGGGGGATAGCATACATATGCATTTGCAGCCACCTACTTCAGGGTCAGATATGCACATCAGCACTGGCAGGTTATGTTTTATACCATGCTTCGTGACCACAGGACCTGTAACACACAACACAACCAGTTCAGACCACCCCTCCCACATCCAGGACACACACTTTGCTTCCCTGGGAACAGTGCCAAGATATGAAGGTGTTCACATACACCATTCCAGTTGTTAACTTCAGGTACAGGTATATTGTGTATGGGAACTACTCAGGCCTCTACAACATCACCCTACAGCCACGACAATTTGTGAGTCCATGTGCTATGGCAGGACCACTCACCACAGCCACAAGGGGGAATACATATTGCACCTGCCCATCTGCAACATGGGTACTCACTGTTCCACACCAGAGGTAGACCACCATTGTTGATATCTGACCATACCCACCTTTCCCTGGACATCCATATCCCATCCCCACCCCCAGGCAAGGTTGTCACTGCAAACAAAGTGTATTTATCAAAAACAGACTTTGCACTTGTGAAGACTGGGGTGGAAGACTTCAAAGGACCCATGCTGGGGGAGTATACAGGCCACTCTGCATAATCCTTGACAATTGCATTCTATGAGCATGTGGAAGGTTTGCATTGATCATGCTATCCCAAATATACCCATGACTCCTCCACAACAGGACACCTGTCAGATGTACACCAGCCATATATGAGCTGTCCAACAGACGGAGTGAGCTAATACATTGCAGAGCAGTAGCCCACAGAGGGAGAACATCTCTGAACAGTACTGGCATGACACTTCAATCCCTCATAATCATCACGACAAAGTGTTGACAGTGAAATTGTCCAGACACTGCAGATAAGGCTCCCCTCAGTCTGTTATTGATGCACACTTACTGTTAGAGGTCCTCACCAACCCTCTTCTAGCACACACCAACAACATGGATGTGGCATAGCAAATTCAACCCCTGGGATCTCCACTGTGTCCCTGCTTGATGGAGGCACAGCACACTAGCCTCAAACGGTGCCTTATGTGACCTACTTTACAGTGGCACAGTAGCCTACTGTACTGGGGAGGCAGACGCCAAGCACACTCTGGCTAAGCTTTCATTCCCTAGGGCAAACAGCCTAGTATTGACCTCTACACCCATATGTTCAATTGTCAGATGCACAATATTTGTTGCTGATAGACTGTTTGCAGGTATTTATTGCCATAGCATTCCCTGTTTCTATGAACAACTTGTGTATCTGTGGAAGATGTTTGAATATGAGAGGGATCCACTATATCACTTATGTCTCTGTAGTCATTTAACTGTGTGCACTGGACAGATTGCTGTAATGTGGTTGGTTCCTGGAATAACACGTACAAATACCAGATATGTGTGGCCAACTGCTAAACTGAGATATGGCCTAAGTGTTTGAGCATGCCCAGTTCAGGCTTTCCATAGTATGTTGTCTGACATATGTCTCATTTATCAAAGTGTGTGAGCATGCCCAGTGTGAGCTTTCCATATGTTGAACTCTGCAGTCCACCACATTTGTGGATGAGTGTGAACTTCAACAATATCTCACGTTTATGGTTGTGTGTTGGGTGTCATGTTGTGTACTTACTGGCCAACTGCTTTGTGTCTGAACACAACAGGGATTATACTGTGCCTGCAGGGTTTGCATTGGATACTTTGCATACAGTTGTCAACATCCTTTCATACTGACCTAACACTGTAGTACCATATAGTGTACTGGTCCAGTACTTTCACTGTGGTGGACAGTATTCTAGGCTTTAGTCCTATCACTGCTTTAAATTTTCATAGTGAGCACAACAGACTGGTTAGGGGCCAGTTGTGCACATATGACCATGTTGCATTATGTTCAGATATGGACTACTTAAACCAGGCTTGTCCAACATTGGTAGTGTATTCCACAACATAGGTGGACATTGGCAAACACTAGCGATGTGCCCTAGGCCATTTCTAATGCTAGTCAGAGAGTGTGTTTGTCCTTCGACACACATTGTAACTGGAGTTTGCCATGACATATGTCATGGTTAGTATACTGTGCCTCCATCTACCCGTGACATAACAGTGATACCCAGGGTAAACCTACCATCTCCCATCCACTCATCAAGATTCCTCTTGAGGAGAGTCGATGAGTGACTCTTTGGCTAACCTGTACTGCAAGTTTACTCAAGAGTGGGTGTGGCTTCTGTGTAATGGATCATTCAGTACAGCTTGTCCTATGTATGTCAGTGCTGGGGTCCAGGTCTCTCATGTGCATAGCTCACTGCCATTCAGATTGTACAAGGTGCAGCATGTTCATTGATTCCAGCTCGGACATGGCTTTATACATCAGGCACAGCTTGCCTCTGGGCGGGCAGTATGGCAGTGTGTGGAGCTGCAGTTTGTTTAATCAGGCAACACATGGCATCTGTTCAAGCTCTTTGATACTCCTGGTGAGGTACTTTTGGGGTCTTTCCAGTTGATGGAGGTGTCTGCTGAGTTACATCCCACAGGGGCCATTGTAGTCAATTGTGACGCTGATGAAGGATGACTGCAGAGCCACAATGACCTCCCCTGATCTAGATCTGACTACCTTCATGATTAGGTGGGTATATGGTATGTTTCTGTAACCACTACAGCCACATGCTTGTCCAATGCAAGATATCTATCAACTTGTGTCCCCAGGTCTCTTATTACATCTTAAGTACTTAATGGGTTATCACCTATGTGGTAATTGGTGGGCACTTACTGTATATCCACAGGGGTTGACTATACACTTTTCTGCAATTAGCTTGCTGACATGGCTATGGCACCAGTTGTCTGTTTCTATGTGGCCCTTTTGTGGGATGCTTGTGTCAGCTGGAGGGTCAGATATTGTGGCCAGTTTGTAGTCCTCTGCAAACTTGTTCAGGCACAGTCCTTCCATGTTGGCCTGTACCTATGGGACATATATACCAAACAAGGGAGGTCCCAGGACCGAGCCTTGTGGGATGCCAGTTATATCTGGTTTGTAGTCTGACATGGCTGCAGCATTTCTGACCATGTCAGTTCTGTCCTTGGTCTGGTTTGCAACCCCTCTACTGACATAGGGGTTTATATTTAAGCCGGTAAGCTTATCTATAATGAACATGTGGGGTATTGTATGGAAGCCTTTTGCAAGGTCCAGCTAGGCTGTGTGGACCACATTCCCCTCATCAATGACCTTAATGACTGTTTCAAATGAGTCAAACGTTTAAGGGGCTGGATCTGCACTTAAGAAAGCCACACTGGGTAGGGTCCAGTGTCAGTAGGTCCCCAATATCTTTATGTCTGAGGTACATGCTGATCCTTTCCATAGCTTTGCAGACCAAGCTTGTCAGGATTCTGGGGTGGTAGTTTGCAGTATCCATTCAGTCAACACCTTTGTGGAGAAGGACCACTGTTGTTGTACACTGCTCTTTGGGTACATATCCTGTGGTAAGGCTGACATTGAGCAGTAGTGTTATTTGGCATTCCATTCTTCTTGGAGTCCATGTTGGACTCAGCCTAGGACACCATCTCGTACCATTGATGCTGTGTGTTTTGCTTTGTAGATGCTGGCTGTTACCTCAGCATCTGCAATGTCAGGGGACCAGCACTCTGCTGGGATAGATATTTTGCATTTTCTTTGGGGGGGGGGATTTGCACTGCACCTGTCAGGTTGGATGTTGGCAATATGTGTGTGTGTTTGGTATGTTGTTTGTGATATTTGAGTGATTCAGAGCATATCTGTGAATTCCCAACACAGTTCCTACCATCAGTTAAGAAAGCCTTGTGATTATCCTTAGTGTCCTGCACAATTTGTATCTTCATAGGTTCATAGGTTCATAATAGGCTATCTGCCCTAGGGCATTTATAAGCCTAGCCAGAGTGTGTGTGGCTTTCGCCACCCCTTGCTATGTGAATATTATGGCCATTTAGGATTTACTTTACTGTGCCTCTGTCTGGACGTGACACAGTGAAGACCCCCAGTGTACATCTACGATCACCCATCCACTTGGCAAGATTCCTGTTGAAGAGAGTCAGTAAGGGGCTCTGCCTAACATGGAGTGGGATTCCATTCCAGGGTGTAGGGAACCTCTGGGTTATGTATCTGTCCCTCCAGCACATCCTATTTCATTATGTTTTGAGGTTGACATCTCTCACTCTCACAGCTCCGATGGATTTGGGTTTTCTGGGGTGGAGCATGTCTATTAATCCTGTGTTGGACATGGCCTTGTACAACAGGCATAGAACGCCTCTGCGTAGGCAGTATGTCACTGCATACAGCTGGGGTGTCTACAGCCAGGCAGCATATGACATATATTTGAGACCCTTTATCCTCTTGGTGAGGTACCTTTGAGGTCTTTCTAACTGCTGCAGGTGTCGGGTAAGGTACATCCCATATGAGGCATTGTACTAAATTATGGGCCTGATAAGAGAACAGTATAGGGGCACAATGACCTCTGTTGACGTAGATGTGAATCCTTTCATGATAAGGTTTCCAATATAGATGGTCTTCCTAGCCACGTTGGCAATGTGAGTGTCACATGACAGGTTACTGTCCACTTGTGTCCCTAGGTCCCTGATTACTCCTTCCATACATAATGGATTACCACCTATGTGGTAATTTGTGAGTACCTTGTTTGGTATTTGGTGAGACATTCATACTGTCCAGTGTCTTCAGGATGGCTGAGTGGGGTTCCTGTGTGTGAGAGTGTGGTCTATAGCATGCTACAGACTGTACAGCAGTTTTGCCTATGGTTAGTTGCACATGGGTGGTCTCTGATGCTTCGTGCATTGTCAGTTACCTGGACGTGTGGGTATCTGTGCTGAATATGGATACTCCCCCTTCTTTTATGTTTTGGTCCAGGTTTTGGGGCCATAACGCATGATATGAGGTATAACCTGGTAGTGCTGGTGTGCTGTCAGGAGCCTTGCTGCAGGTTTCTGTCACTGCACGGACATTGATGTTCTACATACTGGGGAGGGCCTCGGGAGCATGCATGTTGAGGTTTACACGTCTGGCATTGGGCAGCATTACCCTTATGTTTTTTTCCACTTATGTTTTCTAGGGAGGTGGGTTAGTCTTTTCAGCCTTGCCTACAAAAGGCTCTATGGAGGTGGCAAGAGGCTTATCAAATATCCAGACGCCCAGGGGTAACAGGTGCAAGCCATCCCTGGCACAGCAGTGTGGCTTGTCAAGCATGACATCTCAAGCAGACAGACATTGGATCCCCTTGGAATGACACCAGTAATTGTGCCACTTGTTAAAGCTGATCATTCTGTGTTTGCACTGTGGCATCATTCTTGGTGAGGGAAGGATGCTGCACACAGTCAGTGTCATACCGGCCTGGACTACATAATCGGAGAGCTCATCTATGTCTCTTTTCATGTAGTCCGGGGAGGTACATCTCAGGTCATTCACGCCAGCATGGACAATGACTGCATCATATTTCTACTTGCTTTGCAGTGACCTGTGTACTTGTGTTATGTGGCGTATTGTAGCAGCCTACAGGCAGCTTACTGTACCCTTTCCCTTGTTCAGTCTGGTGAGCGGGACAGCAGTGTGTCTGACTATGGAATCTCCTATTACAACTGTATCAGGCATGTTGTTTTTCCTTCTGGCCTGTGACTGTTTGGCACACCAGCTTTGTGTACTATGTGTTGCATGTGCTATGTTTGGAGGTAGTGGTTGCTTGGGTGTCTGCTTTGGAGGCCTCTGTTGATGTGGTATGTTTGTAATTAGAGCCTCCAGGAATGTTTTTCTGTGTTTATGTCTTTGGTTTGCAGTTGTGATAGGTCTATGTGAGACTGGGTTTGTGGTGTGTGTGGTTACCTTCTCCTCCTGACTAGTTTTGACAGTACTGAGTTGAGAGAGCTCAGCCTCTGGTTTGGATAAATGGTTGCATCTCTCACATATAGTTGTATTTCTTGGGGGGAGATGAGGGTTGTCTGTGTACATGGGACAGGTGTAAGATTGCCTCAAGATTCACAGATTCAACTTGTTGTAGCTGGCCTTAGTGGATTGCATGACTGGACTTATTTTATTGCCATACTACTGATCAGAGATTACTTCCCTTTTTAGGTTTGCTCTGTCATGTAGTAGCTTCCTCATTCTCTTGCATGGTTTGATAATGGCTGGGGTCCACCATGCCAGATGCCTGCGTGTATGGCATTGTGTCTTGGTTTTATTTGGGATTGCATAATCCATGCATTCCTGGCAGTGTTCATGGAATGCCTGTATAACAGGTTCTGAGGTGTGGCCCATATTTTGCACCTGCACAGGGCCTTTAATGGATTCCACATCAGTTTGGAGGAGTGCAACTTTTGCTTTACACATGTTTTTCACTGTGGTTTTCTGGCCAGGGACTGTGGTCAGGATGTGTATTATGTGGTGTGATTACTCTATGGTCTGATCTTACCAGTGAGGGATACACTTCTCATCTTGCCATCCAGTACCCATGTTGCTGATTATCACATCCAGTATGCTTACCCCTCTTGTGGGAGTGGTATGTTGTTCCTGGGCATTTTGGTTTATAGATTCTAGAAACCCTTGTCCTAGAGTGTTGGAGCTAGAATAATGCTCCCAGTCTACGTTTGGGTATTTTCAGTCACCCAATATAATGTGGTTTGGAGGGCTTGATATATTCATGTATTCCAACATAGTCCAAGTGCAGTTCCTGGTGTTAGGATGGTAGTCTGTAGCAGGCTATAAACTGGGAGGCAGTTTTAGCCACTGTTACTTGACCATGGCTAGTCCATGCTGCTTCTTGTTGTGGTACCAACATAGGGGTGTGGTTATCCTTGACAATTATTGCTAGTCACCTCCTTTTGTAGCTTGTTCCATGTTTTGAGGCTGTACAGCACAGTATGAGGTGTAACCCGGTAGTGTTAGGGTGCTGTTGTTTGCCTTGACCCAGTTTTCTGTTACAGGACAGATATCAACATTCTCCATACTGGGGGAGTTTAGACTGCATGCATCTTGCTGTTTAGACTTTTGGCATTGGGTAGCATTACATCTAGGTTCTTATCCCTTGTGATACCTATGGAGGTGGGTTTGTGTTTTGAGCCTTACCTATTCAAGGCACGCTGTGGGTAACAACAGCCTTTTCCAGTATCCATAAGGCCAGGACTGATAGGTGCACGCCACCCCTAGCAGGTGGAGTATCATGTCATGCTCAGCATGTCATCCCAGGCTGGCACACATTGGATCCCCTTTGACTAACAGCAATACTTCAGCCAATTACTGCAATTGATCATCTCATCTTCATATTGTGGCATCATGCTTGGTGAGAGTAGTATGTTAGTCAGGGTCATCAAGTTTGCATATACTACATGGCGTTACATTGCTTAACACATGGCAATCATGCCTCAGGTGGTGCTGCAGGGCTGCCTCTGTTGGATGCACATACTACACTCCCTGTACATGTTTGAGAGCAGGTTATGTCATTTTAGGCATCCCTGTTATTATATGAGTGAGTCCAAGAGGGGTATATATTCCCAGGGTTCCTACTGAGCCAGTGTATGTGCTATGCGTTGCCTCTTTGCCAAGGCCAGGGCATACTGGGCACACCTCCTTCTGCCTACTGAGGCAGGCTCAGGTTGTTCCTCCTCCAAGTTACGCTCTGCCTGTGATGGCCTTGGCAATGGTGGGGGGCTGTTTGGCCCGGCCCTATGCTGGTCCTGCTGCAGCTGTTTTCACAAAATCATATTATGTAGCATAGCACATACCATGACAATTTGGGTACATGTAGTTGGTGAGTACTGCAAGGCTCCACCAGATGTGTCCAGACACCGGAACCGTGACTTGAGCAGCCCAAACACACACTCTATTACATTACGTGTTTGTGCGTGTGCCTCATTATGGCGTTCCTGTTCAGGTGTGTGTGCATTTCTGATGGATGTCATCAGCCACAGCTCCAGTGCATAACCTGAAAAATAAAGTACAGGTCACCGCTGAATTATTCTTTGTGGAATCTTCTTTATTAAAAGTAAGCGCTTTCGGAATAATCCTTCATCAGACATAATACAAAGTAACAAAAGGCGGGCTTTTAGGAGTAAGTGATTGGATGATCTGTGTTTTAAATATGGCTGCTTTTGTTACTATTTTTCGTATTTATCTGGTTTGGTACAACAGGTCTTTAGCATAACTTGTTATTTTTGCTTGTGCTCTACATATATTTTTTGGTAACGTTATGCCTGCTGAATATGCTGTAAACAACAAAGATGACAGCACCATCATTTCGTTTGATGCCCTTGGTGGCATTGTTTATGGTAAATCAGGAGGAAAGACAGATACCCTGGATAACCCGCTCCTTGATTTGGGCTTTGGCGTCCAGAAGGAAGGATTACAAAACAGGAATATACCTGCAGCAGTAGACAGAGCCTTTGAGGACTTATTAAAAGAGTGGAATTACAAGGCAGGTAAAATGCAATGCCTGCAATGGCAGGCATTTCATCTTGAAGCTTGTTTACAATATGGTATCGTCCCCAGGGGTATGAGAGTCCTGTGCATGCCAGCACAGGGCGATAGATACCCAGACTTACTAGCACAGTGGCAGGCTCTTAACCTGCACACTAGTATGGAGTATATGAAGTTATTGATCAAGTTTTTTTCACCAGAATTGGCGGCTTTGAAGCAAGAAGTAACATCATTATTTTCGCGATTACAGACTGATTTTCCAGACAGCAAAAGTAAAGAAAGAATTTCTACTGTTAGGCTAAAGAAGCTGATAAACTTAAAGTTGTCAAATTGGGTAAAATCAGGAGGGACCACTCCGATTTTACCCATGGTAATATCTTTGTCTGGCCCAGATTCAAAGAACGAGCAACTGAAACATCTAGACGTCCCTCAGTGATGATGACAACACGTTCGGACGCTATACGAGCTACAGAGACGGGGTCAGCGGTACACACAGAGGCAAGCACAACGTTGGCCACCGGTACAGTTGTCAACATACCGACATTGTCCACCTCGTTAAACCAAAATGGAGTCGATACGAGGAATTCTACTGATAGTCCATTCCGTACTATCAGCAATTTTGGGGAAGGTACGATCAACATGCTTACAGGCAATGGGACAGCTACTACTACCCCCAGCAACAACGATATCCTGGCTTCGCATTCTAACAGTGTTTCTTCAAATAGTGAAACACGTATTCCACAGCCGGAAGAACATATATGGATTCCAGGGGGCCTTTCTAGCTCCACAGTGGTGACAGCAAATGAGAGTATTCACCACAATGATACAGGGGCCCGGCCAAAAACATATGCAGGGGCTCTGCATTTTTTGGGGAATCTACCGGCACCAGTGCAGAGGAAAGGAGCAAGCAAGAGGTCCCTAAGCGAGGACAGAAATGCAGACAAGCGTCGGAGGACCCTACATTGACTAACAGTATGTCTGATGGCATTGTATATAATTTATCTCAATATGTGCTGAGTACCGATGAGCTAGAGATTTTAAACAAGGGCTTGACCTTTGTTCCTAGCAATAAGTGTGTATATAGCGATATTATATTTGACTTGATGTTGTTCTGTAGGAGCGTGATGTTAAAACTGATTTTTAATAACCAAACCCATGGAGCCATAGGTCCTAGGACCCCTAGCACATTTGCTCCTAATTTTACACCAACACTTAACTTGTTCATGAACGCTTGTGAGAATGACCTTTTCAAATATTTCGAGGAGAGAAGTGTTAATAGATATTATAATCTTACACCGACACAAAGGACTGCTTTACACGGCCTTATGGACAAGAAAGAAATCACCATTAAGATGGCTGATAAGGGGGGAGCCATCGTTATATTAGATACATGTTGGTATGAAAGGAAATTGTTAGACACACTGACTTTAGATGGAGCATATGTACCCATCAACCCTTTACAAGTTAGAATGATTATAGATAATGTACATAGCCAGTTAAACAATTTATTAGAGAGGGGTTTGTTAGAACATGAAGTCTATGAGTTCCTCAAGGTAGATAAACCAGTTACGCCTGTATTCAAGGCCATGCCCAAAATACATAAATCATTGACAGACCCACCACTCACACCCATTGTTTCGGGGAGAGGGTGGGTCACTGAGAATATTTCTATATGGTTGGAGTTTATACTTAAACCATATTTAGAACAGATAGATAACATTCTAAGAGACACAGGGCATTTCTTGGGGCTATTAGCTGCGGCCACCAAGCCCAAACATGGTGGATTATTGATGGCTATACTGGATGTCAACAGTTTGTTTACTGTTATTGAACAACAATATGGGATAACAGCAGTGGGTGAAGTAATAAGTAGATTGGGAGCAACTGAGCATAAGCGACTGGTTGTGGAGAATTTACTAGCTTTGGTATTGAACAACAATGTCTTTATAGGACCAGGGTCCATATACAGACAAGCACAGGGGGTAGCTATGGGCACCCCCTGTGCTAATACATATGCAAATTTGGTTATGTCCAAATGGGAAACCAAGGAAATTCTTAATAATCAGGAATGGAATAAGTACATAGTTTTGTATGTCAGATTTGTGGATGACGTTTTTATTTTGTGGGATGGGGATACTTCTACCTTTGAGAGCTTTTTAGCCTTTCTCCACACCACCACCACTTTTTTGACCTTTAGTGCCAAAACTTCTTTTGCTCAGATAGAGTTCCTGGATGTTAGTGTGGAACAGAGTAACCTTGGTTTCACCTCGAAATTATACAGGAAACAATGTTGGCAAAATGCATTGCTATCGTATGACAGCATGCACCCGAGGCATATCTTTCCCAATATTGTCAAGAGCCAAGTGGGTAGGATATCTAGGGTATGTTCTGAAGATACTTATTGTGATGAGGAACTTTCTAGGCTGAGTGGACATTTTTTGGATAGGGGCTATGAGAGGAGCATGGTTAGTAAGGTGGTTAGTAACAATGTATTACATAGGAAGACAAAGAATAGGCCATGGATGCAAGGCCCTGTTATTGGCAGACAAATAGATACAAGATTATGTAGTAGTAGAAAGGAACAACCTAAAATACTTTTTACGTATGGTAGTAATATTAAAGACATATGTAATATAGTTCAGAACAATTGGAATATCCTAAGAAGTGATATTAGTCTTAAGGACGTAGTGGCAGAACGTCCCATGTTTAATTATAGGAGAAACAATAATCTCAAGGACCTGTTATGTAAGGAGACATATTTGAATAAGAGACCTACAATAGATATTAGAGCAGGCACATATCCCTGTGGCAACTGCAAGGCTTGTCAATATATCAATAGCGACACTGAATATAAACATCCTGATAAGACACAAACTTTTATATTTAAAGGGAGGGCTACTTGCAGGACAAAACACTTAGTATATATGGCCAGTTGTGAACAATGTGAAAGTTTTTATGTAGGTATGACAAATAATATGCTGAAGGTTCGGATTTTACAGCATATTAGTAATATTAGAACATGTCAAGTGAGCAATGCTTTATTCAGACATATAGAGATTAATCCCACACACACTTTTAAGTTCAGATGCATTGTAAATATTGCCACTAATGAGAGGGGGGGGGGCATTCAGCATAGAACAGCATTAGCTGAATCCAAGTGGATAGTAGATTTAAGAGCACATAGACCACCTGGTCTTAATGATGTTTTACCAATTAAACCTGCTTTACAAAAAAGGCGGGCTTTTAGGAGTAAGTGATTGGATGATCTGTGTTTTAAATATGGCTGCTTTTGTTACTTTGTATTATGTCTGATGAAGGATTATTCTGAAAGCGCTTACTTTTAATAAAGAAGATTCCACAAAGAATAATTCAGCGGTGACCTGTACTTTATTTTTCATATTTATCTGGTTTGGTACAACAGGTCTTTAGCATAACTTGTTATTTTTGCTTGTGCAGTGCATAACCTGCATCCCCCACTAGATGTCCATGTGGGATGTCCCCATTGGCAAATGTCTGGTACAGCTGCGTCAAATGCCAGATATGGGAATCATGGTAGCTCCCAGGGCAGCCAGCACACACATTCATTATTATGCCCTGGGCATCACACACGACCTGGCAGTTGATGGAGGGGAAGCCCTTGCGGTTTATATAGGCCCTACCCCACTCACCAGCTGGTGGTTTGATGCGTATGTGCGTGCAGTCTATTGCACCCACTACATCAGGGTATTCCGCTATTTGCTGGAAGATACACGTATTGATGGCCAATACCTCACGGGCATTGGGGAAATATACATGATCACCGACATGTGCTGACATGGCATCCAGGAACTGGTGCAGTACCCTGGAGGCTGATGCCTGTGATATCCCCATCATATCACCAGTTGGTCTCTGGAAGGTACCTGTTGCTAGTATTCTTAGGCCAACACATACCTTGGTTTCCACTGGGATGGGTTCCCCTCTGTTGGTTCTGTGTGTGAGGCGTGGCCTGCACAGCTAGACAATTTGCTGCAGGAGGTATCTGTCCACTCTATAGCGCTCCACTATCTCCAGCTCATGTAACCCATGGTAGGTGACTGTGGGCCTGTACATTCTTCTCCGTCTCCTCACTGTAGGTTGTCTGGCACCATTTGCATTGTCACCACCCTCAGCAAGTCGCCTATGTCTCCTTATGACAGCTATGGCAGCCCCTAGCATTTCTGCTCTGAGTTCAGCTTTTTCAGTTTTCACTTCTAATAGCTTACTCCTGTCTTGCAGTGTCTCTTGAGAGAAACATCCTGCACTGCTGTTTGCAGAGTTTTAAGTGCTGGGCTGGGCTACTATTCTGCTTGTGTAATTGCCTGCTTATAATTGTTTTCACCTGCTAGCTCCAGCAGTATTCCCTGCTAGCTTCCTACTAATTCTTTTGCTTCCTTTTTCCTTTCTGTTTTCTCAGGGGGGAACAGCGTGCATACCAGCGGAAACACGCTCACAGTGGCTTACATGCACGCACACATGCTTACACAGTTCAGAATCTATTATTTGGGTTAAAATGCACACACACTGGCACAAACAGTCTTACAAGTCTGCCTACAGGCTCCCACATGCTCAGTCTACCTTACACGCACGCACACTGCCCTACTCGCTCCTCATGGCGTGCACACGTGCACATGCACGCCCAGCAAGAAACTTTGGTGTTGGCAACAGTGTACACCTATCATTTCTTGACTTTCCCATGCTTATTTTGTGACACTCTTCTTTCCATGATATGTGTCTGACATCTGTCATGTAACACTGACCTCCAATGAACTGCATTTCTTTCTGCCATCCCCCCCGTGATGTCACCTATCTCCTACGATGTTCCTCCCCCTTATGTAACTTTTACACTACTCAGAATGTACTCATTTGCTATGTGACAGTGGAATTCAGTATCCTAACAGTCATTTACATCAGATTGCCTACTAATGCTTAGTTACATGTCTTAGACTCAGCTTCCCCCCTTAGCAACCACTAAACGGTGGCCATGTTGTTTTTGGTCTGCTGGTCCCTGCATTGTAAATCCATGTATTGCATAAAACCCACATTTGTGGGTTTATAACCTTCATTTTTATGTTTTATATAGCACAGCCCGTTTGTGTGGGGCGGCGCTGTGTTTAAACATCGGCATCGGGGTACCTTGCCAATGGCCACATATTTGGCATGCTGCCTGACACATATGCACCCTTTATTTGGAGCTGACATGGCTCTATTGTGTTATTTGCAAAAACGTACTCAGTTGTCAACTGAGTACATTTCTGCAGCTAACACGGCTCTTACACGGGCTGGTTTGAGCTTCGTGGATCGCTAATCTACTTCATTTGCATGCCTTTCGGCTGCAAGTGAGGTGATTAGCATATCCACGCCCAGTCCGTGTAAGAGACGTTTTAGCTGGTCTCTTACATGGAATTTCGAGCTGTTCCTGGATCCCGAGGGCTGCATGGAGTCTTACACTACTCTTAGACTCCGTGCAAGCCTTCGTGAATCATGCCCATCATCTTTCCTGCTTTTACTGCTCACATGAATCCACTGTCTTTCTTCATTTCCTCACCTAATAGCTTGATGCAGCCTATTTTCTTCAGTTTGTTGCAGACATTTGCCTCTTAGCCATATCTTCATTCCATGATTATTCCTGTGAAACATCTCTTCTTCCTTTTTGACTGCTTCATAAATGTTCCTTTCTATGTCCGTTCCTAATAAAATATTCACAAACTTTAATGTCTTCTTTTTTTCTCTGTATTGTAATAAATCTATTCATCAAAGCACCGCTCACTTTTCACTGGGTGATACTAAGAGGCGGACAGCACCATCGCCAAGAGACAAAATAGCATGATATGTAGTGCATGTAAAAGATGAATAATGATATCTATTCAGGCCAATTGTACATAGTGTAAATAAAAGCTTATGATACTTGTTTTCACTGATGAAAGTAATGTTAAATATCATTATATTTGGAAAATAAAAATATGAATAATTCCATGGAAATGAGGAAATCCAAATGGTTCATGCAGATGTCAACACTCAAAATCTAGGACAGATTAAGAAATACATAAAACAGGCTCAATGTGCACCAGCAAAAAACCCATTTTTTTTACAGCAAGCATCATGGTGTGCATAGGGGGACTGAAGTGTGGACTAGCAACAGCTAGTTATTAACTGTAGTACTGAACTCATTTCCTACAACGTTGTGCATCATAGTCATTCATAGGGGCAGACAGCATCTGACATAGCACCAGCAGAATGTGACAATATTTATACGAACAAGGGGGCTGCAAGGAACTTTGTTGGTCTTCATCACCCAGAAGTGGGCTTGAGAGGGATACATGATGTGTTCATTCCTTGCGGATACTAAAATATGTATATTTTTAACTTCCTAGGTACAAGAACCTTTCAGTAATCTAGCTGTGACATGTTAGGAGTACTACTTCATAAACCCCAATATTTCTTAAGACAGCCAGTATTCTGCTATGGTGCATCATCAGGAGGAGTGTATTTCAAAGCATTATGAAGGAGACAAACAACACCATCCTGGCATTTTATGAAACTGCCCGTTTGATTCAGGCTGTTGCAGCCATAGATTAAGAAATTGCCATCAAGGATCCTTTGGTCCTGAGGGATTGTTGTACATCAGCAGGATGGGATTCTTTTTCCTTAACTACCATGCAATGAGTAGTACCCCGAGTATAATTTATAATATCATTGCCCTATTAGTTCTCATTATTCCCACATGGCACACATCTGACCTACACCAGACGTTCCTGCAAGAGATTATCACGCAGAGTCATTTGGTTAGTAGGTGTACACACATATAACAAACAGATAATTCTATACACACGGATAACATGCAGGCAAGAAGCAGGTCACATATAATGTACTGCTGTGTGCTGCGGGACGGCCTTGGTTGATAATCCCTTATCTACAACCCTATATTATAAAAGAAATGGCTTATAAAGTAGCATGTGTCAAAAAGCATAATATAATGGAGTGGATATTTGACCTACTTATGGGACACTCCCTTGCCTAGATATGTCAGGAGGGACATTGCAGTGCTATTCAACATGGCATTGCACAAAGATGTTGTGAGAGGTAAAACAATTGCTGGGGCCTCCCATACCCATTTTAACAGCAGTAGAATAGCAGGGTGGAAAGTCAGATGAAGAACACACAAAAACAGTAGCAGCAGAAGTACAACAGTTAAGAACGAGGTGGGTACAGAATATTCCAACACTGGAAAGAGGTAATGTCTGGTCTACAGCTAAGGTTCATAACATAGACAACAGAGATAAAAATGCTGAGTGCATTAGCACACCCAGGCTATGCAGGGCAGTGCAAGGACTGAACACACTGTGCATATGTTAGGGGATGGGCATGGCACTGTCATAATCGCTTGTGCTTGTAAGGTGACACAGTGATGGTAGGGGACTATAGCAGTTTGAGACTAGGTAGGGTCATGACAGGTAAACACAGAGGCCACATACTCTGAGATGTTGTGGAGAATCAGGAGTCAAATCCTTCACTTGTGGGGTCACGTTTCCATGACATGATTACTGGCATTACCCAACATGTTGGCGAGCAGCATGGGTGTTTGATGTATTCTGTAGCAGGAATGAGATAGTTTTAAGGGACTGTGGGTGTTCACCTCTGACAGGGGGCATGATATGCTGATCCTAATGAATTTTTTTGCTGGGACATGGCAGGATGTGCACTCATAGATACCAGGGAAGGGATAGGGGAACTATGTGAACAGACAACAGATGCACATGTATATATATATATATATATATATATATATATATATATATATATATATATATACACACACACACAAACAAACACACACACACACACACACACATATATGTGTATATATATATATATATATATATATATATATATATATATATATATATATATATATATATATATATATATATATATATACATATATATATATATATATATACAGTGCGATGAGGTGTCCTGGGTTTTGCGAAAGCCAAGTGGTGTTACCCACAATATAAATGGCGCTATTGACTGGTTGTGGCAGGCATGTGCAGTCTGTGTAGTCTGATTTGGGATAGCTTATTTCCAGACCTTTCCACAACTATGGAAAGAATGGCCTCCGTAGGCTGGATTCCCACAACTCTTATCCTTCACTCATATGGTCCTGATACTGCTTGCTTACTTGTGGCAGTTTTACTTAGCAAACATATGCATTGTGTTCAGTGAGTATTGAAGTTTTCCATGCATTTCCTCCCATGGGTGACTATGGCAGTAAATAAATAATTGTGTACAAAACATGTATTTCAATAGGTATATACAATGTGTTATGGGATGCTCATAGCTCATAGACTACAGACATCTCACTTTTATGCAATTATTTATCTGCCATAGTTAGTGCTATGCACAGCTTCTCACTATTTTGTACAATATACCCTGCCCACAGTTTTCCAAACCACTTTATGCACCTCTTTATTAGTAAGATTTAGTGGTAAGCAGTGTACTCTATATTTACATAACTTCAGTCATGCCTCTGCTTGTGATCCCAATACCTCAAATGACATGTGGCATAACTTCCATAAGGTTCCCTTTCTACATGATTGCCCATCATAAAGCTACAGGCAGAAATTTCAGTGACATGGCAGCTCCCTGTTTACCCATGTACACTTTGACTCATAATCCACAAACATGCATCCATCTGCATGGATCTACCATATTGCTTCTCAAATGGATCTTAGTGAGTAGCTATGGCTACTTCAGTCATTGTAAAATGCAGAGCTCCAGCTTGATGAGTCAGAGAGAGCATAACTTTTGTTTTTCATGCTCAAAGACTTTGTGGAGTGCTTGCTGGGACAGTATAATGGGCCCATGTGGACAGTGCAGGCCAAGCATGAGCTTGCTAGGATGATAACCAATGCCACTGGCACTGTGCATGCTAGTGAGCAGTGCCAGCATCACTACAGTGATCAGAAGTGAAAACACCATGACTCACCTCAGCAGTGAGTGTGCGTGTGTGTGGGGGTGATGACATTATGAACAGCCAGCCATGTGTCTACTACACTTGATCATAGCCTTTTTTTAGCCCTATTGATGTCACTATTTTGCAGCGTACATGTGTTGTTTTCCAGCAATAGAGGAGGTAGACCATATTATGGTTAGTTATCAGAGGAGATGAAAGCATCTTTTCTCTCAGCAGAGTATGGTGGCATCTGTACCAATCCATTGTAAGACTGCATTTGAACATTTTAAGAAACAAGTTGATCAATTAGAGAGCTGCAACCCTACTCTTTATGCTGATGGTGTGTCAGTGCTTCATGAAACAGTTAATGCAGTAGACTTAAGGGCAAAGAATGGAAGCATTTTGTACGTTTAGATAAATGGAAATCTCATACAGCTCAAAGATGACATAGGTTCCAAGGGCAATGTTATGTCTGCAGAAACATTTGCTCGAGTGTGCTGTGGTGAAAAGCTTGATTTGGCAAGGTGTGAGAAGCTTGTTGCTTATGGTGGTGAAGAAATTCAGACTAAAGGTTCAGTAGTGCCTTCATATTACTCTACCGGGTGATGTTATGACTTGTTATTTTATGAGGTCAAGAGGCACGTCCAGTCATTATTAGGGCTCAGAGACAGTTTGAAAATGGGACTGCTTTCATTTAATAAGGGAGTCCACCAAGTCAGCTTAAAAGACCGCCACTCCAATTTTGCCAATTACATTTTTTCTACCTATGCTGATCTTTTCAAAGACAAACTAGGGAAGCTTCCCATTGTGTACTTCAATAAGTTAGACCCAGAGGTCAGTCCAGTTATAAGGCCAGCTAGAAAAGTTCCAATAGCTATAGAGGACAGAGTCAAAGCCGAGCTAGATAAAATGGTGCAACAAGGTGTGATTTGTCCAGTTGCAACTCCAACTGAATGGGTAACTTCCATGGTGGTATCTCATAAGAAAAGCTCAGATGATATCAAAATATGTATTAAGCCATGAGATTTGAACAAAGCACTAAAAAGACCTCATCATCCAATGTGCACAGCTGAAGATGTTGCAGCCTTGATGCCAAATGCCACTGTTTTTTTTTTCTGTCTTAGATGCAAAGAGTTCATTTTGGCAAATTCAGCTTGACAAAAAAAATCTTCAATGCTCACTACTTATAGTACGATGTTTGGCAAGTACAGATTTTTGAGAATGCCATTTGGGTAAATTCTGGAAGTGAAGTCTTTCAATGTGCAATGGAGCAACTTTTTTCTGGGTATCCTTGTGCTATTATAGTAAACATATTAGTATGAGGTAATGGTGGGGCTGAGCACGATAGAAACCTCAGAAAAGTTCTGGAAAGAGCACTTCAAGTGAATCTTAAGCTCAAGCTATAGAAATGCAAATTCAGGCTTCAAGACATTGCTTATGTTGGTCATTTATTTACTAGTTCAGGCTTATGACCAGACTCTTCTAAGCAAACAGCCATTCTCAAGATGCCAGCACCAGACAATGTTTAAGCCCTGCAACGTTTTCTTGACATGGTTAATTATCTAGGCAATTTCATTATAGACTTGAGCCAACTTTCAGCACTGCCTAGAGAGCTGACATGTGAAGATGTATCATGATCTTGGCTAGAGCAACTCCAAAGAGCATTTGATGTCCTGAAACAGAGAATTGCTAGTCCACCAACTCTCAGATATTATGATGTTCACAAGCCAGTTACTCTTTCCTGTGATGCTTCAAAATTTGATCTTGGTGCAGTCATTCTACAAGAGGATCAACCTGTTGCCTATACTTTGAGAACTCTTACCCAAACTGAGATGTACGCCCAGTATGGCAGTTGTCTTTGCATGCTCAAAGTTCCACGATTATGTTTATGGTAGACCTATCCAGATCGAAACAGGCCCCCAACATCTAGTCACTATCTTGAGAAAGCCTATGCATTCAACTCCAACCAGACTGCAATGTATGGTGCTGAGATTGCAAATGTATAATTTCACTCATCTACAAGAAAGGCAAACTTTTTTATCTTGCTGATACATTATCCAGATCTCCCAGAAACACAACTGAACAGCATGAGAATGAGAACCTTGATTTTTGTAGTCATGGAAGTGAGAAATTTTTCATCCACATGTTTTCTTGAGCTGAAAGATCACACAGACACAGATCCAACTTTACAAAGGCTCAACCACATCACACAGCCACAGATCCAGTTTTACAAAGGCTCAACCACATCACACAGCCGCAGATCCAGTTTTACAAAGGCTCAACTACTTTATTAATCGGGGATGGCTGTCAAAGCAATCAAGTTTATCTCAGGAAGTGCAACCTTATTTTACATAGAGAGATGAGATTTTTTTCTGACAATGGTATCATTATGAAAGGTCAGAAAGTAATTATTCTGAAGTCCTTGCAACAAGAGTACATTACTATCTTGCATCATGGTCACCCAGGAACCGATTCTACCAAATGAAGGGCGGGGAGACTAGTATTTTGGCCTTCTATGTCACTAGACATTGAGAGTGCAGTTTCATCTTGTTCCATGTGCAATAGTACTAAGCCACATCAACAGAAGGGACCACTTCAGCTAAACCAGATTCCTGAACTACCTTGGTCGACACTAGGCACCGAGATCTTCAAATGGAATGGTCAGCATTAACTGGTGTTAGTAGACTCTTAGTCTAATTGGTCGAGACTGACCTACGTCCTAATCTAGTATTCAGTACTGTTATTAAGCATCATTTTGCTGTGCATGGTAGTCCGCACAAAGCTATTTCAGATGATAGCACACAGTTTACAAGCCAACAGTTAAATGATTTGCTGAAGAATGGAACTTTACTTATGTCACAAGTAGCCCTGAGTACCTGCAGTAAAATGGTTTGGCAGAACGTGTAGTTCAGAGTGAAAAACAGTTACTAGAGAAGTAAAAACAAGATAATAGTGATATTTTCCTCAATCTCTTGAATCTCAGAAATATTCCTCATGATAAACATCTTGGTTCACCTGCCCAGAGACTTCTGTCATGACAAACCAGAATCACATTACCAATCAGTAGTCAATTGTTGGTTCCATGTGTCAAGAACAACAGGTCAGTGAACACCAATCTGTTGAAGAAGCACCTAACCCAGATGTCCTACTACAATAAAACCAGCAAACCACTGAATCCATTAAGAGAAGGAGAAGTGGTAAGGATGCAAACGTCCAGAAGTTATGATCAGATTGGAGTCATAAAAAATATTTGCCCTGAGCTGAGATCATACACTGTGGAATCACAAGGAGCAGAGCTTAGGCAGAATCAGAAGCATTTGATACCCATGTCTGAGCCTTTGCCACAGCACATAGCCTGTGTGAAAGATTCTATCTTAGGGTAAGTTGTCCGATGTTCCAATTCCAGACGAAATTCCAGAGAATATTCCCATTCCTGTGACGAATACAGAAGTTAGTGATATGACTTGTTCACCTAAGACTGTCCCTGTTGATAAATTCAGTTCAGATTTTTATGTTACGAGATATGGTTGTATCTCTAAACTGTGTAACAGATACAAAGCAACATGGACATGAACACTGTTTTCTTTCTAATGTCTATAGTAATGCACGTCTAGCTCTAATATTGTTTTTGCAAAGAACAATCTTTTTAAGAAGGAGGATGTAGATCAATGTGTGTATATATCTGTCTTTAAGAAGCTATCCAAGGGTTTGCACAAGTATATAAATATTGAACATGTGCAAGCCTGACTGCCGTTTTATAGTAAGCTGTTGAGATGTAAGCATGTATGTATGTAAGTTATGTCTGTTAGCCAGTTTGTTCATATTTTATGATGCCGCTATCCATCCTGATGTGTTTCTATGTATTAAACATCTAATCAAAATGCCCCATCTGTTTGTCATCTACATTTGAGCAATAGACAGTTTCCTTTAACTTGTAATGTTTTGTAGTCCTTTCCACACTGATGCAGGATCATTGGCTAAAAAAATATTCTTCAGCTTTCCAGAGTAACTCTTTTTAGCCAATCAGATTTCTTTTGTCATTGTCTTCCTTGCTTGTCTAAACAGTATTCTAGCACCACTTCTATTGGCAGCTTCCTTGGCTTGACAAAGCTGCTTAAGTTTCATAGTGAACCATGGTTTGCTGTTGTTAAATTTTAACCAGATCTTAACAAAAGCTAACATAAAATATTACTGTGTCTGCCCATTCATGTAAATTAGCAGCAGTATCTTCAAAGACAGTCGAGTGCGTACAGTCAAAGCTGGCTTGCAGCTTCAACTTTGCCTCAATAGTCCCCCTTCTCATTGAATTAATCACAGGTTTAGCTGCTGTTAACTTACTCTTATAGGTTGGGAGCAAATGAATCAAAAAGTTGTCAGAGAACCCCAAAGGTGCACAGGGAACAGTGGGATAGGCATGTTTTAACATTGTATAACAATGATCCGGTGTGTTTCTGTCTATGGTAGGGCATTTTATGTCTTATTAAAATACCCTAGAATAATCAGAAGGGAGTTCAGATAATTTTGTTCCATGCAATTTATCTGATCAGCCAGTTGTTGTAGTGCCACACTCACTCAGGCTTGAGGTGGAATGTAAACACCAACCAGAATAAATGAAGAAAACTCCTGCTGTGAATAAAAAGGCCTACAATTAACAAAAAAAGCATTTCTAAGTAAAGCCGTCTTTTCCCCGACATCTCCAATGCATGGTGCACTCTATAAAGTTGAAAGCCAGGCAGGTATAATGCAGAGTCTAGGATGGATTCATTTAGCCAAGTTTCTGTGAAATACAGAGCAGAAGAAGGTAAAAAGTCCTTTTAAGTTCTATTGAGGAGTAAGAGTTCATCCATTTTATTGCATAGAGAGCAGAGGTTCTCTAGATATAAACTTGAAAGTGCCATTCAAAAACCCAGCTGTTTCAGCCTAACGAGTGCACCAGCACACTTCCCCTTTTTACAATACCTGTGTCAACATCTGCTGCTGAAAACTGCTGTTCCACTAGCTAAGATATCCAAAAAAGTTCTTAAATGTGAATGATCCGGTGTCAAATCGCACAAAATGACTTGCTGAATTTTAAACAATTCTTCACAGGTGTGCTTGATTACAGTTGAACACCA
This sequence comes from Protopterus annectens, assembly GCF_019279795.1. Classification (NCBI taxonomy): domain Eukaryota; kingdom Metazoa; phylum Chordata; order Ceratodontiformes; family Protopteridae; genus Protopterus; species Protopterus annectens. The sequence goes on along the minus strand of NC_056725.1, from coordinate 1,003,785,138 downwards.
AATGATGGGGCAAATAAACAAAAACATACAGAATACTAGAGAGCCATGAACCAAGGCTGCCATTTGCATGACATGCATTAAAATGCCACATATGTGAAATAAAAAAATCTGGGATTCAAATATGGCTGCTGTTCTGTAAACACTGCTAATCTACAGCTCTCTAAATACTCAAAGGAAAAATTCAACCCAGAGGAAATACCAGGACCTATTCAATAACAATTTTCTGTAATTACAACTCTACTTAATATTCAGAAACTCAGAAGGGGTGAATGAACCTGAAGAACTAACAAATCTATCAAGATTACAACAGATTACCTGGAACTGAAGAAAGACTCAAAGAAAGAAGCCGTGTGCTCAGATCACTCTGCTCATACACATCTAACTATAAACCAAGAAGCTTCTACTTTCACAAAATGTCTAAAGAAGATAAAAGTATGGACACTACAACAACAAAAACTAAACTGTCAGAACTTTTATCACCTGAGAAAGATTTAAACTCCAAAAGACAGAAAATAATAAAGCAACAAGATACTGTAAAATCTGGGAATAAAAATAAAACAGATCAACTGGCAAACTTGGACGATATTAAAGCAACTTTACTACCTATCCAGGAAGCTATAAAAGATTTATCTACTCAAGTGCAATCCTTTGGAAATTCCTTCAATCAAATCTTGGAAAGAATAGACAAATCTGAAACCAAAATCACGGACAATGAGGATAAAATAGCCCTGCTAGCCAAAAAATCTGATTCACATGAAGCAGACATTCAAACTATGCAAGCTAAAATTATTGAAGTTGAGGCAAGATCTAGAAGAAATAACTTAATCATCAGAGGCATACCAGAAAATATACAACATATTGAACTGATCCCAACTATCATTCAAATACTTGCAACATTACTTAAAGACCCAAAAACTGCACATCAAATAACAATAGAAAGAGCACACAGAGCCCTGAGAAGCTCTCAAGTTTCAAGTATTCCAAGACCTGTCTCTGCCAAACTTCTCAACTTTCAAGATGTGAGCAAAATACTATTAGCTGCAAAGAAAAATGGGGGATCATTAATATGGACTAACAACAGAATTTCTATAGCCCAGGACTTGCCTCTACAAATTAGGCAAACCAGACAGCTTTTATCTCCTTATTGTAGATTTCTGATTGATAAAAAGCTAAAATTTCAAATGAAGTACCCAAATACCTTAGTATTCTCGGTCGATGGGGTTAAATATTCAGTTACTAACAAGAATGAAGCAAAATCTACCTTTATGTCTGTTTTCAAATCCATTCCTGCTGTAGAGTCCTAGCTTCACGTTCTGATCCGATTTGCAGAACCGTCAAGGTCGGATGCATCTCCCAGCAACAGCCGAGGTCTTAATTTTCTTATATCTGGTGTTTACCTTGCCCATGGCCATGTTTTAGGCCTGGCACAACCTTTTTTCCCGTTCTACAAGCGCAAGACCTTCAACAGGAAGTTTATAAGCTGCGCATCATACTGACTTTCACACGAGAGGAACCAAAATTGGGTTTTGCAGCTGTAGTGGTCGTTTTCAAAATGTGGCACTTCCAGAAGTCTGTCAGCAATCTGAGTCCCCCTTCGAGAAGCTAAGCAATCGGCTTAGCTGTCTGGAAGATCAGAGGGAAGTTTAAAGGAACTGTTAAAAAAAAAAAAAAAAAGTAATGTACTGTTACAAAAATGCTAATAACACATAATAATGTTGAATGACACTCCCATTGCCCCATAATAGTAATTAATATTTCTGAATCATTTACACATATATATAGCTTATACAGCTTAAGATGTTGATTTGGGTAGTTAAAGCACTTTGCTCTGCTGACAGATATGAAAACAATGTATATCAATGCAACCAAACACAGCTACATAACCTAACATAATCTTGACTTCATAACCACAAGATTTAACTGTTTTTAACTGTATCTGTGTTAAATCCAGCAGAGATTACTGTGCATTTTGTGAAACCTTTTACTAGCTCTATAAGTGAGCACTTATTAATATGGTCTCCTTTATGAAAGTAAATTTATTTTAAACTAATAACTAAACTAGGCATATAATAACATGCACACATACACTAATACTAAGAGCTCTAACTCATAACAACAATTGACTACTAAGATGTCAAGACTTACATATATATATATATGGCTAGGTAATGCTTTGAAGGTAGTGAATTAGATAATATAATTTGGAATAAGAAATATAAAAATAGTCATAAGCTGATTGCCCTCAGAAATGCATTAACAATTTCTGAGGTTTCAGCTTTAAAACACTACCTGATATACCATTTTACAGACCCTGCCAAAGTAAATACATAAAACTAATAATGAAGTTTACACATATTCATGGTCATAGCATTATGCTGTATATTCCACAAGATACTATACTGAAATAATTGTTAATATGACAATCTGTATCTTGTTTAGGATTCTCAAATGCACCTGGTTCTCAATACATGTTAGATTGGAATTTAATACAGTATAAGTTGATACAATTTAGATGACAAAAAGGAAAACACATGTATTAACCCTATCACAGAAGTTGGAATGGAACAAGGTTTTCTACAATTATGTTTAATGGGTGATGTACTACGGTTAATTGAGCTTTACTTTCTTCTGGTTACTAACCTACATGGCATAAACATACGATATTGCTTAAAAGAAACACTTTAGATGTTTTAAGACCCCAAGCATATTTTAAACATACACACAACTTTAAAGTCTCAAGAGCCTGAAGCTAAAGAAACAGTGACATACCACACCTTTAGCAACTCTTATACTATGATCCAACAAAGCTTTATGGAAAAGATTTTAACGTTCTGTATTTTAACAAATAATGGTCTGCTAATTACTAGGTGCTCTAACCTTTTTCGATTGATTCTCTAACCCAATGTCTAGCTATTTGTGTCTATAATTTACATTTACATAAGCCTGAACTGCTATATATTTATATTGTTTTCTCCAGGACCCAGTAAGATTTTACAAAATTCAATATATGATGAATATCAAATATATGGTAGAGAGAATTTGCCTCAAGACCTCTTTAACATAATGCCATCCAAGATTTAACAACCTCAGGGCAATGATGGTAAAAATGATGGATTCTAGTAGTCGGGTTTCACTTGTAGTTCAAAATTCAACTACTACCCCCAATTTAAGAATCTGGCCTAGAGGAGGCTGAGGCACACACAAAATAAGACTAGACAAGGAAGATATATACTTTATGAATATAGTTATTGAACTAACCTGAGACAATAATCTATATTATTGAATCTCTCAAATATTATTAGTGATAAATTGAGTACATTGATGTTCCCTACGTTTAATTAGAGTCAGGACTGGTACAAATGATTATTCAAACTTTGATATCGTATAAATAAATCTAACCAAAGAGACGTAGATTACATAAGCAGTGTTTGCTAGGGAATGAGTGGGATAGGCTCTATACAAATAATTTTAGGTTATACAGGACCAATAAGTTTCCTTTACCTCCCATACACTAACAGACAAAGGATATACTTACTATTAATACAAAATAAGACAAAAACAAATCTTTGTAAGGTCCTGTTAAATTCCTGGTCCAGGAGATTAGTGGGTAGGCACAGGGTAGGGACAGGAATAAAAGAATTCTTCCATTACATACCTTTGACAAAAATCAACTTAAACCAATATATCTACACATATTTCAAGACTAATTACACATAATAAAATATTTATGAATGTAGGAAATAGATTCATTGAATATTAAAGGGCTCCAGAACATAAAAAAGGGAAACTCTTTCTCCATCTATTTCTGCAGACTAAGGCAAGCTTTATACTACTTCAAGAAACTCACTTAACCAATGAGCAATGGCCAGAAATAAAAAAGAAAAAATGGATAAGAGAAATAATAGCCTCTGAAGGCAAAACTAATAGTGCTGGAGTAGCAATAATCATCAACGATCATTATCAAGACAAAATTATAGAATCCAAAATAGATAATGAAGGTAGATGGTGCTATGTGATTCTTTCAACCACTGTTTATGATAAGCCCATTATACTTCTCAATATATATGCACCATGCTATAATCAACATTCCTTCTTTGCTTCATTATATCCTATCTTAAATCAATACAACAACCACTACATAATCATAGGTGGGGATTGGAATGCTTACCAAAACCCTAAACAGGATAAATCAAGCCCGCAGAGATCATACAATAACCAAGCAATGGTAGTATTAAGTGAACTTAAATATTATTTTAAATTATATGATCCCTTTAAATATAGTAATAAAACAAATACCACTAATAATTTTACATTTTACTCCAACTGTCATAAAATGTGGACAAGAATTGACTTTTTTCTAATTTCAGAAGCACTACTCAATCTTGACCCCTTAGTATCTATTCATGCCCGCTACTTGTCTGACCACTCTAAAATCACCTTAAATATTATCAAAGCTACCAGAAGCAACACAACATATCGGGGATATAACTGGTCCTTAAACCCCAACCTTTTAAATAAAAAGGAAATAGTTCAAGAAATCCAGGATATACTTAAATCCTCACTAATTAAGTTAATAAATCAGCAACACCCCCCTGATGTTGAATGGGCGGCAACTAAAGCCCAGGTAAGAGGTATCTTTCTCTAAAAAGCTTCTTATTATAAAAAACACAACTCAGAGAAGAACAGCTACCAGAGGCTAAAATCAAATCATTAGACCAGGATTTAATGAAAAACCATAACACACAAACTGAAACAGATCTATTGAAATGCCAGAAAGACCTTTTCTTGATTCAAAATAATAAACTATCATTTCATGAAACTAAAGTACTTGCAAAATATGCTAACCATATACAAACGCTGTCACGGGCACTAGCAAGAATTATCAATCAGTCGAAAACACCCTCTCAAATTCCCGAAATATGCTATAAGAATAAAACCTATACAAAAACCGAAGATATTATCAACATTTTTGAATCAATATACTCACAAAGTTATGGAGAACAAAAAAACGTACTCACAAATGAAAATAATAGTGACTTCCTACAAAAACTCAGCTTTCCGAAAATTGATGAGAAATCACGAAAAGATCTAATAAAACCAATATCCATTGAAGAAATAATATCAACAATTAAAAAAATGAAATCACACAAATCTCCTAGCTCAGATGGTCTTACTGCGGAGTTTTACAAAGCGTTTTACCGTATTACTGCACAAATTCTATTGCACGTATTAAATTATATAATAAACAACAAAATTAATGATATTCATTTTAATGCATACAAAACAATTCTCATACCCAAAGAAAAGACGGATTATCAGAACCCGGATAATTATAGACCTATATCACTTCTAAATATTAATACTAAAATTCTGACATCTATTCTGGCCAATAGACTGAAGAAAATTTTGAATATAATTATATCTAATGAACAAGCTGGCTTTTTAACATCTAGGCAATCCAGTGATAATACTTTAACACTACACACATTAATCTCATATGCTAATCAAAAGAATCTAAACATGTATGCACTCATTATAGATGCACATAAGGCCTTTCATAGAGTTAACATAAAATTCTTATTTCAGATCTTACCCAACTTTAATATACCCCAAGAAGTTATCCTAACTTTACAAACATTATACAAACAACCCTATACAACATTATATATAAATAAAACGTGGTCTAACAGAATTCAAATCAGAAATGGTACCCGACAAGGATGTCCTCTATCTCCCCTATTATCTAACCTATATCTAGAACCCCTATTCTTAAACATTAAACAAAATATTTATCATAATGCCCCAGTAATTTTTGACACAAGAATATCCCTGTCAGCTTTTGCCGATGACCTTAACATATATTGTAAAACACCAATCTCAGACACCAAAAAAGTACTATCTACTATTGAAGACTTTGCATTAATATCCAACTATAAAATAAACCTTAAAAAAAACAACATCTTTCCTTTAAGAACTCCGAAACCTTTTTCACTTTTACCGTTGATAGGCCAATTAAAATCTGAGGAAAAGATCAAATATTTAGGAATCACATTTTCTACAGATAACAAAAATTTTTATCTTAATAATATTAAACAAAATTGTGTAAACATATTATGTGACCTAAAGAGGTGGAAAAATCTGAAATGACCTCCATTAGCAAAAGTTTTGATCATTAAAATGAATATCTTGCCCAGACTATTATACATTTTTATGTCTTCACAGTTGCTAATACCCAAAAAATTTTTTAAACAAATCCACATTGAATTTGTTAAATTTATATGGGAACCAAAAAAAAGTAGAATATCATATGATAAATTGATGACCCCGAAAAGCAAAGGTGGCTTAGATCTACCTAATTTTGAAAATTACTACTTAATCATAAATGCCAATAGAACTTTAAGAATTGCAAACTACGATACATGAAGCAATAACTGGTCCCCACAATGGTCAAGGCTATGTTCTAAACATATTGAAAGCCTGAATATAAATCACAAATCACTACCCTTTTTAAACAGAGACAGCACTAAAACATATAATCTAATGGAACTCATTAAAAACTATATAACATTAACACAAAATCTGTTCAGATCAGTAAATCTCTTCCAACACATGATGATCCTACAACCCTTCTACAAAAATCCTAACTTGAAAATTAATAACCAGCTAATAGACCTGGAAAGATTCCCACACATAATTAACTTAACATTACAAGATATGTATCCATATTTAAATTGTTCCGCTCATGAACTAAGACATCAACTGGGCCTTCCCAAATCATATCTACTGATCTTGAGACAGATTAAGGAAATGTCTACAAGCTATTTTCAAAATATAACCATTAATAAAGATGATTTGATGAAATGTATCTCACTAAGGCAAGCCCTTCTATAAAGTAGCAAATATATAACGTTCATACAAATTGATAAAAGACATGAAATATCAAGATCATTTACTCTTGTCTAATTATTGGAAAAACAAAATACCATTGATCGAGGAAACTAAAATAACATAAGCAATCAATCTAACGGTAAAATCCATATCCCTTCAAAAATTAACATTTACCCAACTCATGATATACAATAATGCCTACTATACACGCCTTAGCTTGCATAAATTCAACCCTAAAAATTCTCCAAAGTGCCCACATTGTAAAGATGAAACTGCTGACATTTTACATATGTTCTGGAGCTGCAAATGTATATTTAAACTTTGAAACTCCCTGAAACTACAACTACAAAAGATGGGATATCAATCATCAACGCTTATGTGGGAATTTATGATATTACAACTAACCTATCTAAAACCCAAAAAATCATTCTCATCAATATTTTTCTACTAATGAAACTTTACATAGCTACTAACTGGCTAACCCCATCCAAAACCTCATGGGGAAATTTTAGGATCTTAGCGATAAGACATATATTAGCCCACAAATACATAATAAACAAACAAAACAAAATTCCCTACAACCTGAAACTTTGGGAACAAATTTTCAATATTATACTGGCATGAAACATTGAATCTGAAATACTTCTACAATGTACACAATAAAAATCATAACATAATTTGGAATTATACTATTCTAAGATATGAACCCTGGAGAAAACAACTTCATCTCCTACCTTTAAGAGAGATTATGGAAGCATTCATGTAAATAGTGTAAATATGTTTTTTAAGAATATTGTTATTAATACTGTATAAACATCACCTGTGTTTTTCTCTCATGATTGCTTTGTAATGTAAAAAGAAAACAATAAAGAAATATTATTGAAAAAAAAAATTCCACATATGTGCAATAAAGGCACAGCTGAGAGCCCATATTATAGTTACAGGTTAAAATTTCATCTTTGTTTATTTCACAGATGTGAAGGAAATGGGCTGCTAAGACAGTCATAAAGGGGAAGAACAAGCAGATGAATATACAGAAGGGAAATGGGAAGGTAAGGTTGCCACAGGGGTAATGAAGGTGCCATGTTTTTAGAGAAGAATTGTAGAGAATGACTATATAATATGGTAAGAAGGAGAGTAAAAGGATCTTATATTCTATACTTTTTTAACCGGGGTAGAGCACTGATCACATGGACCTTTTTTAGACTCAGCTTGGGAGCACTGATTGGTTAAGTGACTTACTGAGAGTCATGCAATAGGAAAATGGAAACTGAGTGAATCAAACCATGGATTGTAGGAAGCACCTTATTTTCAGATCATAGCCTTTATCTTTTGTGCTAAATTCCATAGGTGACAGCAGGGTCAGGCACGGAAAACATGTTACAAAAGCAAACACTCACAGGGAGGTACTGATACAAAAGTCAAGCCACAAAAGAAGGTGCATAGACTGACAGTATGTGCAGAAATGGAGCTGCAGAGGACTATACATAGAATAATGAAGGGGTAGTGATGTACACAAGGAAGAAAAACATCATGATGGGGGATAAAGTGAGTTGAGAATGGTCTCCAAGCTGGCCCTGTGTGGGATTTGCCAAGAAGTCCGCCTCCTGTGTTGCTAAAAGAACATGCAAACTCCATCACTGATGTACTGATGGCCATGGCCATGCAACTATGTTATTTAGCCAGTTACATGCAGATGCACTTGAGTGGTCTCAGTCCAGACCTCAAATCACTGACCCAGTTAAGTCTTAATCACCCTCTACATCTCCTACAGGATGACACAAGAGTACATCTCTGTGCCACTCCCTGATGAGAAACCTATGTCCCCTAATGAACAAGTAGCATTAGAAGTCACCAGTGAGCCCTCCAGAGGTCACCTCCCAAAGAAAACCATCATAATGCCACAGCTAGGCTAGCTTGGAGACTGTGTTGGTTTTAGACTGGTATGAGGCACAGTAACCCCTGTCATACAACATTCTGCTCCACAATGATCCCTGTAGAATAAATAAACATAAATTGACAGAAACAAAACAATAAAGAAAAAAGAACATGACAAAAAGAGTACAGAACAGAAAACAGCAACAGTTAAAATGATGTTGTGCACTTCCATATGATGGGTCTTGGAAGTAAAAGCAATACAGTCAGCAGAGCAGAGTCATGGTGATATAAATACCTGGAGAACCCCTCTGATAATACCAGGGGCTCTGTTATTGTCGCAGCTATGGAGAATGAGAAGTAAGTGTAGAGGATTATGGCTCTGAACTGGTAATGAGCTGTTAGCCCTATTCACAAGAATACAACGTTTGATTCCTTCCACCTACTTTATGACTAAGTTTTACTTTGACAGACATTTTGTTGGTCGAAGATAGACAACAACCATTTTAAAACAATAATTTTATCTTCATTTTCAGAAAGCATTTTTTCCAGTTTTTACTTTTTATCCAAAAACAGCTTTGTCAGTAGTCATCAAATCTTAGATTGATTATCTCTGCTCATAGACAGTGTCCCCTGGCTGCATTTGTAATTCTACACTTTTATTCAAGGTTCTGACCTTCTCTTCTTGATATGTAAAATTAGATCTAGTTTACTTAGATTTTTAAATTGTTGAAATACCTATGGTTGAGACCACATGAGTTATAATTTAGAATATCGACAAACAACTTTGGAAAAGAATCAGAACTTCATGAAGTTTATTGTGCAGTGGGGATTTGTGCCCTTTGTTTGTTAATATTTTAATTGTTTGTTTACATACTAAAATAAATCAGTAAAGTCATGGTGGAGTGCCTAATTATTACTTATTGCTGCTTGCTGTCTACATTATATTGCCATGTTTTCATAAAAAAATGCCTTAAATTCTTTTTTGAAAGCAATGTCTTGTTTTTGAAATAAATTTTTGCAGCATTGCTCAACAGCTAGTCCGTCTTTTTTGGTCTGTGATGACAACATACCATTATCTTTGTCAATTACTTTACCTAAAAACGTTTTAGTTTTCCAAAATATTACCAGAGTTAAGGCAAATAAGTTTCACAATATACAGTATTCTACATTACAAGTCTATAATACAATGCCACCAGAGTATTTACAAAGCAAACCTTTCTGTTGCCAAAAGATTGCACTTTTATTGCTAGAGTAAATCCCTATATGAACACAAGCTTTTCTCTTTCTGTATTTGTAACAGTTTCTCAATTTTAACATAGTACTTGGTAAGCCTGTTTTTTCCTTGAGCTTTGTATACATTTTGGCATAGTTTTATTACTTCTTTTCAATAGAGGGAGAGAGGCTTCAGATAGCTGTCATTTGATTTGTAAATGATTTCAGCACATTGCACATCACATTTTTGTTTTATTTTTACTTGTCGGTAGATAGGGTTTATATCTACCAGTATATTCAGGTTTACCGCAGCAAACTTCCCATGTGACTTTTTTTCTGCCTCAAGATTTTTTTTTTCTTGTATACGAAGAGAAGAAACACCAACATGGTAAAATGATAGTTGATTTACACTTGCTTTCACTAGTTTTGTATCAATATACAACATACATGCAGACCTGGAGCATGGTCATTTGGGATCCTAGGCAGAGTAATGGAGAAGGCCCTGCCTTGCTCCCCTCTGCAACCATTCACTGTAATGATTCCAGTGTCCCATTACTTGGCTATTTCTCCCCACTTACCAAAAACACTGTTCAGACCTTTCAGTGTGCATACTGTTTTGTTCTTTACTTTTACAGTGCTTACAGAGATTTGATATAAAAATTGTATTTAAAATTTTATAGCACAAACACTGATGGCATTTTATTAATGAAAACAAAATAATTTCACATTGAAAGCAGACATAACATGAGCAACAATAAACTTCTCTTTCCTTGAACTTGCATTCATTGAAATGAATCTGACCAGTGGTGGATTATATGTACATTTACATCTGCATATATCATCCAAACCCGTAAATTATAGCTATATTGTTGACTACATCTTTCACAAATGTCAGTGTCAAAAAATTAATAATAATGACCAATGTCACATATTTCATATTTTATTTCACACAAACACCCGGTAGCTAAAGTATTCCAGCATAATTCTCTGTCTGTCTGTATGTATGTCTCTCACACACACACACACACACACACACACACACACACACACACACACACACACACACACACACACACTAATGCTGCAAATCCAGATTACTGACTGTTTAAAAAATGACCAGATAGGAAAAGAATGTGCTTTCATCCATAGAGAGCTCCCCACCCCCACCAGCAGCACCCATCGTTATGAAGAAATACGTTACATGTACTTTATTGGTAGCTTTGGATGAATTACCTGAGATCGTATAAAGATGAGTAGCATCATGCCATAAAATCCAGCCATGTGTAGCACAGTTTAAATAGAAAAGTATTTATAAGAACATAAGAAATATCAACCACCTAAAAACATATGCTAAGTCAATATTCACAATCTCTGTAGAAGTAAATGTCATCTGAATAATACCACATAAAACAAAGCTATTACTAATGCAAAGGTTGCTGCTGGCAAATAACTTTGTATTTAAGTGCTTCATCAATAAATGCAGTGCCTGCTGTTCTTGAAGAATACATTTCCCGTGCTGCATTAAAAAATGGTGCACCAGTGATATTGTCCAAACATTTCTTGAACTAGATCAACTATGCAAAATAGAATGTCTGGCAAGCATTGTTACTAGGCATTCTGATTTATTATTTTTTATTTTATTTTATTTGACATTTGTTGACTGGGAATGTCCATCTGAGCCAGAGCCATTTTTTAGCCGAGGCCCAGGGGAAAAGCTCCACATGAGTACAAAGCACATTTTACAATAATACAAATACATAGTTTTCTACATAATTGTAGAATACTTTGTTATGTAAGTATAGGAGGAACTCAGGAGGAGAGGAGAGTTAAAAGAGGTTAAGTGAGAGGGAGAATAAGGGAGAGTCTGTGAGAGCAGTAGGTGGCAGTAGGAAGAGCAAGAGAAAAGTGTTAAGTAGAGGTAAGAAAGTGCAACTCTCATTCTGGAGATCATTAAGGAGCCTAGTATAAATTCCTAATTGCTCCAAAGCATTGACTAGTTAATTGACTGGCTCAGTGTCACATGGGAGGTAAATGAAGGTGGAAAAATTCAAACCTGTACTCCTACCACAGGAAGTAGCTCATTAATAAATAGAAAGCTTTAGTCCTTTGTACTAACTGCTTAACTAAATGCAGAAATCATTTACAATCCGTTCTTGCAGAGGAGACTGGGCCACAGTAATGTGCTACAGTGTCTACATAACAGATGCTGAAGGTCAGGTGGTTCTGATCATCACTAAATAATGCAGACTATGTGACCTGACAAATATAAAACCCCTTGCATTTGCTGAAGGCTATAAAGAATGTACTACAAACATATATTGATAGAAGAAGATAAGGAACAAGGTAAACGCCCAGTCCAAGCAGCAATAAATATAATAAAAGTGTAACAAAGGATTAGGGTGAAACACAGCTCTAAAAGGTAATAAAATAAAATATCACTTATAAATCTCATCAACCTCCAGTCAGCACAGCTAGTCCAAAAAAGAGATTTACGTCCAAGTTAAAAATCCGTTTCTTTTATTACAGCAGGTACCAGAGTTAGCGCTTTCACCTTGCGGTTTCATCAGACTCACTACAAAGTACAAAATCAATGAGTCTTAAATACTAAAAAAGGCGGGAAAAAACAATCAATTAAGCTTGTTAACAGCAAGTTCATTCCTTAGCAACCAACTCAATCAATAAAATCTACTACATACATATTTGCATAAATATTTGCATGGCACAATAGGTTAAAAAACATACTAAAATCAAACTACATATTTATATAATTCTAACTAATATCATAAAAACATTAAGTATAAACTTTATTTAGCTTTCAATCTCCTCATCCTTAAAAGGTCTGAGAGAGACCTTGCATTTAACCAGGGACCGTGTCTGACCTCAGCTTCAAAATCCAAGCATTCTCTCTACTCTCAGTAATGGCCCAGATATCACCACCTCTACTAGTAACATTTATCTTTTCTACAATCCTAAAACTGAATGTATGTGTGCAATCGGTGTCCATAACATGCTTGGCTAATGCACTGGTGCAATTCTTAATCCTAATATTGTACTGATGTTCCGTACGATCTCTCAAACATCTATTCGTCTTACCAATGTAACGACGAGCAAACAAGGCAGACAGCTAAATAGACAAGGTCTCTGGACATGCAATCACCTCTAACCTTAAAAGTGTATGGGATATGCGTGCTTGGATGTATGAACACTGAATCCTCACAAATAAACTCACAAAAATTGCATTTACCACACTTCATAGTACCATACGAAAGTATGGTTTCAGGACTCTTGGTCACCCTATCACATAGTAGCCTTTTGATATTTTTCTTGTTCTTATACCTAAACGGGACTATCACCAACTATATCTCTGATGTGTGGGTCCACCATTAATATGTCCCAATGCTTCCTTACCACATCCTTGATACCACCCACATCTTTGGTATAAAACAAAGAAAAGCAGTGGAACCTTTAGTAATGTCGTTAGTATGTACTCGTGTATCCATACCATGACCCATTTCAGAAAAATAAGGGCAGCTGCTCAGACCTCAACTCAAGTATATTATCATGTCCTTTCATAATATCGTCCATCTTATAACCCGAGATGCCAACCTCCTATCCAGATCTAGTAAATCCTGATGAAACCCTTGCTCTGTAGGGTTATATCTAGAAGTCCTCATACTTTGTCCTCTAACAATATTGTGGAAGATATGGCCAGGATGCATACTGTGTCTGTGTAAAATAGAATTCTTATGACATGGCTTCCTATACACCACAGTGTTGATAATACCATTAGGAAGGCGCTCTACAAAAACATCCAAAGGGAGCCTGGTATAAGAAAACTCATAGCTAAATTTAAGATACTCAGTACAAACATTTAGATCGATGATATAAGATTCCAATTGTTCAACTGACCCCTTCCATAACAGGAAGAGGTCATCCACAAAGCGCCTATAGAAGGAAACATGGGCTAAAAAGCTGGGATGTGAGGTCATAAATTCTACCTCCCATTCAGCCATGAACAGGTTAGCGTAGCTATTGGCACAGTGCCCATAGCTCGCCATCCAACTGTAGAAAGAACTCCTGCTCAAAGCCAAACACATTGGTATGTAAAACAACATCCAGAAAAGTTAACAAAATACCAATCTTATCAACACTGTATTCTGAGTGGCTACTAAGATGTCGCCTAATGTAATCCAAACCTATTCGGTTAGGAATAACAGTAAATAAGGAATTCACATCCAAGGTAACAAACAAATAGTCCTGATAATCTGAATCATTCCTCAGATGTTCATATAGATCAACTAGAAACTGCTTGGTATCCCTCAAAATGAACGGGTGAGCATCAACAACAGGTCTCAGAAACTTCTCTAAATACAGGGAAAAAGGCTCGGTCAACCACCCACCTCCTGACACAATGGGTCGAAGTGGTGGATTGACCAGACTTTTGTGAATCTTAGGCAGCCCCTTAATAAGTCTGGTCAATCCACCACTTCGACCCATTGTGTCAGGAGGTGGGTGTTTGACCGAGCCTTTTTCCCTGTATTTAGAGAAGTTTCTGAGACCTGTTGTTGATGCCCACCCGTTCATTTTGAGGGATACCAAGCAGTTTCTAGTTGATCTATATGAACATCTGAGGAATGATTCAGATTATCAGGACTATTTGTTTGTTACCTTGGATGTGAATTCCTTATTTACTGTTATTCCTAACCGAATAGGTTTGGATTACATTAGGCGACATCTTAGTAGCCACTCAGAATACAGTGTTGATAAGATTGGTATTTTGTTAACTTTTCTGGATGTTGTTTTACATACCAATGTGTTTGGCTTTGAGCAGGAGTTCTTTCAGTTGGATGGCGAGCTATGGGCACTCAGGTGCCAATAGCTACGCTAACCTGTTCATGGCTGAATGGGAGGTAGAATTTATGACCTCACATCCCAGCTTTTTAGCCCATGTTTCCTTCTATAGGCGCTTTGTGGATGACCTCTTCCTGTTATGGAAGGGGTCAGTTGAACAATTGGAATCTTATATCATCGATCTAAATGTTTGTACTGAGTATCTTAAATTTAGCTATGAGTTTTCTTATACCAGGCTCCCTTTTTTGGATGTTTTTGTAGAGCGCCTTCCTAATGGTATTATCAACACTGTGGTGTATAGGAAGCCATGTCATAAGAATTCTATTTTACACAGACACAGTATGCATCCTGGCCATATCTTCCACAATAATGTTAGGGGACAAAGTATGAGGACTTCTAGATATAACCCTACAGAGCAAGGGTTTCATCAGGATTTACTAGATCTGGATAGGAGGTTGGCATCTCGGGGTTATAAGATGGACGATATTATGAAAGGACATGATAATATACTTGAGTTGAGGTCTGGAGCAGCTGCCCCTTATTTTTCTGAAATGGGTCATGGTATGGATACACGAGTACATACTAACGACATTACTAAAGGTTCCACTGCTTTTCTTTGTTTTATACCAAAGATGTGGGTGGTATCAAGGATGTGGTAAGGAAGCATTGGGACATATTAATGGTGGACCCACACATCAGAGATATAGTTGGTGATAGTCCCCGCTTTTAGGTATAAGAACAAGAAAAATATCGAAGGCTACTATGTGATAGGGTGACCAACAGTCCTGAAACCATACTTCGTATGGTACTATGAAGTGTGGTAAATGCAATTTTGTGAGTTTATTTGTGAGGATTCAGTGTTCATACATCCAAGCACGCATATCCCATACACTTTTAAGGTTAGAGGTGATTGCATGTCCAGAGACCTTGTCTATTTAGCTGTCTGCCTTGTTTGCTCGTTGTTTTACATTGGTAAGACGAATAGATGTTTGAGAGATCGTGGAACATCAGTACAATATTAGGATTAAGAATTGCACCAATGCATTAGCCAAGCATGTTATGGACACCGATTGCACACATACATTCAGTTTTAGGATTGTAGAAAAGATAAATGTTACTAGTAGAGGTGGTGATATCTGGGCCATTACTGAGAGTAGAGAGAATGCTTGGATTTTGAAGCTGAGGTCAGACACGGTCCCTGGTTAAATGCAAGGTCTCTCTCAGACCTTTTTAAGGATGAGGAGATTGAAAGCTAAATAAAGTTTATACTTAATGTTTTTATGATATTAGTTAGAATTATATAAATATGTAGTTTGATTTTAGTATGTTTTTTAACCTATTGTGCCATGCAAATATTTATGCAAATATGTATGTAGTAGATTTTATTGATTGAGTTGGTTGCTAAGGAATGAACTTGCTGTTAACAAGCTTAATTGATTGTTTTTTCCCGCCTTTTTTAGTATTTAAGACTCATTGATTTTGTACTTTGTAGTGAGTCTGATGAAACCGCAAGGTGAAAGCGCTAACTCTGGTACCTGCTGTAATAAAAGAAACGGATTTTTAACTTGGACGTAAATCTCTTTTTTGGACTAGCTGTGCTGACTGGAGGTTGATGAGATTTATAAGTGATATTTTATTTTATTACCTTTTAGAGCTGTGTTTCGCCCTAATCCTTTGTTACACTTTTATTACAAACATATATTATTAAAATACTATATTATCCATGATTTTTAACATGGCTATTAATGAATTAATTTATTCCTTAGTGCAGTGAATAAAGCAAAACAATTACAGACAACACAAATGCTGTTCAATAACCCACAGGTCATACACAAATACTGCATGTAGGATATAATTATTTTTTTGGGGGGGGGGTTGAGGTTATATGCTTGAAGGACTACTACATCTCGTTTTTGCTATCCCTAGATGATCTCTGTCAGACTACTCTAAATCATTTAAAAACTTAACAGAACATGATTTGCATCAACATTTATGGGGTCTAGTAGGTGGATTAAGGCTGTTACTCCATGTACATAAGGTTAAGGGTTTGACTATCACAAGTTCTCATAACTAAGTGGGGCATTACACACACACACACACAAACACACACACACACACACACACACACACACACACACACACACACACACACACACACACACACACACACACACACACACACACACACACACACACAATAACAAGCTCTGGTATGCACTCTCTTTAGGGAAACTCCAGTCTACACTTTCTCTAGTGAAAGAACTGAAGCCATCTCCTGCCATTACGCCATATAACCCCCACTCCAGACACTTGCCTTAGTCCAATAACTACTAGCTTTCTCTGCTTTAAAAATCTCATGCTTACACTTGCTCCTGGTTCATTGGTTGAAAGCAGAAAATAGCAGGACATGGACACTGGGGCAAGAAACTGCTTAAACAGACAGAACACGGTTGCTCAAAAAAGTAAGAAAACTTTTCTTGTTTTGTTTGTTTTTTTTTTTTTTTTTAATTTAATGCTTTGACCAGGGCCCCAGACAACATAGGGCCATTGGCAACTGACTAGGTCTCCTAGTGCTGGATCTGTCCATGCATACATGTGACAGCTTCATTCATCAGATCAATACTACTTCAACTTCAGTTCATCATTCACTGTGCTATCATTTTTCAATGCACAAAAGTCAGAACTACCTGACTTATTTTTTTAGAAATTCAGTGCACTGCAACAACATTTCTCATCCCATTACTTTAAAATAAATGTTCATAAATCTACCTGTGCTATAGCCTTCAGCAAGTTCATTATTATACCACTTTATTGGAAACACTCAAGCAGTGATTGTCAGATAAAACAATTGTTTCACCTGCAACTCTTTAGTGCTTTTTATTGCAGAATCTTGATAGTACACAGTCTAAAGACTCATTTAATCGAATCAGTGAGCTAAACCTCGCCACAACAATAAATAGAACCCGCTGGAGGGATAGATTCCTGTCACAGAGACTCCCCATGCTTTGGAACAAAATTCCAAACTACATTAAGCAGAGCCCCTCACTAACACTCTTCAAGAGAAACCTTGACGAGTGGATGGGTAACAGAAAATACACCCCTGGGACCACTTCATTGGCTCTGCTTGACAGAGGATCAGTTAATTAATCAATGGGGCGACGGAAGCCGACACACTCTGGCTAGGCTTATAAATGCCCTTGGGCAGATAGCCTTGTACCTACCTATGAACCAATGAACCTAATTGACTCACAATCAGAACTTGTATGAATATTGAAATCTTAGGCTGATTAGTTTTAGGTAGCTGTTCAGAATCCCAGTATGTAATAAAAATGTTTTCTCCTTACATTCTCCACCAGTGTGATCTTTAGGAGATCATTAGGTCAATAGAGCCACACTTTTTTATATAGAATGCAGCATCATTTTTATAAATTATTTAATCCTTTAACTCTTGTTTGGAAAATAACTTAACTGCAGGCTGCAAGTTCCAAATAAAATGTTGAATTTTACTGAACAAAAGCTAGAACAAAGGTACAATGAATTTGCAGTACCTGTCAACAACAATTTGGTAAGCAAAATAATAGGGCTGTTTTGGCTCTCCTTTTTTCTACCATATCTCAGTCCAAGAAATACAGTTCATGACATGATTTATATGGCAGGAAACTTAATAGGCACTATCTATTTTTTAAAAAAAAAAAAACATATTTGCCATTTCAGTCTCTCTTCTAACAGTTCATTTTAATTCACCTGATCCTTCATCAAGAGGTGTTCCTACTCTTTTTTTTTCAGGGTTGTCTCTGTCTTGAACTCCGTTCCATCTGGAGTTCTCCATGGCTCCACTACCAACATTCTATTCCAAACATCCTACCTCTGACTTTCTTCCTTCTCTTGTCAATGGAGAAATCCTTCCTAGGCTCCCGATGTCTCTGCCTGTTTTCTTTTACACCTTACTCTTCTTCAGCTAACGTGCCATTGCCTAGTATGATACTCTCTATATTTTTTAGTCTCTGGCTAGAGTCTTTAGATCTGCTTTCTAGAATGGCAGTTCCCTCTTTCAAAGAATTAAGGAACCTTTTCCTTCTCTACTCTGGCATGCTAAGTGCCCCCCCCCCCGCCAGTTTTTAACACCTCTTGTTGGGCCTTTATTGTTATGAGAGTTTATGGTCGTGGTATGAAGTGAACCATGTTACTTGTAATAGTTTGTTACAGTACAAAAGTGTACCTTCCTTTTATATTCTCACACTTTGTACTGATGCTTTTGTTTGCCTCAGTAATGCTGAATACTAATCAGAAGAAAAAGAAGTTGATTGTTCTAGTTTCTTTGCTAACGCTGACTGTTACTACAGAGTTTAAGCCCTGTAAGTTATAGTGCCAGAGTTAGCCTATGGTTTATACATCACATATATTTCTGTGGGGAGTCAGTTCAGCTTAGTGCATGGGGTACTGCAACTACAAATCAGGTAAGACCACATACATGGACTTAATAAGTTGTATTTCCCTGTTTATGAAACTAATAGCTCTCAGATACTTGTACTTTTCAAACAGCCAGTCCCATACATGCATGTACCATTTCTGTGAGTACCATTGGTCATAGGCATTAGTAAGAAAATAATTTCTGATAAAGTTCCCAATGGAAAATAAACTCTATTGTCTTTTGTGTAGGTAGCAAATGACATAAATTGGAGCATAATCTTTCACATCACCATATCACATAGATGAGGACAACTGCATAAATATAATAACGTGGCTTATGGAATCATTTGATACTTCATTGCTATTATAATTTTGTCTAAGTATATGTACAAACTTCAAGAAAAATAAAGCACTGACTATACCAAGAGATTCTTTTTTTCCACTGTACATAAAAGTTACATTGGTTCATCCAGAAATGACGGTTTTGTCACTTCAGTTTAAATAAAATTTTCTATTTATATTTAACATGCATATCCTTAAAAAAGGTTCTATTTAGTTTCAAAAAAGATTTCTCCATAGCATTGTCTGCTGCTGTTTATAATTTATCTGCTACATGCAGAACTGTTGACTCTCTTGCCCAAAACATCCATAAGCACATATATATATATATATATATATATATATATATATATATATATATATATATATATATATATGTACATATAGTTTTAAGCTAAAGGCTAAATGTACCTCCAACTGTTCACTTTTAAAATCATTTTTATTTTCAGTTTTCTAACAATGCAGACATGGTTTTGTTTTTGTATATTTGTGTCCTCTGTTATTTTGGATATATCGTAACAATGCATCCATTTGTCGACATGGTAACCACTATGTCCATCTATTATTCATGCATTACTCTATTCATATAAAAAGAAGTAGAATACAGAACATTTTTAGCCATATAGTCTGCATTTTAAGCACTAAATGAAATAGAATCAACAATCAAGAAATATATATTCAGTGAGAAATGAAAATGTTGTTGCTTTGTTTTCATGTAGATGATACAGCTGCAAGTGTTAATTAATGACACAAAATAAAAATAACATGGTTTGTACAGCTTACATAGAACCCAGGTTACCTTTAGTGAGTTGACAGATATTTAAAAATTAGACTTTGCTGTGCTTTTATCAAACTTATTTTGTTTATGGCTTCATGTGGTCACTTAATTGCACAATGATCTGTTACAGCAAACATTTAGGTAGACTGTGGTAACATAAATAACACAGCATAATTGTGGAATTTAACAGATTTCATCTGATTAAACCAATTGTACTTTTGATGGTATTTTGCTTGCTCAGAGCTTTAGATGACTTATCATCTCTGCAGACAGTGATATTCAAGTATAATTTAAAAAAACACACAATTTTAGTGAGAATGTTTTTCTTAATTCAGGGCATTTTAATATTAATGTGGCTTCTTTTACTCTATAAATGCATGATGGCAATTTATTCATTATATTATTTAATTTAAGTTTGTTACCCATGGTATGGCACTGATTCAATTAGAACATTTTGAGGCTCAGCTTGAGATACAGAAAAAGAAAACTAAGATAAGGTAAGTTACACATTAATACAACATTCATGAAGATATTTGAGTACATCAGATATAACAGCAAGATAGTAGATGAGATTCATTAAAAGCTACACTAAGTGCTGCTATCGTGTTGGTTGCTCGCAATACACATGATAGCTTGCTATTCTGTATTCATTAAATGGCTCTATACATAGTGCAGAGCCTCAAAATAAAGAAAAACAGCAGTATGGTAATAAAAGCATAAAGAGCCAAATTACATGCTAATTAAGCAATAAAACATGTCGAGCTATAAAGCAATCATGTACAGTCAATGCTCACTTTTGCCTTAAACTCCAAAACCCTTTGAATACAGGCACAATTATATTTAGAAAACAAAAAAAAATGTTAGGGGTTGCTGCTACTGTTATGTTGTGTGTGTAACATGTGTTATATCAAGGTGCTACTGCTGCTGTTATTATGCTTTGTGTGTGCAATGTGTTATATCAAGGTGCTACTGCTGCTGTTATTATGCTGTGTGTGTGTAACATGTGTTATATCAAGGTGCTACTGCTGCTGTTATTATGTTGTGTGTGTAACATGTGTTATATCAAAGTGCTACTGCTGCTGTTATTATGCTGTGTGCGTGCAACGTGTTATATCAAGGTGCTACTGCTGCTGTTATTATGCTGTGTGTGTAACATGTGTTATATCAAGGTATTGCTGCTGCTGTTATTATGCTGTATGTGTAACGTGTTATATCAAGGTGCTACTGCTGCTGTTATTATGCTGTGTGTAACATATGTTATATCAAGGTGCTACTGCTGCTATTATGCCATGTGTGTAACATGTGTTATATCAAGGTGCTGCTGATGCTGTTATTATGTTGTGTGTGTAACATGTGTTATATCAAGGTGCTGCTCCTGCTATTATGTTGTGTGTGTAACATGTGTTATATCAAGGTGCTACTGTTGCTGTTATGCTGTGTGCGTAACATGTGTTATATCAAGGTGCTACTGCTGCTGTTATTATGCTGTGTGTGTAACATGTGCTATATCAAGGTGCTACTGCTGCTGTTATTATGCTGTGTGTGTAACGTGTTATATCAAGGTACAACTGCTGCTGTTAATATGCTGTGTGTGTAACATGTGTTATATCAAGGTGCTGCTGCTACTGCCAGACCTCAGGCAAGAAGAAGGGTGTTTAGACTGTTTGACTTATCATAGACTGCATGACATCGAAATTGCAGAGTGTTTCCGCTGGGATGGGTTATCCTTGATTTTCCTTGGGCCGGAGGTGGGGGAGACATAGGTTGCATAGTTCCTGTATCTGGGTCTTTTCTCCCCATTATTTTTGGTTTTGTCCAGATTTCTTATGCTAAGAGGTTGAAAGGTATGTTCTTAGGAAACAGCCCTCAACAAAGACAGTAAGGGACAGGACAACAGTTTCAATAACCACAGGCATGGCCAGCAGTAGTATCAGCAGATACTGATTTATTTATTATTTATTTATTTATATATTTAACATTTGTTGACTGGACTAGTCTAGCTGGATATATGTCCATTTTCAGTAGAGGCCCGGGGAGAAAAGCTCCACAAAGAACAGTCAATTTAAAACAAATCAAAGTTTTTGGGCATGTATAGACAAAAAGACATAGATAATAGTTTACAAGTGACAACAATACAGCAAAAAGAAAAAGAAAAAAAACACAAACTTTTTTTTTTTTTTTTTTTTTTTTAGGAAAGTACTAGGTGCAATGCACCTGATGAGGAGTCTGATAGAAAACTACCAGCAGCAGATGGTGCTGGCAGATGGAGGTATGCACAATATGTACTGTCACTGGCTAAGAGGCAAAGGAGAGCATACACAATCAATACCTACCTCAAAACTTATTCTGTGCACATACAAATAAGAAAACTGATGCCAGTCAGACATGACAGACTTTACTTAACCATGTAATAGCTGTGTTTTGATGACATCAGACAGGAACAACCCCAAAGGACACAATTTCTAACTTCAATAATGACAAGGTAAGTGTGGAACCTGCAAGGAAAAGCAACATTAATATAACCAAGTACGCTTATATGGAAATATGTATATGGCCGTAAGCAGAGCATTTGTCGGAGGTGTATACTTATGTCAATGATAGCTTATATGTCTTATGTTTACAATATACAGCTATATATTTTACCCAATACTGTGCATCAAGCATTTCAGTTGACCACTGTCTATAAACCATGGAGCAGTTCAAAAATACAATCATTTGCACATGTATAGCAATAAGCAAGACTGAAATGTCTACTGCTTCAACTGCATTACTTACAATAGTATATGAAGTACAAAGAGGTTCAACAAATATATAACCAATTATTCAACTGAATATAAACATGAAATCAAAAGCTTTTCTTCTGTAATACATATTCTTAAAAGCAAGCTTATGAGTAAGCAAGCAGTAAATATTCACTTTGTGCTTCAGGCATATATGCAACCCTAAGTCATAAGGACATGTGTGTCTGCTATGTGAAAAAAAATGACATTATTTCTATTGTCCCCTCTGCCATTATCATGGCATTACCTAAAGTCCTGATATTTTGAGACAGAAATGGTAATAGAGATGTGGCAAGGAGATGTGAGAAAACTGAAGGTGTCAGTGTAATGCCTTCAGTATGGCAAATAACCCTGGCATTAGTGCATGGCTACCAGCACCCTGGATAGTAAAGACTGCAGAGAATGCACCTGACAGATGTCCAACTCTGTGGCACAAGATGTAAATGAAGTGAGCTTAGAATAAGAGGACAGGCGATGCAGGTTTCAAATCCTGTTTGCATATCAGTTTTCGATTGTTCTCAATATGTGTTGCTCTTTATTTGTATTAACTTGCAATCTGTATTTGCCTGCTGCACAGCAGAGTACAAGCAGGGTCCACTTCTGAAGGAAAAAAGTGAACATTTTTATTTAGATTGCTTTTAATATTACAAATAAGTCTGGTGTCATTGCACAGCTGTCAGCACCCCAAACATTAATAACTGCAGAAAATGAACCTGTTATCTATCTGTGTATGTGGCACATGCTGTAAATACATTGAGAAAACACAGATTTAGTATGGGGTTCAAATTGTTAGTAAGGATAGTTTTGATAATGGTGTCAACTGCAAAGGATAGACATGCATTTTGGAAGATGAATTAAACATCCTAAGTTTGTGTGATGAATGCTGAATATGTTATCTATAATCCTGGAGACATGCTTTAACCAATTAGCTGAATTAATAAAATCATCTATACTTATTTCTAATGGCAACATTTGTCATGCATGATATCAGAAATAGTTTCTTAAAACATGAGAACTGACTTTTAAGAACAGGGTGAATGTTGCAATTACCTGAGCCAGTCATGATGTATAACACAAGTTATGATGTTGCAAGCCAATGATGAAAGTTTTATTGATATTTATTTTTTACTTTCATTAAAACTTCGCATCAATTGTTACTTTGTTGCATTTTGCATTTGTACACCACCAAGCGGCAAGTAAATAGATTTCACTGCCAAAGTAAAAAAAGTGAAAATTTTATTTGGGCTGCCTTCCACAGTTCAAACATGCCTGACAGTGGTATGCAAATGTCAGCACTCTAGATAGCACTTAGTGAATAATTTTCACCTTTCAGAAAACTATCCTTGTGGAACAATGTATAAGTGAAGTGAATAAAGATAAATAAAACAGATAATGCAGGGTTCAAATAGGGTTAATGCTTAGTTTTGTGAAGAGGTCTGAATACATATTTATAAATAATTTTTAGCACTGTGTTGCTGTGTAAAACAACTAAACTAGTCTCAGTATTGCTAACAACATATGATCTATCTGCACTTTTTCACATTATTTGTTATTAGCTACAAGTCTGAGATTCCACAAAGTACATTTCTGATGCTACAAGGAAATGCGAGAAGAATGAATGTGTTGCATGAATGCACTTCTTGCTCTGGTCATTGCTAGACACATCCATTGATTGAATTCATTTTACTGTCAGCTTTTTCCCTATCATATTTTATTTCCAATGCCTTTTGCTTTCATGCTCTGTTTACCAGCTCAAAAACATGGTTCGCTGTTGTCGCTTTTGCGTCTAGGATACGAATAAAGAGTATTCGTGAGTTCTGTTCAAGCAGCTTTATTTTATAAAAATACATCACTATAAAGGCTTACTGACATACCACTCAACCTGGAAACATCAAAAATCTGGAAAAGTCCCATGAAAAATTAGTACAAATCTGTACGCTGATTAACATAGCATTTGCATACATAATTATGTAACCTCACCCACTCCAATGGGATTGTGGGATACCAACTTTCAAATGCAAACTGAAGAACAGACAACCAAAATATGGCACCAGAGTCCCCCTGCAGCCATTCCAATGTCCCATTACCTGGCTATTTCGCCCATTTACCATAAACACTAATGTGTGCATACTGCTTTACTTATACAATGATTATTTGGAATTTATTTTTACATTTTACAGCCCAATGCACAAACACCAATAGATATCTGCTAAACAAAACAACACTGTCTCACAACGAAAATAGACTTGACATTAAAACATCTCTGCCCTTGAAACTCACATTCATTGGAACAGCATTGAAACCCACACCACATTCAAAGAAAATGCATTTGGCCAGTGGTGGATAAAGATTACCTTTGGGCTGTTTTCAAATCATTGGCTTCATGCACACAAAACAAGAAATATACATGTTTTCTTTGATACCCCTTCCTGACTTTATTAAATTATATTCCTTGTATAATACAGCACACTTGTTAGACAGATCACATTTTACATTTATTTGTATGAACATTTTTTCAGTAGGCTGTAAGCAATGAAACAAAATGCATGAACCAATCATGACAAAACTGCCCAATTCAGAACATTTCCATCATAAAAGTCTACTTCTAGTGTGTCCACACCCACACTATAAATAAAGTGACAGTAGTGTAAGCCATAGGCATCTTGCACAGCTTCTTGCACTTATTTTCAATTTCAATATTTTTTTTCGGGGGGGGATACAAAAGGCCAAAAAACAGGGACACATTTTAAGTATTGATTGTATAATTTTTGGAAAGTTGCTAGAATAAAATGTTGTGTTATCACCATGCATTTCACTGAGAAGTCTCGAACCCAGGACCCTGTACACTACAGTTAGAGCAACATGCTACTATGCTAAATCAGCAGTCTCACAAAAGATAGGAAGACTGAAAATTAAATGGCTATCATTTAGTGAATTCAGTTCTCACTTCTCACCATAGCTCTCAAGCGCTTTGCACAAAAAACATGGCCAAAGCCAATAGTGGGGGAATACAAATCCAGTTCTCACTTCTCACCATAGGTATCTCAACTCTTAACACAAAAAACCTGGAGAAAGTCAATAATGGGGGAATACAGCCCCAAGGGCAAATTTAAAATACTGATCTTATAAACTTAGAAAATTGCTAGAATAAAAGGTTTTATGTTACCATTTATTTTCTGAAGAATATGAAGTCTGAAATTCAAATGCCTGTCATTATTTAATGAATTCAATCCTGCACTGCAGTGGTTTTCCACAACAATCCTGAAAACCACCGATTTTATGAGGAGCAGTCTCAAATGAAAAATATGAGGGGCAAATTTACAAGTGGTGGTGGCTAGGGACTTTAGGTTCTTTTTACCCTGTACCCAAGATATAGGGTTTGAGCCGGAGTACCTCTAGCCACCAGGGTATTGTAATGGGAGAATCCAGTTTTATTATGGAAAGTAACAACCTTGTTCACATGTGGAAGACAAATGCTGTTAACAGGAAGCTGTTTGTAGGCTCCAAGTGAGTATTTTCTTAACATTGTGTGCCAAGCAATAAGTACGCTAGACTCCCCCAAGACTGCCTTTTTATACACATGCTAGACCCCCAAGACTGCCTTGTTATACACACTACAAAACACTTATTAAAAGGACAGTTTCCCTCACCTCTATGGAAAGGTCACATACAGTTCTTAACAGGTTTCCTCAGCTGTTTAATGAGGCCATTTTCCTTTACTGTTTCATTCTATAGCCAGTGCTAAACAAGCACACTTTTTCTTAAGGCAGACCCAATCCTTTTTACTTGGATAAATGTACAACTGTAATAACTAAGAAGGAAAGTAAAGTGCACAGCTTTGGAGCTGT
The DNA here is from genome assembly GCF_019279795.1 of Protopterus annectens. Lineage (NCBI taxonomy): Eukaryota > Metazoa > Chordata > Ceratodontiformes > Protopteridae > Protopterus > Protopterus annectens. The sequence goes on along the minus strand of NC_056725.1, from coordinate 1,003,758,154 downwards.
AAAATACAGTCTTGTTTAAACAGTGAGTTAATGCATGTGCACACGTGAATAACGTGCGCTACCTTGTATCTGTAGGCTTTGTTGACAGTAACCTTGAATATCTGTGACCCTTATCATAAGGTGAGGAAAACTTCTTGGCAGCAAAAAGGAATTATGTCTAGAGCATGAACATGAACACACACACACACACACACACACACACACACACACACACACACACACACACACACACACACACACACACACACACACACACACACACACACACACACACACACACACACACACACACACACACACACACACACACACACACACACACTTTCTAACATAAATAATGATGTTTCAGCTTACTTGAGTGATCGAGCCCTCTAAATTAAAATCCTTGCATTCGAAATAAACAGTCCAAGCCTTCATACCTTCCACTGTCCGAGCCTTCAAATAAATCCTTGTGAGCCCCAAGCCTTCTAAATAAAAAATCAGACCGAGCCTTCTAAATCCTTGTAAGCCCTGAGCCATATAAATCCTTGCCATAAAAATAAATCCTTGCCATTCTTTCCGGCTGGTTTGTTCCCACTTGCAAAGATTTGAACCAGCCAGAAACCTGGAAAATAAGTGCGCTGTGAGCTGAATTCCGACAGGCTGGTAGCCCTGGTGAGCTGATGGCATTGCGCATGCGATGACGTAAGCTAAAGTGCAAAAAATAAATAAATAAAGAAAGAAAGAAAAAAAATCGGAAATGAAGGGGTGCCACTCGGGAATTGTGGCCCCTCATTGTTTGGACCCCAAAACTCAGTAAAAAATGAGTAATTCGGGACAGTTGGGAAGTATGCTTACTGACTCTAACTTAAGTAACTTATATACAAACTAACAGCTGTGATCATGCATGCTCACCCCCTGGCTGCTCCTTCAAAATGGCAATAAGGAATTAGATGTGTGTGGAATATATACTTGCACATACAGCCTCACCAGCTTCTTAAAGATATAGAACAATTTACACTATGATCTACATCCTCCGTCTTTGAGAAATAAATCATGAAATTGTTATGAGACTATTTGGCATGCAGAAATCACAGATAATCCTTAGTCATGCATTATACAGTACTAACTACACATGTATGTACAGTCAAGTCCACATTGCTGTGTATTTCACACTAGGCTTAGATACAGATCCATATTGTGTGACATAAAACTAGGTATTAGATTTAGCAACTGGAACAGTTTCTGTAAAATGGTTGACCTGTGGATTGTTGAAATCACTTTCTGGAATGGAGTCAGAATTTTGAACACATTCTGTCTGGAAACAGTGTCTGACTCGTTCTTTGATTTAGAGTCCGCATCACAGCAACAATGTTGTGATTGCAATGTTGATGATGATTCTGGTAGAGGAAGAAGATGTCTGCGATTCCTCCTTTACTCCATACCCTTGGAATTTACCAGGTAAGATCTCAGCTTGGCACAGATGCCTGTAATCTGTCCTATTTGATCAAAACCTTTTGTTGTTTGGATTCGTACCATCTTTCCTTCCCTCAAGGGATGAAGTAATCTGCTCAATCTGTCGTAACTAGATTTCTGGATAGTACACTTCTTAAATAATTGAGCCTTGATGGTTTTATTGTGCTTAGGTTTAGGTTGCAACAAACTTGAAGAAATAGGTAGCGTAGCTGTAGTTTGCCTGGAAAGTAATCTTTGAGCAGGTGAGCTAAGAATATCATCACGGGGTATATTTCTGAGATTAAGCAAATTCAAGAATACATCAGTATTGTCACACTTTCACCTTTCATATAACTGCTTTGCACTCTGTACTGCATGTTCAGCTAGACCATTTAACTGAGGATATTCTGTGACATGTACAAAGTCCCATTCTTTTGCAAATTTCTGAAACAACTGGCTAGTAAATTGAGTACCACTGTCAGAAAAAAAGCTTGTGTGGACTACCATGAACTGAGAAATGACATTTCAACTTAGTAATAACAGCAGCTCTTTTTCACATGTTTAATCAGACCAAAAAAGAGAATCACACACACAACAAACATGGCCAGAGATGGCCCACGAAAAAGCCTTCACTTTTTCTCCTCGGCGTTAGCATCAAGATTGGCATAGAGCACTGATGCTAAACGATGGAGAATGTTATTTAATTTTCTATGGCAAAAGCTGAAGATTTGAATTTTTGCCACAGTAGTCTGGTTACTTTCGTGCAAATGTGCTTACATCTGCTGTGTTGTGGGAATACAGAATAAGGGCAGACTAAAGGCAATATTGTGAAACAGTTACTGTAACTGTTCTTAGGCTGTTGGATGTAATGAAATACATGTTCCTATGTGACATGTGGAAATAATTCCATGTTTGTAGACTGAGGTTTAAGTATAGTATCATGGGTTAGATTACAGTTGTAGGTCAAATTATTATTTCATGACATTTCATACTCTTATTATATAGTTAACTGCAAACATCTGTATTTCTTTCTATTTACAATGTTTCCTTAACATACTATTTGAACAGAGCAGCAAGTCATCATTTACAAAACCATTGTAGCGCCAACAGGCAGACTTAGTAAGCCAACCTTCTCTTGTTTATGTCTCAATGCTGGTTGCACTGTCCTATGCTTTCTTGCTCCCTATAACAAGCATTTTATTGTACAGAGCATCATGACCTAATAATGAGGTAATATAAGAGTAACACACCATACAGATGTTCCAACATGTCTCACAAAACATATACTTGCTATTCCTCTTTCCATCTGTCTGAATCTCTCTCTGCTCACCCCTCCTGCTTCAGTAAGCAGTCACTGTCCTTCAGTCATGTTATTTAAATGATGTGAAGTAGGAATTCAATTGTGTTGTGATAAGATGGACAGATAAAATTCTGACTACTTTCAAGGGTTCTAATCCAGGCATTAGCGAAGTGTTACTGACTGTTTAGTACACTGTTTTATGTGTTGCTGTTGCCTGTACATTGCTATGATCCACCATTACCCTGCTTCTGTCATAACTGTGTGATCCCTGCCTCCCCCTCCTCCCATCTATGTATCTTCTGCCTTGTGTCTCATTGGTCTTCCTCCTCCACATTTGCATAATGTCTGGCACTGAGCTCCAACTGCAGCTGAGGATAAATGGAAGTACACAGCTTATGGGAAAATCTTTTGTGCATTTGCCTTCAACCACATTACCATGGTGCCCTTCATGCTGTTGTGCTTAGCTATGTATATTCCTGTTAATCTACATTTCAACACGCTGAAGAGTTGAATATACATATTCCAGCTGTTATGAGGGCAATGAAGAGCAATACATACATTCACTTTTTTAAAATCTGTTGTCACATGGGAACCTTGTGAAGTATGACTTCCTAAGTTCATAGGTTCATAGGTTCATAGGTAGGTAGTAGGCTATCGGCCCAAGGGCCTACGTAAGCCTAGCCAGCAAGGTACATAGCTTACGCCACCCAAGAAAGTTATTTTCCTGTGCCACTGTCCAGCAAAGACACAGAAGTGATCCTCGGGGTGTATGTCCTATTTCCCATCCACTCATCAAGATTTTTCATGAAGAGTGCTAATGAAGAACTTTGCTTGACATACATGGGTAGCTTGTTCCAGAGTATAGGAAGTCTTTGGGACAGGAATCTATCCCTCCAGTGTGTCCTGTTTATTGTGGTGACAAGGTTTAGGTCCCTAGAGCGTGTAGCTTGGAGGGATTTCTTTAGGTGTAGCATGTCCCACTGCTCTGGGTTTGACATAGCTTTATATGTTAGGCAGAGATCACCTCGGAGTAGGCGATATGCTATGAAGTAAAGCTTGAGTTTTTTGATGCAGTCAGTGTAGGGCATTTGCTTGAGGCCAGTAATCCCCTTTGTGAGGTACTTCTGTGGCCTTTCCAGCTGCTGCAGATGTCTTGTGAGGTACATTCCAAAAGGGGCGTTGTACTCTATAATGGGTCTAATGAGTGACGAGTAGAAGAGAACAATGACCTCTTTTTTCCTGTATAAGAACCCTTTTATGATGAGGTGTGCCATGTAGAAGGACTTCCTGACTACTATGGTGATGTGACTATCAAAGGAGACACTACTGTCCACTTGGGTCCCAAGGTCTCTTATCACACATTCGGTGTTAAGTAGATAGCTGCCTATGTGGTAGTTCATGGGTACAGAGTTTTTACCAAAAGAGATGACAATGCACTTTTTGGCATTGAGCTTGAGGTCATGGCTCTGACACCAGGCATCTGTCTCAGTGAGGCCCTTCTGTAGGATGTCCACATCATTTGGGGACTTGACTATGGCTCCTAGTTTTCAGTCATCTATGAACTTCATCAGCCAGAGGCCTTCTGTATTAGCCTGTACTTCAGAGAAGTAGATACCAAACAGGAGAGGTCCCAGGATGAAACCCTGTGGCACTCCACTTGTCACTGCCTTGAGGTCAGATTTGGAGTCTGCAACTTTTACAGTGTGGGTTCTGTCAGTGAGCCAGTTAGCAACCCATCTTGTGACATAGGGATTTATACCTAGTTTAGTGAGTTTAGCTATAATTCCAGAATGGGGGATGGTATTGAAAGCCTTGGCAAGGTCAAGCTAGGTTGTGTAAACCACCTTACCCTTATCCATGGCTTTAGTGACTGCCTCAAAGAAGTCGATCAGGTTCAGGAGACACGATCTGCCTTTCACAAACCCGAAGTGGTGTGTTTAGTAATGCTTAGTTATGTATGTTTTTCTTGAAATGCTCTCAAGGTTTGAATCCAGATGTATGAAAAAAATGTGAATGTTTTGTATGACTCCTGTAGCTGTAAATGCTGGCTGTAGATTTCTTTAACATACCATTATCCCACTGCTGTATCACTGTTCCTGCTCCCTATTAAGAAGCCTGTTTTGTACACATCTTGCCTGAATAATTATGCTGATAAAGCAAACAGTGATGCAACAGAAATATGTGCAGAAATGAAATACACATTAATGTGCTGTTATGTCTGCATTGTGTATTCTTGTCATTAACTGTACACCTTTTCCAACCACTTCTGTATCACCCAAGAACCCTGTTCGATTCCAAAATGTTTCCATAAGCCATGTTTGGTCCCCCATCTGTTTCATAATACAACAGTAGCATTCACATAAGGACTAATTAAATAATTGGCCTGACCAATGTGTAAATCATTATACATAAAACATGACCATAACACATATCTGTTCTGTATCCCAAAAGGTTCATATACATATAATACTTCTTTGCACAAAAGTCAGCAAACAGCATTTGAGAGTACTGCTAATTCCCATTCTAAGTTCATCGCCTCAGAATATGACTATACATGCACCAATACTTTTCCATCAGAAGGGCAATTGAGCTTGGCCATGCTGCTCTTCAGGCAGAGAGTACATAAAAATGTACAACAAATAATTATTTGTGCAGTTTGCACAATGTTTGTATGTCTGTATTGAATTTTGACAAGTTATCTTGATTTCAAAGTGATGTTGACTCAATTAATTCAGTCTGTTAATATATGTCTGAACTCCAATGGTCACACTTGCAATTTTTTTACAATGTTGGGTAACCTATTCACACATTCCTCTGCAATGCACTGTCATATGTAGGAAGTCTCTGTCTTGTCAATGCACATAGGTTCATAGGTTCATAGGTAGGTACTAGGCTATTGGCTCTACGGCCTATATAAGCCTAGCCGAAAAGGTACCTTGGCTTTTGCCACCCAAGAAAATTATTTTCTTGTGCCCCTGTCAAGCAGAGCTACAGAAGTGATCCCCGGGGTGAATTTCCTATCTCCCATCCAATCATCAAGATTTTTCTTTAAGAGTGCTAATGAGGAGCTTTGTTTGATATAGATAGGTAGTTTGTTTCAGAGTATGGGAAGTCTCTGGGACAAGAATCTATCCCTCCAGCATGTTCTGTTTATTGTGGTGACAAGGTTTAGGTCCTCAGAGTGTATAACTAAGAGGGACTGGAATTTCTTTAAGTGGAGCATGTCCAACAGCTCTGGGTTTGACATATCTTTGTATGTTAGACAGAGATTGCCTCTGAGTAGGCAATATGTGACAGAGTAAAGCTGGAGTTTTTTGAGATGGTCTGCGTAGGGCATCTGTTTGAGGCTGGTAGTCCTCTTTGTGAGGTATTTCTGTGGCCTTTCCAGTTGTTGTAGATGTCTTGTGAGGTGCATATAAAAAGGGGGTGCTGTATTCTATAATGGGTCTAATGAGTGACGAGTAGAGAGGAACAATGACCACTTTTTTTCTGGATGAGAAACCTTTTGTGATGAGGTGTGCCATATAGAAGGATTTCCTGACTACTATGGGAATGTGATTAACAAAGGAGAGACTACTGTCCACCTGTGTCCCAAGGTCTCTTATCACACTTTCAGTGTTAAGTAGACTACCACCTTTGTGGTAGTTCATGGGTACAGAGTTTTTACCAAAAGAGATGACAATGCACTTTTTGGCATTAAGCTTGAGGCCATGGCTTTGACGCCAGGCATCTGTCTCACTGAGGCCCTTTGGTAGAATGTCCACATTGTTAGGAGATTTGATTATGGCTCCTAGTTTGCAGACATCTGCAAACTTCATTAGCCAAAGACCTCCTGTGTTAGCCTGTACTTCAGAGAAGTAACAGGAGAGGGCACAGGACTGAACCCTGTGGTACTCCACTTGTCACTGGTCTGAAGTCGGATTTGGAGTCTGCTATTTTCACAGTGTGGGTTCTGTCAGTGAGCCAGTTGGCAACCTATCTTGTGAAATAGGGATGTATACCTAGTTTAGTGAGTTTATCTATAGTTCCAGAGTGGGGGGTGGTGTTGAAAGCCTTAGTGAGATCTAGAGAGGCTGTGAAAACCACCTTACCCTCATCTATAGCTTTGGTGACTGCTTCAAAGAATTCTATCAGGTTTAGGAGACATGATCTGCCTTTTACAAACCTGAACTGGGTGGGGTCCAGAGTTTGGAGATTACCGATGTCATTGTTTATAAGTTCCATGAAGATGCATTCTGTAGCCTTGCAGACCAGGCTCGTCAGGCTAATGGGGCAGTAGTTCCTGGGTTCCATGGTGGCTCCCCCTTTGTGGACTGGGATAACCATTGCTATGTGCCATTCAGTGAGCACAAAGCCTGAGGTAAGGCTATGACTGAACATGGTACTTAGGTGGGGTTCTCTGGTTTGTGTAGAATGCAGCCTGAGACAAGACAAGTGTGCAATCATCCCAGAATTAAATGGCAGAACTGTGTGATTGGTAATCTGCTGGTTTACAACTGCAATTGTCTTTGGCATCCCATATTATGAAACAGGTACATGTCCCTCACAGTAATACAATGTACAAGTAGGACAGTATATAAATCTTACCAGAGAAGTATGTTATTACATGGGATAATAACAGTGCTGTTACTCTGTCCTGTGCAGACATATGCATTTGTCCCAAAACCTGTGATATCCAGTGTAATCTGTTCCAAACAGTGAATTTTTACCAATTGTAACTTTGTTTTTCACATTATTAAATTCAGACTTCTTCTACGGAGCTGGTAATTAATACTGTACTCTGTAGATTGTATTAATGGATAGGTAGGAGGCTTGATTCTCAGCATGGGAAACTTGTGTATGTGTGTCTGGGGAGATATAATGACACATGAGTAATGCTACAATGTCAAAGGTGTTGTGTCCACTTCCACTGAGGAAAATACATTTATCTTTGTACTCATCTCTTACTGCACTTTATCCCACCTTTAACAGAAACATCATGTCTGCAACACAGTGATGAGGTCATCCTGTCAAAATTGCACTCTCCCCCCTTTTCCTGTGATGCTTACAAATAATACTGTGATCTCTTGACTGTGAAACTAGACTGGTAAGAGGTCCAGTGCTCAATGTGGGAAACTTGTATGTGCCTGTGCGTCTGCAGGGATATAGCAACAGGTAAGCAATGCTTGGTGCTTCAACACTTCACCTGAGAAGAATACATTTGACTTTGCAGACAACTCCATTATCCCATTTTTAACAGAAGCATCCTCTCTGCAACACACTGATGATGTCATCCTGTCAGAAGTGGACTCTCTCCCCTTAAGAAACAGACTACTTCTGTAGTGATTATGACTAGTACTGTGCTGTCTAGATTGTGTAACTAGATAGGTAGGAACTTTGATGATCAACATGGTAAATGTGTGTGTGTGTGTGTGTGTGTGTGTGTGTGTGTGTGTGTGTGTGTGTGTGTGTGTGTGTGTGTGTGTGTATGTGTGTGTGTGTGTGTGTGTGTCTAGAGCCAGATCATGGTGAAATGGGGCCCTAGGCAAGGTAAGGGATCAGGACCCCCATACACAGCACTCTCCCATAGCCATTCCAGTGTCCCACTACTTGGCTATTTCTTCCCTTTTACTATAAACACTGCTCAAACCTCTTAGTGTGCATACTGTTTTCTGCTTTACTTCTACAATGATTACAGATACTTGGATGCAATTTAAAACTTTTATTTCAAATTTTACAATGGAAGCACTGATAGACATTTGCTGAACAAAGCAATACACTCTCACAATGAAAACAGACTTAGCAATAAAACTTCTGTGCTCTTGAAACTCACACTCATTGAAATGGCATTGAAACTCACATTCTAAAAAAATGTATCTACCCAATGGCAGATAAAGTTTACCTTTGGGCTGTTTTCAAATCATAAGCCCCTTGCATACATTTTTAGGACCATGCAAACATGCCTGTGCTCTTTGATTCACCTTCCTGATTGTATTAAATTATATGCCTTGTTTAATATAGCACCACTTGTTAGAGCATGTCGTAAATTTGTAGCTTTGAACATTTTTCCAGTAAACAATGAAACAAAATGTATGAACCAGTACTGACAAAACTACCGATTTCAAACATTTCAACAATAAATGGCCACTCAAACTTCTGTCATTACAATCACCCAATATCAGTCAATATGCACAATCTGTACAGAAGTAAAAGTCATCTGAATAATTTCACATTAAAGAGAATCATAACTAATGAAGAGGTTGCTGTAAGCAGACTTTATATTTCAGTGTTTTGTCTGCAAATTCAGTACCTGCTACCTTTGAAGAATAAATTGGGTATGTTACCTTAGAAATGGTAAGCTAGTAATACTGCAATAAAGAATGAATGGCAAACTGATATCAGGTTCATAGTTACCAAGCATCTCATCCAAAGGAGAACATACTCAGGACTGCAGCAAACTCCCCCCTTAAATAAAACACAGTATCAGCAATCCATCTACATCTGGTCAGAATGGAACCTACAGCCTTTGATATTCAAAGCAAGTATGCTACCTGTTGCGCTACTAATAATCTTTTTAAATTCTATAGCACAATAGTGATACCATTTGCTAAACAAAACAGTCGCACATTGTAAACAGACTTAGCATGAGCAGCAGTAAAATTTATTCCCTATAATATCACAATTCCTTGAATATGCATTTGAAACTCAATTTCTTGACAATGTACCTGAGACTCAATTCCTTGAAAAATGCACCAGAAACTCAATTCCTTGAAAAATGCACCTGAAACTCAATTCATTGAAAATGTACCTGAAAAGTAGTTCCTTGAAAATGCACTTCAAGCTCAATTCCTTGAAAATGCACCTGCGACTCACTTTCTTGAAAAATTAACCTCAAACTCAGTTTCTTAAAAATGCACTTGAAACTCAATTTTTTAGCAGCTCAGTAGTCGGGGTAGGATTCAGGCTCTTATTTCCTGTAACTAAGGTAGTGGATCTAAACCTGAGCAAATTAATTAACTACCTTATATCCCTAACTAGGGCAAGTTATACACATATGCACACCTCTTAATTCTCCATCTGTACAGGAGAAAACTTTCAAGGTTTGTCCAAGAAGTGTATTTGTATTATCTGCATTATGGGGAAGCAAACACAGGAATGTCTTCTTGTATTTAAATTCCATGTGCAGGAATGCAGAAAGCAAAAGTTAAACAACAGATCTGCATGATGATGATGCTTAAAAAATTTATTTTTTTTTATTAAAAAGTAAATGTGACAATTCCTTGACAATCAAGCCCCCTCATGACTAGTGGGCCCTAGACAACTGTTTAGGTCACCTAGTGTTGCAGCCAGGTGTGTGTGTGTGTGTGTGTGTGTGTGTGTGTGTGTGTGTGTGTGTGTGTGTGTGTGTGTGTGTGTGAGTGTGTGTGTGTGTGTGTGTGTGTGTGTTAGAGAGAGAGAGAGATGGGGGGTATATAGAGTAAAGTGAGTATGTCTTCCAACACAACTATCCTCAATCAACTTCCACTCTGTCAAAACTTCTCAAACTGCTAGATAACTCCACCATCCCCTTATCCAATTTTTCACAACAACAACTTCTTAGCAATATGCTCATGAGGTCATTCTTTCTAAATTATATTCTCACTCTTTGGAAGTCAGACATCTTTTGTGACACTTGTGGTTTATACTGTGATCTCTAGAATGTGCTACTAGTTAGGTATGAGGTTTAAGTAACACCACTGACTCTCATGTCTTTCTAGAGCTCATAATGCATTTGAGCACTTTCAGTCACTCTTGAAATTTGCAACATTCCACTCAAGTGATATGTTTTGCCTAGAAATGTAATCCAGAATGAGTGTAATGAGTTTTAACCATAGTAGTGTTTAAACAATGAAGTGGTCATATCATCCCCTCGAACATGTTGCATGTCTCACTTTTAGTACGACTACTACAGTGGTGCATGCATTTAAGGCAATAACCTGCTGATTATGTAAATAGTTAGATATCATGTTGGAATCTCACACTGGTGAACTTGTCTGTGTGAGGGTATAGAGTCAGGTAGGTATCCCTTCCTCAACAGCGAAACCTTTAGATAAGTAGTTGAGTGGCCCATCCCCTTATCCAATTTTTCATAATAATATCTTGTCTGCAACACAATGGTGAGGCCATTCTTTCCAAAGTGCATTATCACACCTTAAAAGTCAGACATCTACTGTGGCACTTGTGGTTCTTACAATGTTCTCTTGGAAGTGTAACCAGATAGTTAGCAGTTTTGAATACAGCAGTGATTACTTTCTAAGAGAGTGTGTGTGTGCATGTGACTGTAAATGGAATCATGCTTGGTTTACATACTTTTGAGTGGCAACATTTACAACCACAGATAGCTGACCCTTTTCACACATATCACGTTGGCAATGCAGTGCTAATGTCATTACTTCATACATGCTGTATGTGGCACTTGTACACAATATTTTCCTGTGGTTCTGGTTGCTGATACTGTGGTATATAGATTGTGTTACTATATAAGTAGGTGGCTCGAGTCAACCCTTGGTTAAATAGTATGACTGTGATTACTGTCATAGACAATTGGCTACCACACAACCACCATTGCGTACAGTTACACTTATGAGATACATTTTGTGAGGCACAGTGTTAAACTAGCAATTTCTGCCATTCCCAGGGAAAACACATTTTGGCAACACAATGATTAGTAATGCTTACATAACTTCAGTATCTCACATTTGTAGTGCAACTTCTCATGCGGTACATGACTTTTACATTGTGCTTTGTAGATTGTGTACCTACATAGATAGGAGGTTTGAGTCCAACTGTGAGTGTTTCTTTTCCTCTCATACTGTGTAGGCTACTCTTCAGATACATATATGATGTGTAGCTGTAAAGTGTTATTGTGCCCTTCAACCACTTTTTAGCATAAACATCCAGAAAATAAACAATGCTGATGTCATCCATTCAACTATGCACTGTCACAACTGTACTGCAGCATGTCTTGTGGTGCTTGCGATTCAGGCACTAATCTGTAGCTTGTGATCTTAGGTAGTTAGCTCAAAACCAGTCATTACTGCTCAGACTATGTTGTGTCAGTCTTATTGTAACTGTAGTGTTACTAACACTGTTGTCAAACACATTTGTCTCAATACCCTTCAATAAATCACACCTCACTGAAATGGAATATGATGACCTTTTATTAAAACATTCTTAATTACAACTTTATTGAACAACATTCATAGATGGTATCAATCATCATATGAGCATCCATGTAACAATATAACAAGACAGTGTATCCTGTTCACCCTGCCACAAAATTAGCAGAGTTACCTCAACCGTTTACTTACTCTCACTTATCAGAAGTAGTGTACCACAGCTCTCTTCCATACCCAAACAACTTCCTTGAGATCCAAAACCCAACATCAGAGAGGGAAAGGAAGAGGGAGTGGTCTGCTCCTCTTCTCTGCTGACCAACTAATCGATATATGAAAATAACTAAAATCCTTGATGCCATAAAAAGTGGGAGGGAGGGAGGGCTAGCAGCAAGTTCACGTCTAAATCTGATCTTCCAACTCAGCTACTGTCACATAAAACAACCTAAAGCCCTCCGTGCACTTACCTCACTTCCTCCTCAACCCTTTCCCTCTAAGCTTCCTTGAATACTACTCAAACCAACTCTTCTATTTCCCATTCAAACCTCACATCTCCCCCAAACCTTTACACATCCTTTACATACCCTTCCCCTGACAGACTATCTACTTAAAGTGTCTTTGAACAAATTGGTTTGTTCCCATATCCCATATGTCCCAATCCCCCTTCAATAAAAATCACCACAATGAAATAGCATATGATGACCTTTTATTAAAACATTCTTAATCACAACTTTATTGAACGGCATTCATAGATTTATTAATCACCACATGAACATCCATGTAACAATTTTACAGAAAGTGTATCTCGCTCACCTTGCCACAAAATAAGCAGTGTTACCTCAACTGCTCACTTTCTCTCACTTATCAGAAGCAGCGTACCACTGCTCACTTCCATACCCAAACAGCCTCCTTGCAATCCAACACTTAACACCAGAAGAGGAACAGAAGAGGGACAAGTCTGCCCCTCTTCTCTGCCCACTGGCCTGACACAGGCTGTTCCCCCTCTATTATTGCAACCCTTTCACCAAACTCTCAAAAAACAAAGGCAGTTGTACATTAAATAAATTCCACCCTAAATCATTCAGATACACACCATTCCTCTAAAATAAACTGGATCCCTATTATCAAAGTCCCTATGGTCTATCGTATGAATACCCAAATTCACCAAATGTCATGACAACCTAAAATTAAGAAATCTACAGGTCCATTCAGTAACTATAAAACTGCCTGCATTCATCCAAAACAACCATGTTACTATTTCAGACCACACAATACTCATTCCCAGAAATCCCCTTTTTAAAGTTGCTAGGTCCTCCAGTATCCTAAACACCAACAGCCATTTTGGAATTTCTCACAAATTGTTACTTGCTAAATCAATCAGTAAAGCTTGTGGAATCCCAAGATGTGACTGTATGTCTGCAAATTCCTCCAAGAATTGATGCCATCTGAGTCCAGTAATACCATGCCACACGACTCTCTACCCATAACGATGTAAACCCAGCTCACTGCAAGTGGGCCTAGCTGCAGTTAATTTTGCTGCCCAGTAAATATAGGAATGACCCAACATGACAATCTCTTTACTTAAAAAAAAAAAAAAAAAAATTAGCAACAGCCAAATTAACCAATTATCTAATAAAAACAAAAAGCACCTTAAGACCAGTGGCTTTCCCTGTTGATGACCTCCACTGATCTACCTTCTGTCTCTAAATCAGAAGCCCTTCCAATGTGAAATGAATACATAGAAAATCTCTCTAACCCAAAATACAAAACACTGAAAAGCCTTTCTCACCACATGGACAAACTGATTTCCTGTTATCATCCTATGCCCATTGACTGAAAAAAAAAAGTCCAGTGGACCGCCAGTATGAGACAGCTCCAACTTCCTGGCCCACCACACCAGGCACATTGACACACCATCCTTTGCCAAAACAATCTGCACACCCCTCCCCATCTGATCTATTTTAGATCAATGCAATCGTATCTCTACTGACAGAATATACAGTCATATCCTGCCAAACCAATGACCCCAACAACTCTGACACCCTGAATGCTCCATTATACATCCATAATGACAACGTCACCCAGAAATTATAATCTGCTGAGTCCCCAGCTAAAAATTCTAAACTCCACAACAAAATCTTAAGAGCCTGCCTTGTCAATGGCCATCACCTTTCCACTCCAGCAACAGCAACTCTACTCCACTCTTTCAACATACAAACTACTGTCCAAGGATTCATCAAATCCTGTAAACCTGCCACCCACACAAATATGCTAATTGCAGCCAAACCCACCTTAACCAACTGAACAACCTTCTCTTGCACCCAAGCCCAAACTAACTATTGCAATAACAAGTTCTCTGACCAAACTGCTTCTTCCTCAGGAAGCTGCAAAACAAATTTATCAAACTCCTGTAAAGTCCTGCCATATGCTTTCCTGGTAGAAACCACCTAAGACTACTGAACCAACCATCTTGCTACTTCAGCCAAATCTGTCACCTCATCTGGCAACTCAACCGATCCATCTGCTGCCTCCGGGGCTAACTGCCATAACCTGCAAAACTGAAAATGAGACAAAATGTCAGAAATCCCATTCCTAGAACCTGCCACATGCACACTTGTAAAAGAAAAGTTTATCAAAAAACTCTGCAAAACCATTTTTCATAATACTAACAAATGGAGTCTGGCTGTTGCTGTCTTTGACTGTAATACCCACACTGAAGCAATATTATCCAAATAAAAAATTTCCCTTCTGCCATGCAATCATTTTTGCCGCTCTACTGATGCCACCCAAGTAGGCATCAATTGCAAAAAGCCACATCTTTCTTCCATTTATCCTTCCAATCATACAGCCATTCAGCCAGAAACCCTTCCCCTTTAAAAAATGCCCCCATCCTGATATCCTCTGCTGCATTTGTAAAACATTGCAGCTTCCCTTGACCAACCCAATCCAACTGCCATTAAAGTGATCCAAAATGCAAGATCAGCATTGACAAGCTTGCCAATCCCCACCAAATGGTATTTGCTTCTCCCTCCTTCCAAAAAAAAAAAAAATGCCACGGACCTCCAAAATGTATAGCCAGGATGAATTGCTGGCAGGCTAATGTCCCTAATCTATACCTTGTCCTTGCCTCTCACCCAAGTAATCTTTTCCCTCAACTGATCTATCTTCTTGATCGGGTAGACAAAAGAGCCCCCACCCTGCATCCAATAATAATCCCAAAAAGCACAATGCCTTGGCATGGCCCTCCAACTTGTGCATAGCCAACAGGACACCAGCTCCTCACACATCAACAAAAATGCCCACATACTCTTCATCACTCCTTCAAACTCTTCATCTACCAATAAAAAAAAAATCATCCAAATAATGCACAGCCTTCCAAGTTCACACTCTTTGCTGCAGGTGGGAGGGTGGCCTAATGGTTAAGGTGTTTGCCTTGCAAACACAAGGTACAGGGTTTGAATCTCACAGGGGATAATTGGCTAGGCTTAAAATGGCTCGCAAGGGCAGTTAGCCTAGTACTAACCTATGAACCAAATCCAATGGAATGTGGTGCTAAACTTCTCAAAAGGGGCACAAGTCACTAAACATCCATTTGGCATGGCCTTGTCAAAGTAAAGCTTGTTTTTGACCACTATGCCCAACAAAGGTCACTCTTCCTTCCATATCAATAGTAACCAAAAAGCAGATTCAATATCCACCTTCAGTAACCATGGATCTGTAAATTCCCTAATGACTTCTATGGCATTGCAAAATGAAGCATACCTAACTTTTGCATCCTCTTCAGAAATAAAGTAATTAACTGAGTTCACTTCAGGATAGAACAAATGGTGAATCAACTGAAATTCACCAGGTGACTTTTTTGGGAAACAAACCCAATCGTGACACTTTAAAATTGGCAAAAGGAAGGTAATCAAAGGCACCCTATAGCCTGTCCACATTCAGCTCCTTTTCCACCAAGCCTTTCAAAACCTCTTCCTTCCCCCACACAGAAGGTATTTTTTTACAGACAGCACCTTCCACATAAATCCCAGTTAATTGAAAATTCCAAGGAAAACCCCTTTATCAACTCATCTGCAACCTTCAGATCCAAAAACTGACTCAACATGTAGCTCAGCACCTGTCTATTAATGTGTGAATGGGAAACCTGTTTTCCCCTCTGTCCCCAAAAAGACAAGCCTCCACTCTGTCCTTAAAAATTGCCTTGCCCATGAAACCACTATAATCCTTGAAAGAGAGGAAAGAATGAGCTTGTATCAGGCATGGAAGAACCCACATTAACTAAATTCCCTTCATGACAGCCACAGTGAGATGCTGGATATCCTCCCACACAAGTAGAATAAGTGTGCAAGAATCTGCATGCTGCTCACATGCAACATCCTGCAATGAACACCCAGCACACTCTTGCCAGTTCACCACCTAACTTTCCCCATTGAGCAAAGCTCTCAAAATTATTCATTATGGTACCCAACCAAATGTCAGGGTGTCTAACTTCCCATCTGAATGACTTATCCACCACTTTCCATTTCCTAAACTGCTGATCATAATACATCCAAGAATTCCCTGCACATAACCTTTGAGCCTCACAATTTATGAGAAAATAAGAAAGAAGAGGCAATGCCAGTGAATTACCCTTCTCCAACCAAACTGCCATGTAACACATGAGCCAGCACTAAATTCTCTCATGTCTTAGCTTGAAGTCTTCAAATTCTCCTCCATCCCAAGGCCACCAAGAGATTCTTGTTATTTGCTTCTTCAAATCCAGTTCTACTCCAACCCAATGCTGCCAATGCCACTAAGAAATCCTTGTTACTCCCCACCTCAGATTCCAATACTTGCTGAACCCCTTCAGCATCAGTTAATTAAAATATATCAAAATACTTGCCTTTCCAGATCTTCTTTTCAAAAAAATGCAGGAATATGCAGGATAAAAAAGACACTCCCCCTTCTGGAATGACCAAAGCCTGAGTAGCTAACCAATTCCTGGGTCGCATCCTAAACTCAGAACCTACCTCTTGCAGCCATGACTCATACCTATCCGGACTTGATCCTACACTCTTTAATTACCCCCCAATCCAACATGCTGTCTTCTACCTCCCCATTATTCCATAGTGGCTCCTTTTCTTCACACACCAATTGCCTACCCACATGCCCCATAAAGTCTGCACTACCTACATCTAATCACAACAAAATATCACTACTTAAAGTGATATCGGAAACTGTTCCTCCAGCGAGAACCTCCAAGCTCACTTTCCCCATGCCGCCAATTTGCCCCTTGGTGCCTGTGCTCATTTTTTCTTTCTTGCAGTACTGGGCTCATCTGCCCTAGGTGACTCCATCACCAGTAACTCTCAAAACAGCTCTTCCACTTGTGATACAATCACCACCCATCTCCACCTCAAGCTGCAAGCTCCAGCAATCTGCTGTGCAGTACCTACTGGCCCTCATAGATGTAATACGTGCAGCAGTAAAGTCACACCTAAATTTGATATCCTAAGTCAACTACGTCTCACATAAGACCACCTAAACCCCTCCTTACACTTACCATTTCTTGCCCACTACTCCAACCAACTCTTCCACTTCCCATTCAAACCCCACATCTCCGTCCCAACCTTTACAAACTTCTGGGTGCAGCAGTAAGACATTCAGGATTCCAGGATCATGACTGGACTCCTGCTGAAAAACCATGATGGCCATCTGCTGCAGGAAGGGTTCCAGGACTCAGGGTGCAAAGCAGAGGCCTGGAACCAGCTGGCACATGAACTCATTAGTATGACAGGTATTCCTGCACAGGTGAGCAGGTTTGTCACCACCATGATGACCTCAAGCATAGAAAGGGGGATTTCCTGGACACCTGGGTCCAAGAAGCTCAGGAAGGGAATGCCCCATGAATTTGTAAGAAATTTAACCTTTGTTTCATCAATACCAAATCTGAATGTCTGATAAACTGGTATGCATAATGGTGTGCTTTTCTAACAACCGCCGCAGAGAAGACGGCTTGCAACATTGAGACACATGCTGGGCACCTGGCCAGGTTGCTCTGTGAGTGTGGTGAGTACAGATGTATTTTGCTATCTTGCTATCTATGCCCAAATAAGCAAAAAAAAAAAGAGTAAAGCATTAACTGCAAATATGTATATATGGTAAAGATTGTATTGCAATGAATGTGGACTTTAAGCTGTACTGAATTAAGTGCATACTGCCAACTGTAGTGCAATAAGCAGGCAAGACTAAAGCGTTAACCATAATAAAGTATATGCAATAAAGTTTGTAGTACAATAACTGTGG
Organism: Protopterus annectens; assembly: GCF_019279795.1. Lineage (NCBI taxonomy): Eukaryota > Metazoa > Chordata > Ceratodontiformes > Protopteridae > Protopterus > Protopterus annectens. Next base: position 1,003,740,001 of record NC_056725.1, on the reverse strand, counting down.
AATTGCAGCTGTTTTGCAACACCTGCATAATAAAAACTGTTGTGCGATAAAAACTCAAAATTATACCAATAACTGCATGAATGTATCTCTAATAAAGTCTGTTGTGCAATAAGTGTGGAATTAAGTCTGTATGGCAAGAAATCAATTATGACAACTGATCTGCAATAAAAACATGAAAAAATACCAGCACCTGCATGAAGGTATATCCAATAAAGTCTGTTCTGCAATACATGCAGATTCAGAGCTGTTTGGTAAGAAATTATGACAACTGTTCTGCAATAACACATGAACCAGTACTAATAACAGTGAGGTAAATTGTGTACATCAGGATTGTCTTTTTTCACCATTGCATTTTAGCTATATGGATCCAGGCTGTGAGGTACAGTGCTGCAGTGAAGTATAACAGTGTAATAGCTGTAGACTGCAAATAATAACACATAATCTGATATGGTTTGTTGACTTCACAGTTATCTCAACCCACTAACAATATGTTGTGTACACCTGCATTCTATGTAGTAATGTATAAGTTAGCTAGTATTACTGTCATGCTTGAATTTCATGCATGTGTGTTCAACTGTCACTGTAGTCTAGTATAAAACTGTATTACTACTACCAGGCCATATTTTGGTTCTAGGTGAGCTCTAGGCAAATATCAGCAAGTAACTGGCACTGACTCTGTAGTTCAGTTTGTTAAATGCTCTTTATGAAGTGCATTTTGCCACACACAGACCAGGGTTCAAATCCAGTGCTATGTAGCACTAAATATTACAGTATTAGTCACGTAATGATTACAGATTTTTCTTTCCACATGAACTAGAGGTAAATGAGTGAGGTAGCCTGTATTATGAGTAAATAATTGTGTGTTTAGATGTTACAGACTGTTACAATCATTACAAGGAATGTGAAAATGCAGCATAAAACAAAGAAAATAAGTATAATAATAATAAAATAAAATGAAATAAATAAAATGTGTAATGCTTGGTATGTCTGTATACTTGGTGTGTCTATTAATGGTTGCTGCAGTCAATTAATACATTCAGTGCAGATTTTCTCTGCAGTCACTGCTATTGGGTTCTATTCCCATGCCTGCCAAGCAAGGCATGATAGTTGTTTAGTTTCTCTACTGCTATACCTCCATCACCACAGCATGACAGGGTAGGCCGGTTCCAGCATTTCCACCTACTCTACCTCAGCTGGCCGTGGCACTGGGTCCTGGCATGTGTGGGAGCTAGGCTGGTGCTGTCAACTCCACTGCCCCTGTACCACCTACAGGTGTAACTGCCTTAGCGGATGGGGCCCGGCCTCCCCCTGTGAGTGGTGGCGGAGGGGCAGTAGTCACCTAACAGCAACTACCGGCCATGGTGTATGGGAACATTCATCGTAGCTAAGAACTTCACCTGCACCAGTTTGAGAGCACACTGGCCAACCTGGTGCAGCAGGCTGGCCCCTGTGCTCAACCTCCATCATAGCCACTTTCAGGGCAGTGAAGTAGCAGTGTTGACTGCCCATGGGTAGGGATGTCAGTCATGCTGCTGCTGTCTGGAGGCACATGTCTCTGATTCCACAACACCCTCCCCATTCAAGGTGTTTACCCCTCTCATGTGTCACACACAGCCCCTGTCTGTCTGCATTTACATCATCTACTACCCAACTTACCAACCCAGACATGCCTATATCCCTTCCCCAACATTCCATGCTCTCCTTTAAAAAAATGGGCACCTGTCCCACAAAAAAAAAATATCATCCCTTTCATACCTCTCCATTTTGCATGTGTCCACTGGACACAACTAAATTGGTCCAATTGGCTTGACAACACATTTATGTTGTCCTCACCCCTCTCTCTGGGGTTTGAGAGTCCAAATTCATCCACAAAATTTGTCAAAATGCACAGCTGTTGCTGTACAAGAAATGGAAAGCTATGGTTCTTTCCTACACCCTTCCTGCACATCCCTATCTGCTTTTCACTATGTTTTCCCCCTGCTTGCCCCCATTTCACCACTGTCCTGTCACCCCATTTTTCTTTCCTTTTTAATGTTTTACTGCCAGTTTGCATGGAGCTAAGTAATGTGCTGCACCATGGAAATCCAATTAAATGAGCTTTATTGAGCCTTAATGATCTTATGTGTTTCTCACATTGTTAGGCACATGTACAAAATAATCACTTCTGCCAAGTTTCAAACCTGGGGCCTTGTCAACTACAGTAACACACTATACCACACATATCATAATTAAAAGGGGTATTTCCAGCAAAACATACTGATTGCACAGACAGACTGCGACTAAACCTAATGGGAAAAATGAAAGTGTATCTGGGAATCTAATGCAAAAATAAACCAGTAGACAACCAAATAAATAATAATGTCAGTATGTGAGGCCTGGGATAGCAGGTAAATGTTCCCTTTTATGAGCAACATCTTTAAACACACCTACTAAGGCATCAGTGGCAAAGTACATATGTTCAACTGGGACCCTGCTGCACAAAAATTGCCTTTGAAAGCCATACACATACTGATGGATGCAGAGAATGTATGCCACAGCCTGCATGTTGGCACATATATCTTGCAAATACATGTGCAGCAGCAATGACTGAGTAGTTCAATCTGTTAAATGCCTTACATGTAGTACATTTTGCCAGACACCATCCTGGGTTTGAATCCAGTATTTACACTTTAAATACATTGTTGTGAAGACAGCAAGTAATGGCTGAGTCATGCTACCCAGTTTTGCAAGGTAAAGACCTGCAGGTAGAGACACACTGCACATATTTGTATAGCCTAACTATATGTCTCTACTACTCTGCTTTTGGCACTGTTGCATGACAGATGTACCTTAGGCACATGCCTCACCTGGACTGTACCCTTACACCATCTCTGCTGTAATGACAGGGCTGCCACAATTACACATACAGCTTGATATCCTCTAAAGTGTTCACACTCCTCCCTATGTGTCCTAGGCTGCACAGCAGTTGCAACCTGAAGCATACACAACTGTATGATAATGTAACTGCTACAGACTGACCATACCTCCCAACCCCCTATAACAAGAGATTCGGACACAACCATACATAAAGGGGGGCAAAGGCCCAGAGATAGGTACATGTTTAACAGTTTGCCCCTACAAAGATAGTAAGTCAGTAGAACAGCAGCTACTGCATTAGCATGCATATTCTGATGGGTATGAAGTGTGACACTCTCATGTCTCTCTCTCCTTACTGACCTCAGCCTACAATGTTTGCCAGTGAACTGCCAGATGACCACACTATCATGGGACACTGACCAAACATATGAGGCAAACCTGTAGACATATTTCATACATCTATACAGTGGACAGTATTTGTACCTAGTCTCTGTGATGCTGTAGTCTCCACACCTCAGTAATGTCCATCTCAAAAACTAAGAAAGGGGCCAAGGGCTACATGAAGGTCTTATATATTGCACTGTGGTGCCATGTCATTGGCTTATGATAGTGTAATTCGGCTTTTTTGGATGAAATTAGGAATTCTGAGCCATGGATTGGTGCAGAGGCAATTACCTGTTATTGAGCATTACCTACAAAAGGGATACAACTGCTTATGGGGAACAAGTCTGTATGTGGTTTTACTCACACAGACAGGGTATGTGCACAGCATTTGCAGAAGAACGCTTCAAAAAAGGAATACATCACTATACCAGGTATGTACTAGATTTCCCCATAAAATGGGATGCAGATGGGATAATGGAGGTATGGGGAATAGGGACTACAACAGTAGGCTTGTATTAGATCTATGGTATTGATATGTCAGTGATACTCTGCTGTCCAACACCTACAGGCATGCCTCTCAACTGCTGCTGCTTTGAATCACATCTCCGGTCTGTCCCTGTCCATCACTCCTACAACAGCCGGCTGTTGTAGTAAAGATAGTGGATTACACATAAGACATAGTAATACTAAGTAAGGGTATACACTCTTGTAACATCAAATGATGAACAGTAATTCACCCCCTCTCAGTCTGTCAATGTCACACATAAATAGTTCTAACATTTTAAAAATGTTCCTTAATGTCCCTAATGTACTCTGGATAAGTCCTTCTTTTGTGGGCATTCATCCCTGTTTGGTTGAGAGCTATGCCTAACATACCTCTCAACCTCCTACAGTAAGCAATTAGGACAAAGCCATAATTAATGGGGGGCAAAGGCTCAAACTCAGTGACAGAGTATACATATTGGCCATACAAAGTAAGAATGTGACTAGACTAACATATATTACTTTAGTATAAGTGTTTTCTGAGGGTTCTGACATGTAACATCCAGATTCTGATTTAATTTTATGACAGCAGACATCAATGATTTGACAACCATTTGTCACATTTGTGCAAAAAGGACCACATCTATGAGACAAACATGTTGACATTCTGCAAACATCTGTATAGCTGAGAGGTATGATGCAGAACAGAACATATACTACAGTACGTCTGCATTGCTTTCTGTCATTGTGGCACACTGGTGTTGCTGGACTGTGCCCATATAGCTGTTGCAATAGCACACTGCTATTTATCTGACAGTGGCAGTATGACATGGCAATGAGGATTTACCCAATGAATACACACCACAGTAGACTGCAGTGATGGGTGTAGAGACATACAGCAGACTCTGTCATAGCACAAAGGGACATTACCCAGTATTGCTACTGTCTTGGTGATAGCCACACATGTAGTGAGTTGCAAGACTGTGGGGTATGATGTGTGAGGGAACAGTGGGTAGTGCAGGCCATTATGGATGTATAAGGTCTATACATAGTGAACATCCATGTTTTTGGTCCTGTAATGTGTTCCCATCTTGTTGCCTTGCAGGAATAATGTAACAATGGAGACATCCACCATTTTCATCTGCAGAGAATGATGCCCGTCAGACTCCACCATCCCATCCTACTTTCCTGGGGTCACCGTAATCATGAACCGTGACCTTGTGAGGGCTGTTAATCAGACTGGCTAACAGGACAGGCCCTAGATGCAGGTCTGACACTGGGCCACAGATATGGTCAGTGTTGCATGTCAAAGTTCAGCTGCTGTTACCAGGGATCATGCTGCCACTGGTGGAGGGCCTGCAACAGAACAACCACTCTTGACCACAGAGGAATTCCTGGTGAACCGGGGATCAACCAACAGCTCCCAGGCATCCATCATACCATACATCCTGGAGGTTGGAGTCACAGCATCCACAGCACAGGACCGTCTGGGTAAGCTTACTGTGTTCACCAGTAAAATACTGTATCACTCATTCTGACAGGCTCTACATACCTGTACATAGATGTCAGGTCTATCTGCATTGGAGGGGGTTGGATTTTTTGCACAGTTGTGCACACATAATCAGGATGTCAGCAATATAGTCAGTATCACATTAGCTACTGTACATGTGGATATATGTATATATTACCTTGTAACACTGCATCATTTGGTGTTGCTGACAATACCTCTCACTCATATTTTCATAGGTCCATCAGGTGTGGCCAGAGTCCGTGGTCCTATACCTTTAAGTGTGATACTGTTGTTTTCCAGATCATCTATACCCTGCGAAATTCAAGGGCTGCCAGTTTGCCTTATGTACAACTGTTGTGCTAGCCAGAGTATAATAGTATGTTTCATTTCAGAGCAGTTAACTACAGGGCATAGCCTACGGAATGACAGGTGTGTATTTGTACAAACATTAGCATGTTTGGACTTATAGTTATGAGCAACTGTGCAGCCGACTATACATGAGGCAATTACTCCAATATACCCATTCAAACACAGTAGGGAGATGGTACATTCCTGAAGCAGTGATACTACAACTGGCATATCATTCTCAAGATAGGAGTACTGGGTCTTATGTGTAGTTCTATCACATGCACTGTAATATTGCATACCTCAAGGGTGTACTGCATTGGCAACATTAATTGAATGTAGGTGATGTGCATGTTATAAAGGGCCTGACTTGTCTGTGTATGCTGTTGTGAGTTTGTGTGCTGTGCATGGGATCAGAGATGAGAAGATGTGGGACATGTTATGCAGTTGTGGATTCTCATCTGTATGAGTCTGTGTGGATTACCACACAAAATAGTGCAGGTGGTAATGTACTGCTTTTGTCTTGCTTCTCACAGGTGAACAGGAGGGTTGCAGTCTGTCCCTTTCACATCCTGATGTCAGTGTCTCATCAGACTCTGATGATGATGGTGGCCATAGTGAGGCACATATGGTGTTGTTGGGGGTTGAATCTGTCCCAGAGGTTGACATCCCTCTTCCACCCCCATTTCCCCTGCATTCAGTTAATATGCACACACATACCCAGTCATCAGAGGCCACAGACATTGGACAGTCAGTGGGTGGTGACATAGTACAGGACAGTGTGAGATCTATGGCATCAGTGAGTGTAGACAGTGGCCATAGCCAAAGACCTGGTGACGTCCCACACAGGCAGATTAACAGGGGTACTCAGAGGAGGACTGCTGCCCATCCACCTTCTGTTGCAGGTGTCACATTATGGGTCACTCTCCACATGTTTCCAGCTGTCATGGAGGCACAGGCAAGTTTTGAACACAACACCAGATGGATGCTTAAGCTTACATATGCAGCACAGTCTGACATGAGGGACTGCCTCCACTGCACTGGTGACACCTTGTATCTTTTCACTGATGTAGTGGACAGTCAGTGGGCTGAGACAATGTCTCTCTTTGACCACATGTTGTCTGTGCTAGAACATCTGGTTGGAGTTGAGCATCAGACATGGACATAGGTCAGCAACATGATCTGCTGAGTGTTCACGTGGCCATGAACACTCATCACCCTCCCATAGTGGTAGTACCTCCAGTGCTAGAGAAGGAAGTGTGCTGTCCACACCATGATGTGGCAGGCCATGGTCATGTGGAACTTGGTGGACCCGTGAGGGACATGGGCTCAGCAGATAGCAGTCACTGTTAGGTACTAACTTGTGCTTGATCTTGGGCATGTTGCTGCCCTTGCTATTACTGGTGAAGTCAGTTCCCGTGTTCATGGCCTGAGAGGGTGAGCTGTCCACTCTACCATGTATGGTCCACAGCTGTCCACCATACACACATGTAAGGCTAGCACTGGGCTTGACTGTGTACACATACACACACTCCAGCACCACTGTCACATGCAGCTCACCAACAGATGCACACAGCACCTCTCCATGGTCCAGCTAACCAGCCCCCTTCCTGGCTCACACAGATGCTGTCAACTGTTTGGCATACCCTAGGCTTCTGGCACCCCCGCACCACACCCTGTGCATGTGATGATAACTGTGCCACATCTCTGCCATCCGTGCTATTGATGCAGGGACTTGCAAATATGTGTCTGATGCACAGGGTGCCTATATTACTTTACATATGTTTGTGTAGTGCAGTAGAGTTATACCATGGTAGTTGCTGTAGGCCACGACAGGTACTGTATACTGGCATGTGTAATGACTACACATGAAACATATATCTTTGTTTCCTGATGGTACACTGGTAATAGTTATACAGAATGACAGGTGTGTCATGGACCTGTGTATGTTTTTGTCCCAGGAGTCTGTGTGGTTCAACTATGGACACATGGTGGCGATAAACTGGCATAGGACGGAAAGGCAGCACAGCAGAAATATGATGTCAGCCAGGTATGGCAGTATACATACATGGCTCCCTGGGTACATATGTGTAGAACAGTTTGTCAGGGACAATGGGGGCAGTCAGTGTCATCATGATTTCATACCTTGTGACAAGGTTTGCTACCCTTGGTATGTGTTACCTGGGCATTCTGCACGTACAAATCTAGATGGTGGTGGACATCACTTATGCTTAAGCAGATGAGGGCAATTTAGGGCCAGCAGCTAGTCACAGGGCCATAAAATGCATAACCATTGCACAGAGATAGGGCAAATAGGCATGTTTCTAATGCTACAAGGGGATATATTTCCACACACACAGACACACAAACGGTGAATGCTGTTAGATTAGAATCCCTACCTATCTAGTAATATACACTATAGCTTACAGCACTTATTACATGCACCACAGAATTTATCTGATATCAGAGTGTCAGCCAGCACTCCTAAGGTGATTGACATCAGCAGGCCATAACCATTGCACAGGGATAAGTCAGCTGGGCATGTCTGTAGTGCCACAATGTGTTATATGTACTTATATACATATACATATAGAAGTGGATAATGTGAGATCAGACCACCTGCATATCTACTGTTACACACTATAGCTTGCAGTACTTACTACATGCGCCACAGAGTTTATATGATAGTAGACTGTCAGATAGTGCTCTTAAGGTGGATGACATCAGCAGTCCTTGTAGAGGAGGAAATTTAGAGGCCAGCAGCCAGTCACAGGGCCATATAATGCACACCACTGCACAGAGATAACCCATTTGGGCATGCCCATAGTGCTGGGGGGTATGCTGTACCTAAAGAAAACATAAGTCTATACAGAGAGAAAATACAAATTGTACACAGCCAGCAACCAATAACAAGGACTAAACTTTAGAGCCTGGATTCTAGAGTAGAGAATTTCCCTGCTGAACCACCCCACTGCCCATGAAAAAAAGGAAAAGTTTCACAGATGTTTTTGCACTGTAAATGTACCCCCCCACACACACACACACATGAGCACCACCACCCCCTCACACCCACAGACATGCAGACACACACACACACACACACACACACACACACACACACACACACACACACACACACAATTGGATTATGTGAGATTAGAACCCCTAACTATCTAGGATTACACACTACAGCTCACAGTACTTATTGCATGCATCACAGGCTATGTCTGTTTTATTTGTTGATGCAGGCACAGTACTTGTGGAGTACACAAAATGGCCTTGTGTTAGACAGCATGTGTGGCCTGCAGAGTGATACTGCTTGGTACTATTATTGTAGCTAGTGTCCTTTGGGTGGGATACCTGGTAACATCCCTGGTATGTGTGTACACTTGCCAGTCTGGCCATATGTGGCTGTGTTCAGTTTGATAGGTAGGCATGTGGCCAGGGACAATATGGCCTGTCCAAGACATGCATTGCAGCCATTGTACATTGCATCACCTGCATACCTGTGTGTCTACTGGGTGATAGTCTGCAGGAACAGAGGTGTGTGGGTGAGTGGTTTATTTACTGTTGTGGCCTTGGTCTGGTTCCATCCAACAACTGTTGTTATGTGTAAGTGCAGATAACTGCAGCATTCCAGGGTATGTGGAGACATTCATACATCCCCACTCATATCTGTATACATGTGAACAACAGGGATGTCTCCTTGAATGTTGTTGTGTGTGTACTTTATGTAAATGTGTTATGTAGATACATGTGGAGTGTATGTATCATTCTACTTTATATAGCTATACATACATTGTGTTATTATATATATATATGTGTGTGTGTGTGTGTGTGTGTGTGTGTGTGCCACATGCTGATAGATACACTCATCAAGTGTGAGGGGGAATAGGGAGTAATAGATATGCATATGTAGCTGTATGTATGTACAGACATATTTCCACATAACAGGTTTTTGGGCAGCAGAGGTGACAGGCTTGGGCTCAAGTTAGCTAAGTGTAGGAGCATGCCCACTATGACTGCCAGTACTTACAAGGTGACTCCAGGCCAGAGATACCTGAACTCCAGTCTGGGATTATGTGTGCTACAGGCCATTGGCTGCTCCACCTGTTACCACAGTACTGTACTTCCATGATATTGTCCAAGGCATTCTCTGCCTGTTTGCTAAACTTAATATGTGACTCATACCTTACAACCATACAGAGATTCACAGACAGTCCAGCATTTTGCCTCATATGTTAGATCCATTTTATATAACATTGTAGTTCTCTGGCAAATTAGTGGGAAATCAGTGAAGACTGATGTCAATAAATAATGGCAGACATTTGAGCTTCAGTCTCCATACATATCAAGAGATTCATGCTAATGCAAGACCTGTTATTCTAACAACATTCTATGTATGTATCAGCAAATATTTAACACCTATCTCTATTTGTGGGCCTTGGTCCCACTTTTATTCAAAGAGGTTGAGAGGTATGCTTTAACTGGGATACATGATGTAACACCACACATGGGATGACAGTCTACATACCTCTCCCTGTACATGTATTTGCAGAATGTCCAGCCCCTTATGTCTACTCTGTTCCTCCTACATTTGTGGTTTTCTGGCACTATACTCTAAACAGCAGTCACTGAATTGTAACTACTGATAGATTTCAGTGATGGCCTTTACATCCTGCAGCTATCTGATCTGTTGCAGCCTGCTGTTATACTAACCACCTGCTAGGTTACTCAGAATGTGTATAATGTCTATCTCTTTGTATGGCCCTTTGTCTCCCCATTCACTCTGGCTTTGTCCAGCTTTGTTGCAGTAACAGACTGAGGGGTTATGACAGTTTGGGGGAATACCACCATATGAGTACTTCACATGCAAAAGATGTTGGATGTTGCTAGATTCAAACCATCAACATCATCACTCATGATACTGCCTCTGGCCCAGTGAGCAACACCAGCTGCCAGACAGAGAGGTTTCATTCCTCTCAATATCAACAGCATACAGGAATTGTCTGGTCTGCTGGAATATCATTGCAGACTTACTGTTACAGTAGTTATATGGGAACACTGATTAGTTTGGGATGGAGGACGACCAGCCCATGCTCTGTTGAGACAGACATTCATATGACTGCCCTGTGACCCCACTGTTTGGCATCTCTCATGAATACTGTCATGGACTTTACAGCCATGCGGCCTAGTGGATATTATGAGGCACATACTAGTGAACAGAGTATCTATTGTCCCAAGTGGCTGTTAGATCTATACAAGTAGCCCAGTAGCCCACTATAGATCTCTGCAAGTAGCTCAGTATCACACTTTATATAGCTCGCTATATTCCCTTACATAAATGTGGCAGGTCCATACATATGCTACCATATTGTAGTACCCCTTACAAGTGGTATATAGGAGAGTGCTTTACCTTGCAAATGCAGCAGATGACAGACCTGTAGTTCTGGGCTACTTCTGTCTGATGCATGCAGTCTATAGCCAATAAATGGTGAGGTACAGGTTGTGTGGTCAGGCTGGCATCATTTTTACTAATATGTATGCGAGTCAGAGTAAGATGTCAGTCCCTAGGGCCCTAGGTGTTCAGTTCATGTGCTATGTATTGTCTCTTGGCCAAGGCCAAGGCATATTGGGAATGCCTACGTCTGCCTATAGGGACAGCCTCAGTGGGTTCCTCCTCCAAATTCTACTGTGGGTGTGGCTGTGGTGACCTAGGTATTGATGGGAGGCTGTGTATCCCTTCCCTTTGCTAATACTGCTGCAGCTGTTTCCACAAGATCATATTTTGTAGCATGACACATACTGTGAACATCTGTGCACATGTAGCTGGAGAGTACTGCAGGGCTCCACCAGATATATCAAAGCACAGGAACTGTGACTTCAACAAGCCAAGCACACACTCTATGATGTTCCTCATTTCTGTGTATGCCTTATTATGGCATTCTTCTGTGGGTGTGTGTGGATTTCTGATGGGTGTCATCATCTGCAGTTCCAGTGCACAGCCAGCATCTCCCAGTAAATGGCTGTGTGGGGAACCCCCATCTAGCAAACAACTGGTACATCTGGGATGCATGCCAGATATGGGAGTTGTGATAACTGCCAGGGCTGCCAGCACACATATTCAGGATAATGCCCTGGGCATTGCACATGTCCTGGCAGTTGATGGAGTGCTACCCATTGCGGTTGATGTAGATTCTACCCTCCTCACCAGGTGATGCCTTGATGTGTACATGAGTGCAATCTATAGCACCCAGTACCTCAGTGTAGTGTGCTACATGGTAGAAGTGTTACATACTGCTGGCTTTCACCTCAGGGGTGAGTAGAAAATGAATGTGCTCACTGGCATGTGGTAGCATGGCATCCTGGAACTGGAGTACCCTGGAAGCAGATACAGTGAGACCCCCATCATGTCCCCAGTTGGTCTTTATTTTATTTATTTATTATTTTATTTTATTTTATTTTACATTTGTTGACCAGGCTAGTCTAACTGGATATATGCCCATTTTCAGTAGAGGCCCGGGGAGAAAAGCTCCAAGCATTAGCAGTGACAAAGATTACAATATACAGTAATAGTCAAAACAAATTACAGGACATTGTTACATTGAGGTTGACATAAGTTATTTAGAGTCCTTAGTAGGTTAACACTAAGATCAAACACTGAGAGCAAAAATTTGAGAGAGAGCAATCAAAAAAAAAAAAAAAAATATTGAATTGTAAAAATTTGTTATATATATATAACTTTTTTTTTTTTGGAAAGTACTCACTGGAGCTCAGCGGCACCTGTTTGCATGGTATGCTGATGAGCTGAGCAGGGGGGTGTACATTGACTGCTAAGCTGTGTTTACCTCTGAGGCATGTGTTTCATTGTGTCTTTGGAAAATACCTGTAGTTAGTACCCTAAGGGCTACACATACCCTTATTTCCACTAGGATGGGTTCCTCTCTTTTGGCTCTGGGTTTGAGTTAAGGTCAGCAGAGCTCAGTGAGTTCTTCTAATATGTCCCTGTCCACCCTGTAGTGCTCTACAATCTCTAGCTCATGTAGCTCCTGGTAGGTTACCCTTGGCCGGAACACTCTTTTTTTTCTCAGTCTAGGCCTATGGTCAGCATCAGCAGCAGCTGCATTGACCTCCGCATCTAGCACATACATATGTAGCAGACCTGCAGCAGCCCCTAGCATTCTGTAGGTTAAAATTCCCAAGTCTGTACTCCAATGGTGCAGAGAGTGGGAGAAAAATCAGATTGTAGGTGTACCCTGTGTGATTGGCTAGCTATGGTGCATTCCACCTGCCAAGTACATCATTAAGGGGTTTTAATGGCCCTAGTTTAACTGAAACTGGGTTCACCAGTAATTAATATATCACTGGCTTTTTCAGCCATTTTTTTGAGAGCCTTTCTTGCTGAGCACTGAGGTGCTCCACGCAAACATGCACTGCAAAGGTAAACAGAGCTTAGCAGGCCATAGACACACCCCCATAGAAGGTCAGGCTCAGCATGGCAGCCCATCATGCTAACACAATGAAACACATGCCTCAGAGGTAAACACAACTTAGCAGTCAATGAACAACCCCCTGCTCAGCTCTTCAGCATACCATGCAAACAGGTGCCGCTGAGCTCCAGTGAGCTTACATGCACTCAGACACCCCCCCTTTGATGTCAGCTACCTCTTCTATGGACACCAATATGGCTCTGTGCCTACATGGATGGGATCTGCGGACACAGTTGCCCATTTGTGATATTCAGTAACCCCAGCTCATTTGCATACAGATCCACACACAGAACTTGGAAACTACATGGTTCCAGGACCTGTCCCGTTAGGAACCACAGCTGTGTAAGATTGTACATACTCCACACAAGGTCATGTAATGCATTACTGTTCCAAACTCACAAATTCTGTTTTTACACTCTTTTTATATATTTTTTTTCCATAAAGGCATGCTTGCATACTGCAGAGCGTCACAAAAACATACCCAAGGTATTAAAAAAAATAAAATTATTTTCAATGCGGTTTTGGACACCTGGTGGATAGTTTTGACCATTCCTCTGTCCACTATGCTTTTTCTGACACTCTAAGTACACTTTTACAGCCCCTGGTGTCATTTTAACATTCTGTATGTAAAATTTTTCTGTGTACATTACGGACACCAACACGGGGTCTGCAGGACTGCCTATTTGCTTGCTGTATTATTCCACCACTCTCATTTACATGCATTTCACCTGCTTATGTGGTGATTTGCATGCCATGGACACTTCCATGTTTAAACACCCATGCACACCCCTCAGCTCCTTTACTGGATTGCACATCTGCTTATTTTCATGTAAGCAGTGTGCCACTATATGTACATGGAAAATAAGTACATGTAGGCTTTAGTAAATTCCCTCCAAAATCTTCTCTATTAATTTGTTTTGTTTTAGGAGCATAAAAGGGTTACTTTCTGAGACAATTGAGTTCAATTTTATTTCTGTGGATGACTAATTAACGCAGAGTTGGAAGAAATGGTGGTACAGTTGCAACATGTCAAGTAGTCACCTACATTCATCAAGCATAACAGGTGTCTGACATTAAATCACCAAGCTTTTACTCAAAGAACCCCATTATCGAAGAATAGATAGTCTGAGCAAAAACACACCCATTACCAAAACTTCAGCATCACCATCTGCTTAATGGTTGTATTAGAGAAAGGGTGTTTTGTAACATAAACTGGTGGGTTGGAGTAAAGTCTAGGAATATGGTTAAGGTTGAGTTTACCACACACAAGTAAGGGGAAGACAGGGACCCCTACTGGCATTGCAAGCAATAACATTCTGCCATGCTTTACTGCTGGAATGGGATAGAATGTCATTTTCTCTCTTACTACACTATGCCAATGTACAGTTCATAGGTTCATAGGTGTGCACTAGACTAACTGCCCTGGGGCCTTTACAGGCCTAGCCATAGGATTACCCTGGCATAGTGCCACCTGACCTTAGTTCCCAGTGCCGCTGTTGGGTAGAGCCACTGGTGTTATCCCCGGGGTGAATTTTGTTTCCCATCCAATCATCAACATTTCTCTTGAAGAGTGTCAGTGAGGTGCTCTGCTTGACATCTTTGGTAAGTCTGTTCCATAGCATGGGCAGTCTCTGGGTTATGAGCCTGTCCCTCCAGCATGTTCCGTTAATTGTGGTAATGAGGTTGAGGTCTCTGGAGAGTGTGGTGTGGAGGGATTGGGATTACTTTAGATGTAGCATTTCTAACAGAGCTGGGTCAGACATGGCTTTATAAGTCAAGCAGAGATCGCCTCTAAGTAGGCAATATAAGAAAGAGAATAGTCACAGTTCTTTGAGTCTGTCCATATAGGACAAGTATTTAAGGCCTAGGATCCTCTTTGTGAGGTACTTTTGCGGCTTCTCCAGTTGTTACAGGTGAGTAGTGAGTTCCATCCTCCAATGACACCTTAATCTGTTAGTAACTGGATTCATACTTTAGCATGCCCTGCCTTTCTAGGACTACCTTTTCTGAATAGGTATTTGCTACAAGTCTTACGTGCCTCCATAAGAATGTGGTTTTCCTCAGGGTGAAGCCATCCCATCTTTGTGTTGTTCCCAACTGCTGCAACATGTTGATCATAGAAGTAAAATAGTGAGTATTACTAGTTGTGGGAGAGTCATATACCAACTTGAAGACCATCTATATCCCACCCTCCTTGACCCTATATAACACTGCCATTTGATTCTTTCCAGCTCTGAATATTAACAGTGGTGTTTATGTGCTTGTGTGTGTGTGGATGTGTCTGTGGATGTGCATGTGTGTCTTAGCTGAACAGTGTGTAATAAAGTACCTCAAAAACACATGCCAGGTCTCAACTGACCATTTTATATTTTGTCAGTGTGTGTGGGCTTGTGCGTGCATGTGTGTGTTTGTGTGTGTGTGTATGTGGGGATGGGGCTGGAGAAATTCTTGGCTTGCAAGTTGATTGATGGTGTATGCTACATGTTAGTACACAGATAAGTCATATGCATTTCAATTTCCAGGTATCCAAGGCAATGACAATCATGATAACACTTATTGGCGTGTATACTAAAAGAAAAAAATCCAAAGTGCATAGCAGAAATGTAGTTAAGATGAAGCAAAGAGATTAGCTACAGTCTGCATAAGATGTTAAGGGGTACAATCAGCAGTTGTTAATGGGATGTTATTGCAGTACCAGCATTCATAAATTAATGCTGATACTATATTTTTGCAGTCATGGTTGTAGTGTGAAGTATTTTGTCTGCAGTATTCTAACTGTACCATAGGTCCAGCCTTGAGGACGACAAGACAAGTTAGATCAGGGAAGAATTTGAGGCTGCCCATCCAATTATCCAGGTTAACTATAATGGTGACCAGGGTACTACTCTGGTTGATGTGTACACTAGGATATGAATCTACATCATGCCAATTTCTCTTATTTATCTGTTGATAAAGGTTTATTTCCTTTAACATGGTATTTGAGGTACTATTTGTTCTATGAATGAATAGAAGATCAAAGATGGTTGGATCTGTAATGGTTCGAAAGGTTAGACACAGATCTCCACAGAGAAATCTTCAAGAGTACAAAAAGGGGTCTACCAATGTGTCCTGATAACTAAAATGTTTGAGGCCACTGATCTTTTCAGTTATGAATCTGTGGGGCTCTCAAGTTGAGTGCCCAGAGGGTAGAAGAAGTGGCGAATGAAAGTGTGGAGTCCTTCAGTAAGCGACCGTACGGTCACTGTCAGTGCTGCAATTCTATACTTACAAGACAGATAGCTTTCTATTCTGCTGTTGATTTCTTTCTTTCTTTCTTTCTTTCTTTCTTTCTTTCTTTCTTTCTTTCTTTCTTTCTTTCACTGCTTGTTAACAGTGATAAAACAATGATCCACATGGAATGTTTTAAGGTTTAGCCTGAGAGTACAGAAGATGAAAGAAAACAATAGCAATGCATGCAATCACAGAAATTATTTGCAAAGAAGATTTAGATAACTTGGCATGCTATTTACTGTACAGTTTAAAAGCGAAAACAGTGGGCACAGTAATTAGAACAAAACGACTTTCACATGTATCACATAAATTTATAAAATATATATAGTACTAGCATTGTTTCAATTTGCAAAATATATACAGCAATGGCATGTGTATTCTAAGTTTAATTTTGAATTTAGATTAGAAGGAGGAAGAGATAGTGAGTTAAGGAATGAGAAGAGGGCTGGAAGTTAAAGTGTTTGATAGAAGAGAAGAATAATAGATGCTGGACCCAATTTTTAATGCTCTAGTTTGAAGTATGGCGTTAAAGGGAGGATAGAAGTATGAAGAAAGATTAGTAAAGAAAGTACTTAAAAACTGTGAGCATAGGTGCTTGGCATAGGGGTGGTAGTAAGATAATGAAACATGTATCCAGAGAGATGCCTCAGTATTTAAAAAATACAACATGTTCAATATCATGGCTATTGCAGGAAAGAGGTGCTAATAAAAGGGGGTAGGCATTTCAAATTTTGGGGTGTGTGTGTTGAAGAACATCCTTATATCACTGAATCAAAATATGGAGTGTAGGTCTATGAATTAAGAGAAAGAAGAGTGTGGAGCTTCAGAAATTATCATTTAATGGGCAGAATACTAATAAAAGAGCATTTAAGATTGGAAACGGTCATAGTTATGCACAACATAACTAAATTGCCAAATATAAAACTGAAAAACTTTAGAAAGGAATCTACAGGTGCTTATTTTAGACATCCTTTATAGATGTTAATTGCAGTAATGAGTGTCGCAGTCTAGTGTGTTTTCTGCATTATTTATTATGAGTGTGAGAAATGCCATTATTCCATTTAAGTTTGTTGTGATGCTAGTTCCACAAATGCTATTACTGGTTGTTTCCTTGTTATTAGTTACTGTTATTATTACAGCTAGCGAGTCGTTGATGTTGCTAGTAGTGCGCAGTACTACAGGTTTCATTCACTTACAGCATTTTACACAATGTTCAGTTATCTTGTTGTTCCATTATTCTCTGTGTTTGTAAATATTACCTTGATGACTTGGTTGCAGGTAAAAACACCTGCTTCTGCAGTGAACATGATAAGAAGCGGCTGTACAAA
Organism: Protopterus annectens; assembly: GCF_019279795.1. NCBI lineage: Eukaryota > Metazoa > Chordata > Ceratodontiformes > Protopteridae > Protopterus > Protopterus annectens. The sequence continues at coordinate 1,003,722,335 of NC_056725.1, read as the reverse complement.
AAAAGTGACATGTGGTATGTAAAGATGTACACACCAAAATAATGTGAACAAAGCAGACTGTCAGTTTATAAAGCCAGAGAATGTTTGAATACATGAAGACGTTAGCACTATCCTGAGGATTCAATAAACCCAATGTAGCTTTGTGTGAAACCTACATGGAGTTTACATGTTTGTGCTGTGAGCAGCAGCATTATTTACATATTCATACTGTGCACCGAGTTTAAACGTAAACAAGTGCAGTTTCATGGCTAGCAAGAGTGTTGCCTGCCAGGAGACTGGGTAAAGCAACATGGACAGCAGTAGACATGCAGATCTGTTTACCTATGGCAAATTAGGTCTACGTGATTGCGCATAATGCCACAATGATTACCTGGGTAATAATATAGCAGTGCATATAGTCCAAACAGAGTATTGTGGAATTCCATTTCAGGCATACTGAACAAAAGTTGTGTAAATGATCCATAATGGTACATGGAATGACATTTAAAATAAACAGTCAGGTGTAGTGTGTGTATTGAATTGGGTCACACAGATGAATTGTAGGAATGAGCAGATGAGGGCATGTAAATGAAGACAGTTGTAGCAGGAACACCAATCACATATTGACATGACACAGTAGGGACTGTACGTGAAAATGTGTATTATATGACTTTCACACAAAGTGACATAACAATGGAGAAGATGTCTTTATGATATAAGCATCCTGACATGAACAATGGAGAGGACATTTATCAGAGATGTTATATACAATAGGGGTAAGGTGCACATTGTGAAGTTGTGCAAAATGAGTTGCCTGAATATGACTGCAATGTCAGCAGAGGTCTGCACTGAGTGAAACATACAGTTACATGCTCATTAACAACAGTAAACAGAAGCACGCACAATCTTGGACAATATCAGAATAATACTGCCAGAAATACCATGCCTCTGACATTACATATGTGATTTTGAGTGATCATAGATAATTCTGAATGAACACACTTGTACAATTATTATGAGATGTCAGCACTCTATGTGGGTAATCATGCACACCGTCTTGATGCTGTAACATCTACTGGAGATGTTAGGTGGGACACTGATATACATAATGATCAATCCAAGCTAGTTGACAGTTGTGCATGGCATATATTTGGCTCAATCCACATTGTCACGAATGTAACCCATGCCATCAATGTTGTCAAACAGCTATGCATGTACTGTGTGCATCGCTGGAGCAGGTATCACACATACATCTGGTATAACATCTCAATGGGAGTTCCGCACCATGAGACAGTAATGTTCATGCAACAGGAAGAATACATAGGTATGGCCATTACAATGTGAGGGAGCTCACTATGGCAAAGGTGGTACACTTGAGTTATGCATCCATGGAAGATGTGCAGAGAGGTACACGAAGAAGGGGGGATTGTACTCAGTTATTGATGTGATGAAAGCTGTGAATTATGGAAGTATTATGGCCTTTGATGTGTATGTCTAGCACATACTCAGGAGTTGTGTTACATATAAGAGAGTACTCATCACTGTGGGCACATTCTGGTGGATGTTTTGCATACCATCTACCTCAGTACACAGGTCTCATACCACTTGGTCTGCTCATAGGGGTCTGATGTCCACATTATCACTGAGTTGTGCATTTGTTTTCATAACGTATCTCTCTGGAGTATATGAAGAGACACATGATTGAACTATCAGATTATGTCTCCCAGGTAGGTATAACCTTAAGCAGTATTCTACCTTCACCCAGGATGATGCCACAATATAAACAAAATTAATGGATTTCAACAATTGGCTTAACTACTGGTATCTATCCATGGGGACCCAGCATCTCTCAGCCTGGGCTTATATGATCGACAAGCCATGCTGCTTTGCCAAAGGTTCTCTTAACCTGTGTCATCCAGGCTGTTGGATACCTGCAAAGGCACTTGCCTCCCTCATGGTGCCTTTGCTAGGCAATGTCAAAGCAACAAAAGTTCCAACATAACGACATCCACTGAAGGCAAACTTAAAGTTCTGCTACTTAATGCTAGCAGTCAAAAACATGAAGCTGCACCAGGGGAAATGGCCAACCTGTTAGCTGACAGATTTGACACAAACTTCAAGCCCCTGGCCCCACCAGCCATACCCCAAAGCATACCTGACACCAGTTTCCTGCCTAGTATCTCTAGACATCAGGTCATATCTGCACTCTCCAAGGCTAAAAACCTTAATGGTATCAGATAACATCCCATGTTGCTTATTAACCAATATAAAACAGGACCTAGCAGACCAAATTAGCATCCTCTTTAATAAAAGCCTTAGAATTGGCTTTGTTCCAGTGGAACAGAAAACAGCAGCAGTAATCCCCTTGCACAAAGGGGTGCCATCAACCAACCCTGAGAATTATAGACCTATGTCTAATCAGCCTTATCTGCAAGGCAATGGAAAGAATCATCATGGACCTTATCAACAGGGACATAAGTGGCCTTTAGACTCTAGACCCAACCTAGTTTGGCTTTATTAACGGTAGAACAGGCTTATTAAACCTAAGAAAACTTCTTCAAGAAAGGAACCAAAGCCCTGGATGAAGGTAAGACAGAGCATACCACCTATTTTGATCTGGTCAAGGGTTTTGACACAATCCCCCAGTCACGTATCATTGAGAATCTCTCCAATCTGGAGATTAGCCCTTATATCACTAGATGGTTAGTCGATTGGCTCACTAACAGAACAAACCAACTGGCTCATTGAAAGAACATGTACTGTCAAAACTGATGACTCAACCTCTGACAATAAAACCGTCACCAGTGGTGTACCCCAGGGATCTGTGCTTGCCCCTTTACTGTTTGGAATCTATTTCTCGTAAGTCCAGGCTAAAGTATACAGCCTTTGGTTTACCAAGTTTGCTGATGACAGCAAATGGGTTGCAATCATTGAGTCCACCAATGATGTAAACACAGATAAATAATCAGTGCCAAAGCCGCACGGCCTGAAAATAAAAGCAAAAAAGTGCCATTCATTTTTACTTTTGCAAAGTGGAATTCCCTGCTAATTATAACATTGATGAAACCCACATTAAGCTCATATCCAGTAGTACAAGACCTGGAAACATAGATAGATAGCAATCTGAACTTCAATCACCAACTTTCCACAGTTATAAGGAAAGCATTGTACATTGTATTCCTCATAAGTCAGGACATCACATCTTGGTCTGAGGTGTTTCAACACCAGTGTACTTGACCCTCATCAGAACACTAGTAGAGTACACTGCTCCCTTTTTCATGTACCTCACCAGACACCTGCAGCACCTGGAGAGACCACAGGGGTTTCTCAATAAGAACAAGGCCTACAAACCATGCCATGATGTAAGTGGATAGACTGAAAGCCCTGTCACTGTACTCTGTACCATACAGGATAAGGTGGAATGGGGGCAGGCTGAGCCACTGTTGTTGACCTACCTCCCTATGTTGTAAAGCATTTTGTGATTTGTCAGAGATGGATGACATGGAAATGTTTTGATGACATATAGAAAGTAAAGAAAGATAAAAGAGATAAGTGTTGGGGTAAGAGAAAAGTAAAGAGATAAAATTAGTACTATCATATGTGACATGCAATGCATTATCACAATAATTTTATCTGAACCTTTACATTTAAGTATACTTCTTAACAACTACAAACTATAATTAAGGATTGCTCACAGTAATCCTTGCAATGCTTAGTCCAATTTTATAAATTAAGTTAACAGCAGTGCATTTATGCCATTTGTGTAGAAGTTAATTTATGTAATATTTTTAAAGGACTGTACTATTTTATACTTCTTACATGCGGTACTTGAACCCACAACTTCTGACTACAGTCTTACACTTAACTCCTACCTACAGTTGGTTTGTGCTATAGACTGAAACATGCTTGCTTGCTTTTACAGTTGGGATATGCAAGATTACTTTGCTACAACTGTATAGAAAAAAATAATTTAATTTAATTTAAAAGATACAAGAATACTTCCCTTTTGCTGCATACATAACCCTTTCTTCCTTCAGTCTGTCTAAATGCTTAGCGTGTGCTTTTCTGCATTAGGTGTGGAATGAAGAGAACAGAAGAGCATTATACATACTGAGCTCACCTATATGAAGCTTTCTATCTATAAGAAATTCTCTTTATTAGTATACTTACACAACTGTGTGATGTTACTCGTCCTGAACTCATCCAGCCACTGATTGACTGTTGCACCTTCTCAGGTCATTAAAGTGATGCATACACTTTTTTTCCAGTGTATAAAATGCCAGTCACACAGGAAACAGCCCTGGCCAAACTATTTGAAACCTCAGATGTGTACTGGGAGCCAGTATAGTCCCCCTGTAGCAGACTTTGGCTGTGGAGATTTACAAGGAGTCCAGTAAAGATTCTGGATTCCTTAACACCCCACCTCTGCCTCCTAATCTGGACACCTTCCCTTCTACCACCAGAAGGTCATGGTGGTGCAGCGGTTAGTGTTGTCACCTCACAGCAAGAGGTTCTCCCGTTTGATTCTCAGGTGGAATGCCTTCTGTGTGGAGTCTGCATTTCCTCCCCGCAGTCGAGTGATGTTTAAAGACATGCAGGTAGGTGTGTGCATGAATGGGTGTGGCTTCTTTGAAGGTTGGGCATCTGGCTGGAAACTTGACATCGTAAAATCTACTGCCAATCATTAGCAGACGGGAGTTATGCTGTGGTGACCCCTAACCAGGAAAAGCCAAAATAATTTGTCCTTCTACCACCAGACATGTCTAACCAGAGAGCACAGCAATAACTAATAATGATTTCTGTCAGTACCTGTTATCACATTTACTGGCAGTGCACAAACCCAAACAATGATGCCAACCTCATTTGCATGATGTTAATCAGAGAGAATCAGTGCCAAACAGAGAAAAAGCAGTTTTTGAAACTGGAAAGTTAATCAGACACTTGGCATTAGTTTGAGAGTTGTTTGCTGCTAGAACTGTTAGGTGATTTCACTTTGCAAATATGTACTGGGGGTATCCGTTTCATGACCTGACACATTTTTGGTTTGGCATTATATAATGACAAAATTGTTTTAAAATGTTGGATTCAAACCTATGCATAAGAAACAAAACATTTTGTTCCACGGTGGTGATTTTCCATCTTTGCTATAGAAGAAGTGCTTCTCAGACAAAGTCATGAATTATATATAACTACGCAATAGATTGAGGAGTTAACCATGCATGTGTGTGACCTGAGAAGGTCCTGGTTTATACTCATGTGTGTATGAGTCTTACTGAAGTCTGAAGGCCATCCAAAGCCAGATAGCACAATTATAATTACAGAAACATAGTACTCTGTATACCCTAAGTCATACATATAAGTCATATGAACTCCACTGCTATGTATACCTATTGTTATTTATAATTAAGTTTAACTTTTTATGTGACATTTAACAGAAAATGAAATGGAACAACAGTAAAAATATTTCAGATTTTCTATATTAGAACCCAGGACCATCAGCGCTACAGGCCTATACTTAACACCTGCCATGGAAATAGTTAAACAGTTGTATATTCTCCCATTCATTATTAACTTCTGTCTGTTAACCACAGTGCACCTCTGCTTAGTGTGTCTGCATGCTCCTCGACATATTTGATAGAATGTATCTGTTTCACAATTGTTGACTGACTGCTTCCACTCTGCACATGTTCTGGAACTGCAGGTGTTGGGGATGGTTGCTAACTGCTGTGCAACATCAGTAAGCAGTGTTGTATGATAGAAAGAAAAATAATGAAACAATGTATCCTTTTTGAAATCAAGAAAGTGTGCACACTGTCTGCAGGTGTTCTGTCTGCTTCATGTGTGGGCCATTACTCTAACTTTACACAATGGTTTAAGCATTGTGTAAACAAGACCTTGTGAGTAGCTTTTATTAGGTTTCATCCTTAAAAGACAAAACTGAGACTTGAATCCTGATCTGCAGATGGCATATGCTGTGGGGATTAATGTGTTTTACAGGTGTGCTACACACACAAAGGATTCACTGGTATAGTTGATGTAGTGGTTATCAAAGAAGTACATTCCATGACATTTATTGCGACTGTCCCTTTCCTATATTTGCACTAAGCCACACACCATGCAAATACTGGCATAAAAAATAAACAAAATCTAAAAAATAAATAATACTATAAAATATATGTTAGTAGACATGAAAGATTTTTACACAAGTCTGGATTTGACCTCTCACACCAAAGAGCCTTCAATACACAGTAAGGCTGTGTTATCCCTCTTTGCTGCAGAAATAGCTTTGCAGCAGACAATGAAAATCATTGTGTATACAAGCAAGTACAACATCATTCACAATATTAAGACATAAGACACTTGTACAGTTCTGAGTTGTTTGTACATTAATTAAGTTCAGATGTAGTGCAATGAGTGATCCCAAAACAATGTATGACTATTGTTTGCAGCAATGCAGCACTGTCTTATCTCTGTATGTTGTTCATGCTTCTGTTATCTGAGCAGTAATCTGAGACATGCAGTGTGTAAGGCAGTTTGTATAATTCTGCTTAAAATGTGTGAGAATATTAAATGGCAATAATATCAAGTTTTTAACAAATACAGGGGAGGTTGGATGTTACTGAACAGAAACTGTGAAATGTGTGCTGCTTAGTTACATTTAAAACCTTCATAAAATTACTTCTTCACCTTGGAAATCAAACCTGTCTGATATACCCACTGAAGGTTAAAGAGTCTGAATTGCTATTGTGTTTTCCTTTTCCCTACCAGTAATTACTCACAGTTGCATCCATTAGCACCAAACACAGAGGGAGTGCCTGCACTATGTTTACATCTGCTACACAGAGCTAATAATTTGGGAGTCAACAATTCTAATAAGTTCACACCTTATTTGCGTCTTCACTATACTCACAGTCCTGAATCTATACTATAAAAAGGGAACTGTATAACTAGGAAACCTGAAGGCTATGATACATGTTTATGTGGATAACACAGAAGAAGATTGCTATTATTTTGGATTTATCTGCACAGAAGACTACCAATCTTGATAAGGTATGATCATATTTTTTAGTTATATACTGGATATGCTCACATATCACTTAGAAAATATATTTTATAAATGCCTTAGCAAATGCTATGTTTATCTGTTTGCACTTCTTAAATGTTTACTGATGGCATAGACATTTTTGTCAGGACATTTTACTTTCTCAGATGCATAGTCTTATTAACTTTCATCACAAGTGATAATGTTACAATTGTTTCTCTTTACACTCTTCGTTTGTTATTTCAAAGACATGTAAATGACCTATATTGTTAGTGGCACAGGGGTATTAGCCTTCTAGGATGGCCCATAGACACCTCTAGGGGAGTGCTGGCCACAATTAGAGGTGACTAGCAATTGCATAAAAATTAATGTTCTGTGTTAAATGTGTACACATGTTTTCAGACAGTTTCTTTGATAGCACTTATAACAATTCACTGATGTTTTCTTCCTTTGGTAACAAAATGATATTTGCCTGCTATTTTGGGGGTGGGAGAGACAATTTTTATTTCTGTGTTGGCACAAACAAAATATTTGTACAATGGTTTGTTTTGCTATTTTTACTCCCATTGTTTTGGATTAAACCTTGCTTTGGGTGTGACAGTGATATGTTACAACCACACAAGTCCTTTTTTATATTTGAATATCTTGAAAGTTTTGTTTCCCCGGTGGGTAATATTGACAGCTATTTATTGTTATATCTAAGCAGGACTTTTATTTATGTTTTATTTATGTGTAGGATCCTTCTTTTTGTCACCTTGGACTATGGCACACAAGTGTCCCAAACCCTGCAAACCCCACCTTTCAGTGAGCCTGAGAATAATGTAATTGACCAAGCATTCAGGCGACATGGTACCTTTCTGCTTGAAAGAGAGAGGATGTAGGGATATGTCTGAAAGAATGCAAATTTGGCCGCAGATATTGAACAATGTAAATGCTGTTGTGGGATGCAGTAAGACATATGATCAGGTGAATCATAGGCCACAGACATGCTTTTATTGGCCTGGAGGAGAGCAGCTGCAGTGGCCCATGGACAGATGGCTACTGGAGGGCTGCTACACAGGCACCACTGACACCAAATGAAGAGTTCCTCTCCACTGTCAGGGATCCAGAGAGCTCATTGTAGAGTGCACAACAGCAAGTGATTGATGCTGGTGCTGCTCTTTCAGGGAAGACAGGTATGCCCCAGGAGGAGCTTTCAGGTAGGCTTACCTATGTCAAGTGCTAAATATTTCTTTTATGGTAAAATATTGACAGCAGTTTGTTTAACAATTTTTTTGGGGGGACTGATTATAGATTGATACAGTTAACAACACATGTTGGTTCACTACATGAGCTTGGGGTGGACGTGTCATCTTAGTTTCTGTATATAAAGGGACAACATTTTTTCACCCTGTGTTGCAATTATTGTGATGATGGTGCCTTTACATTTTGCTTAACTTCTTCCAGGGCCATCTTCCCTAGCAAGTGTGGAGTCATCTGCACATGGTAAGGCAAACATTTTTATTTTAGTACTGATGAGCAGTTCACAGAAATATTTATTTTATCCATATGTGTGATGGGGGTGTCAGGACTGTGTGTGTGTATATTGCTGTGTTGTCTATGAAAGTGGTAGCAGTGCTACTTTGTTAGCATATATTGAACTGCAGTAGTGTAGCTATTGATTACTTTCTTGTGTTTGTTGCTTAACACAGGTTATCCTGACAGTGGAAGTGTAGGACTCTTACCACTTGATGTCAGAGTATTGACAGACTCTGATGATGATGGTGGATAAACAGAGGCATAGTCAGGGGCTGCAGAGGTTTACTCTGATACTGAGGTTGAACTTCAGCCATCCTCTGTAATTCTATTGGACAGAGCCAGTAGGTCTCATGCAATCCCATTCTGTGAGTGTGCCTTCAGATATTGGACAGTTGGAGGGTGAGACACTCAGTCAGGGTAGTGTGGTTACTGTGGCTTCAGTGCCTGTTGACTTTGGCTATTGCCAAAGTGTGGGTGGGGTGCCATGTAATAGGGTTGTTAGGGGTGCTCGGAGTAGGCCTCCTGCCCATCCTCCACCTGATCCAGGTGTGTCTTTCCTTGCCACTCGATGTTTGTTTAGGCCCATTGTGGAGGTGCAGGCATGTTCGGGCTTCCAAGGAACAGCTTAGAGTTGTGGATGTGATACAGGCTGACATGCATGACTGCTTCCACTGCGTTGCTGATTCAATGGTGAGATGAATGACACGTTGGGAATGTCTGCTGAGAGGAAGACAGCATCCATGTGCACATAGATCACCCACATCATCTGATGTTAATTGATGTGGCCATACCTGATTATGCTCCCATAGTGGCACTACTTCCACTGCTCTGGCAGTGGTTGTGGTGTCCCCACACAGATGTGGCAGCCCATTAGGTCATGGGTTTACTCGTGAGAGGAGCTCGTCTGGCAGACATCAGTAATGTTCAGGTAGCAGGAGTGCATCTGACCATGTGGGTGGATGTGCCAGTACAACTCCTGGCAGAACCAGTTTTTGTGGTCAAGTACAATGACTATGAACTGCCACCTCTACCATGCATGGCTCACACCTGTGCTTAGTACATGTGTATTTGTGATGCTGATTTGCTAATTATACTGCTTTCTTACAGGTTTTTGTAATGTGTACATGCCTCCTACACTCTTACAGCAACAAAGCTGGACCAAGCCATAAATAAAAGTGTGACAAAGGCTGAACATTAGGGAGACTTCTTTAAATATTTTGGTCTTACAACATTAGACAGGTGATACAATCCAACAGTTTTTACATCACCATTTTTAAGATTTTTCTGAGCTATATGAAGTCTGAAACTGAAATGTGTGTCCTTAATTTCTAACTTCTCTTTTTAATGATTTGTCAGTGCAAAGGTACGAGGCCAAACTGAGGACATTCTGTGACAAGCAGTACTTTTGAGAAGTATGAATGTGTGAATCTTTGATGCCTGGGACCTATTGCTTGATAGAGGACATGCATATTCACATAAGTCATTGCTGTCACATGGTGAAGTCATAGCTGTAAAAATCACCCACCTTTTGCTTACTTACATTACCATCTAACAACATGTAAAGATATGCCATTCATTTGTATTATTACACATTTTCTTTTTTTAATATTACAGGTTCATCACTTACCTTGCAAATCCATCAGTTGCTGCAGTTGTAATTCAGGGTTGACTCTGTCTGATGCTAGGAGTACCCAACCATTACATGGTAGGTAAAGGTTGTGAGTGTTGCCTGGCATCAGCGTTACTATATGTATGCGCATAGGATGGATGTTTTATCCCCTTAGGTGGTGAGTGAGTGAGCTATGCTTTGCCTCTTGGCCAGTAAGAGGGCATATTGAGCACACCTATGTCTGCTTACACCCACTGCACCTGTTGGTTCCCCCTCTATCCCCTCACTTGCGTGTGGCTGTGGTGACCTTGCCAGTGGTGGAGGGATGTGTGTTCTTTCCTCTTGTTAATCCTGCTGAAGCTGATTTCACAGGATGATGTTGTGAAGCATAGCACAGATAGTAAAGATTTCAATACATGTACGTGGATTGTACTACAGGGATTCCAGATGTATTTAGGGACCAGAACTGTGACTTTTGCAGCCCATACACAAGCTCTACAATATTTCTGGTTCAAGTGTGTGCCTCATTATTGTGTTCTTCAGTTGGTGTGTGCACATTTCTGATGGGCATCATCAACCATGGTTCCAGTGCATAATCTGCATCCTCCAGAAAATGACCCTGTGAGATATCTCCCCGTAAACATCTCATACAGTTGAGAGTTGTGCCAGATAATTGGAATCATGGTGACTGCTTGAGTTGCCAGCATACACATTCAGATGTAGACCCTTCCCTGCTCCCTGGGTGGTGCTTTGATCTCAATGTGTATGCAGTCTATGGCACCCAGGACATCATGGAAGATTGCTACAGATTAGAACTCCTGCATAACTGTGGCTCTGTCCTTAGGAGTATGGGGAAAATATATGTAGTCACTGGCATGTTGGAGCATATCATTCAAAAATTGATGTAGGATCCTGGATGCTAATGCCTGTGACATCTTCAGCATGTCCCCTGTTGGTCTCTGAAAGGTTCCTGCAGCTAAAATTCTAAGTGCTTCACATACCTTTTTCTCCACTGGTATTGGTTCCTCCCCGGTTTACCCTTGGTCTGAATTGAGGACAGCAGAGATTGCACAGTTCATGTAGTGTGTCTCTATTCACCCTGCTGCACTCTACAATTTCCAGCTCATGCAGATTGTGATAAGTTAAATGGGGTCTAAAAAACCTTCTTCTTCATGGCCTTGGTCTATTAGCAGCAGCAGCAGCAGCATAGACTTTAATCTGTTGCAAATACACATGAATTGAAGCAACAGCAGCCCCTAACATTCTTTCTATGGCATTTATATCACGTTATCGAAAGATAAAAATAGCGAACGCTATTTTATCGAACCTAAAATATCTAAACTGCATAATATCGAACATTCAGAACAGCGAATTTTTTCCCAAGGAAAAAATTTGCTATTCTGAAACACATACACACAACACAAGCACACCTAAAAAACATCAATACACACACACACACACTTATAATCCTACAACTAACCCTACACTAAACTATACATACACTACTACCTATCCACTTACCTTAACCCAAACCCTAACCCTAAGTTCCGTCACTATTGCACACTCACCTAACCCGCGCCCTAGCCCTAACTCACTTAACCTGCCCCTAAACCTAATTCACCTAACCCACGCCCTATCCCTAGGTCACCTAACTCGCACCCTAATCCTAACAACCAGACAATCGCACACTTACCTGAACCCGACCCGTAAATCTCCACCACAGCACTTAAAATAGCAAAGCCAAAGAAGTGGCCAACCAAATTCTTTCCCTAGGAAAGAATTTGGTGTTCTGCAACTTCGCTATTTTTAGCGTTCGATTAAAACAAGTCGATATTAAAACATTCAAAGTTTTAAAACTTTGATGTTCTGATATAGACCCTTTCTGTGTACACTCCTTTCCATGGCTTTATTCCAATAGGTTTTGGAATTCACAGGGAAAACCAGCACTGAGTCTACACAGTTGCTTTATAGCTTGTTGAATATCTCCTCCATCTTGAATTGGTTGATTAGCATACAATTCAGCTACTTATGCTGTAAATTAGTTAGCATTCCATGGTGTTGACCATGTTTGTGCAGCTCTACATGCTGTGTAGAGCTGCTTACTGAGTCTAAAACAGTGCTCTATCATGTGCACATTGTGGCATGATAAGCAAATGATCTTAACAGATCATGTAGACTTTATTGAATCCAACCCTTTGTCTTCCTCCAAGATTAAGTGTTCTATTCAGGATGTTTTTCTATTTTAAAGCATTGGAGTAACTGGTGTTGAGTTGTTCTGAACTTCTGTAGTGCACTGAGGTTACAGCCAAAACAAAGACGCTGAGCCTTTACAGCAAGACGACACTGCAGATAATGATTGAGTACTGGTGCTGCAAAAGAATAATGAAAACCTGTTTCCTTGGTTTTTGTCAAACAATAAGAACTGTTCCTAAAATCAGCAAAATGTGCACCCATCCTAAACCTTAAAATGTTCTACTAGTGCTACAAAATATACATAGTGGTAATTGTCAGCACTTTCATTTTAAATGTAGAATAAGACAATTCCTGAGGGAGAGAGGCAGAGAGAGAGTGAAAGAAGGGCAGTGAGAGAAAGTGAGAGAAAGTTTGTATGTGTAAGGCCTGTGCTGAATAATCCATCCATCCATCTATCCATCCATCCATCCATCCATCCATCCATCCATCCATCCATCCATCCATCCATCCATCCATTCATAATATTCTACATTGCAATCAATAACAAAGAATGACTGTGATACTTTGAGGTCTATGTTGATCTGCTTAAAAGCTAAGATACTTCCAGACAGAATATTTTTATAACCATCAGACACATTCCTGTGATCTGTGCTCTGTGAAGAGTACCAACTGTGTTTAAAGCTAAAACTGTGGAATAATTTAATGCATGATGTCACTTAGTATGTTTGTTCTTCTTTCGGCTTTTCCCAGTTAGGGGTCGCCACAGCGGAACTCCGGTTCGCTAATGATTGGCATTAGATTTTTTACGGGTGCCGAGGTGCCAGCTCGACACCCAGCCTTTAATGAAGGCACGCCCATTCTACGCATGTCTTTCGAATGCCACTCGACCGCGGAGATAATAGTCACTTAGACAGATCTTGAAAATGAGTCAGCAGTATGGTCTCTATGACTTAGAATTTGTTACTCCACAAGATGTCAGTAATGGATCAAAAGGGAACACAACATTTTACTGAAATTGAAGAAGTTGTTGCTTCTCTGCCAAATGTCATATTCTTTTCACCTTAATGCAAACTTAGAATTCTGACAAATCAAATTAGATGATGCAAGTTTCAAATGCCATGCAATCAATAGCTAATTTGGTAGATAAAAAAAGCAGGTGACTTCATTGGCACAAAACATTTTCTGGAGTTCTGCAGAAAATATGAGGTTAGAAGGTTTTGTCATTATTGATAGCGTGATATTCTGTGAGGTCTACTTTGACCCATCTAAATTACATTTCAGTGAAACATAATCAGGTGAACTCCTTTTCGTGAAACTGCATTTTTTTTGAAAATGCACTTTCGCCAAAAGGCAACTAAGCAAACAGCAATAGATTAGATCGTGGAATATTCCCTTTTCCCCATGGTAGTGTGATCTTGGAGTGAGAATATAAAAGTAGAGGGGGTATGGGGGATACAGCCCCCCCATGGGTGGATACAGGGGGGATTGCCTTCCTGCATAGACGTGGTTAGTCTTGTGGGGGGGTTTGTGGGTTTTTTTCGGTTTATTTGTCTTTCGCGAAGTGCATTTTCGAAAAAATGCACTTTCACAAAAAAAAGAGTTTGCCTGTTTACATTTGGTTGGAATGTAATTTTGATGGGTCAACTTAGACCCATTCTGTGTTACTACAAGACAGAAATATGGTAAGCATCTTAACAAGCTACTGCCAGACTGAGGTCAAAGGATTAAGTTCAGCAAAACCAACTTCCAAAAAGGTGTCACTTCCTATATCCAAATGTTGATAAAGTTCATGCAGGTGTGACCCATTTATCACAACTGTCTAGTATTTGGCTGGAAAATACTACATTTTGTGCAGAAATAACAGGGTGCCATACAACTTTCAGTGGCCCCTTTAAATTACAATTGTTTTGACAGCTTGACCCATTCCAGTTCCTTATGACCAGTTCCATCATCAGACAAATGTCACAACATCAGTGGAGCCACAGATGTATACAGCAAAAGGCAAGCATGCTGTGAAGGATAGTGTAGAAATTAATAAAAGGGCACCTTTCTTCAGAGACTGCAGCTGCAAACAGAAACACTGAGAGCCATCAAGTAAGTGTGCATTCAATCTGTGTGAACTCAAACAAGTTGTTTAACCAGTCAGTGATGACTACAGGTTATTTTCTTTCTGGGCACAAAAACAATGCAGTAACCAGCTGGTGTAGCACATGGGAGAGGGGAAAAAACACCAAAACACCAAACTAATAAAGTATTGAATACATGACAGATGGTAACAACTCAGTCATAATTCACTGTTAAAAATAAATGGCCAATTCTCTCTGGAGGTGGGGGTGGGGGTGCAAATGCCATTCTCTTACAAATCCAGGAAATGGTCATAACACACACACAAAAAAAAAAATACAAATTTTTATGCTAGAGGACTATGGCTTGGATTAAGAGTTAGTGCACTACAGTGTAAAAACTCATAGGTGTAACTTATACTAAATAAAAAAATAGCCACCTATACAACAGAGGTGGGAAAATGTTATGCCAAAGACATTTGTACTTCAGTAGGAGAAAAATATAATTAACCCAAATTTAAGAACAGAAATTTTGTTGTATGCTACATTGTAAGGAAAATATTTTTAAGCAAATACAGTACATTTTGAAAACATTCACGATAGCACACGGCTTTCCATGACAGACATTGGTGAATTGGAAAGTAGTTTTACATAATCAGATACACCAAAAGGCAAGGGAAGAGCTGTAAATGTAACCTGCGGACTTAATATGTCCATATAATCTGAGTAATGATACAAGTGTGAGGACAGTGTAGTATGGAGAGGTATGAAAATAGAAATGAACCAATTCCACATAAAATTCCTTCATTGCTATGACTAAAGTTAGACATTAGTTTATCACAGTATAACCATCTCAACTCTGTTACATGTCAGTCACTACTGAGAAGCCATTCATCTAAAGGATACTGCATGGCACTCAGTGATTATTGTATTGAAACCCGTCTTTATTATACATGGTAAACTTTAACTGGTAGTGTCTAATAACAATATGCATGATGGGAATTTCAGCATTTTGCCAAAGAATGAGAATTTGTACACTTTACTTCATAATTGAACCCTAACCCTAATACTGCCCCTTCCCCCAGCCTTAACCCTACACCTCAACATCATTAAAACCTTCGCTATTCAGCTGAATTTGAGGGTTACAGGGGTATTAGTTTTAATATTGGGATAGAAAATAGTTTTTCTCTCGCTACATTATTTTTTTTTATTGAACTTATTTTGTCTGTGTTTTACATTTGACATTAGAGCAGTTCGGTCATGCACAATATACCCATATATGTATATATGTATATATATATATATATATATATATATATATATATATATATATATATATATATATATATATATATATATATATATATATATATATATATATATATATATATATACACACACACACACACACACACACATGCACACACACAGGCACACACACACACACACACACACACACATAACATACATAGATACTTTTATAAAGAAACAGAAGACTGGAACAGCTAATCAAAAAACAACTCTCTACTAGGGTGAACATTAATTTGAACTCTCAGACCAACAGCAAAGTACCCTCTCTTACAAGATAATCAATAGCTCTCTGTGGACACAATTCACTATTACCCAAATATAAAGATTAGCATAAATGCTAGCAATGGTTAGCTATTTCATATGAATAATGAAGTGATTAGCATCCATTAAAAAAACCCCTGAAAATACACTATGATTGGACAGATGAGAAATGTTAACTAGACAGTGAAATTAATGGAGTTTACATAAATAATGCTATCAAAACCACCATGCCTTTGTGCTGGATGATTTTAAAGTAGCATTCAGTTTAAACATGCAGGGAGTAGCCTGGCATATATTGGGTATGCCATAGTATGCAATTTCTTTTTTCATTTAATAATGTTTCCTTTTTTAATTTAGTACACATTTCAGTATTCTTATTTTTCCAGCATGGGTGATATACTAGCCAGTTAAAGAAAAGGAATACAGAATGATTTTCCCACGTGCTTTATTTGCTAGCATTTGGTATAGCATGTAGAATCCAAAATGAGTCATATTATCAAGCAAAGGAAGTAAATGTGTTCAGTTTGTCACCTGGCTTTGTGGAGCAGAGGAATGGGAACCTGACTGTGACCAAAGCAAATGTAGTTTGAGTGATGGCCCCAAAACTGAAAGAGCTAGGCACAATGATGGAGGAGTGATGTGGGAGCACATGAGATGTGAAATTTGCACATGGTAGAGATATTGGAAAACCATCTCTGCATGCTTTGGAAGGAGGCAGAATTGCTTGGAAGAAGAACACCCTTGCAAAAGTGAGGGGATGGACTCGTGGTCAGCCTATTCCATGCCCCCCAATACTTTGCAAAGAGTGTGTTAGTCAGGGGAATAGGGTATAAGCAGGAAACTGCATGACACATCTGATGGATGTCTAAATGATGACCATCACAATTTTTCAAGACATCATTAAGAATAAAGGCTTTTTTGTTTGTTAAATGGAAAAGGAAATTCTATATTTTCAACAAGGGTAAACATAATATGCATGAAGTGTTTTAGAGCGGTCAATCAGTTGCAGCTTTCTGAGAGGAAATTGGAGTACCTAAAGAAAACATAAGTCTATACAGAGAGAAAATACAAATTGTACATAGCCAGCAACCAATAACAAGGACTAAACTTTAGACCCTGGATTCTAGAGTAGAGAATTTCCCTGCTGAACCACCCCACTGCCCATGAAAAAAAGGAAAAGTTTCACAGATGTTTTTGCACTGTTATAAATGTAACCCCCCCCCCCCACACACACACATGAACACCACCACCCCCTCACACCCACAGACATGCAGACACACACACACACACACACACACACACACACACACACACACACACACACACACACATGCATATGAGTCTTTTTCTTTCTTACTTTCCATATTGTTTTAACTCTCCTTAGTTGTGGTTGTACTGCTTTTTGTTTTTCCAGTCCTGTTATTTCTTGACTTTATGTTAGCTGTTGGCTGTATCCTTTCAATGTCTCTGTCAATCTATGTGCTTCAGACCCTAATGACATAGCCATCTTTACCCTCCCTTTCTTTACCACTTACCTGTTGCTTTTCTTCTTTGGTTCTTTTTCTTCATCACTTGCCTTGTGGATTGCTCACACACAAATGTGACAAGAACCTGAATAACTTTCTCATTTTTTTTCTGGCAGCCATGTTATTATGTAATGCTGAAGATTTTAGTTATTTATCTACACTTATCTAGCCATTGGGCATATGCTGACTTCTCCAGAGGGTGAACATTCCTTGCAAGTCAATAAGTCAGCAATTTAGGAAGAAAAGAAAGCACTTGAGTTTTCAGATTCTTAGTTTGCTTTTTATTTTCAGCATTCCATGCACTACTAGGTGTGATCAGTTCAGTTAGCTTGTCAGTTGCACATTAGTGTATAAGTTCCCATATGTGTGAATGCCTGCTTCACAAGTTTGACCTTTTGTCAATCAAATTAATTATTGTCTTTTATTTGTATATTATAGCTTGCAGCATGTTCAGTTTGTATTTTCTTGACAAAGTTATTTCATGGAATGATTCTTTATACCATTACCCCTAAGTAATATCCTTTTAAGAAATGTCACTAACAGCTTCTGTTTTATACACATGTGAAATGTCTCTACCCCCCCAAAACAGTAAGCGGCCACAATGTTTGTTCTTTTTTAATATACTGCAGTTGATGCTCCAGGTAGTAGACATTTCCTTTGGAGTTGTCATGCAATTCGTCAATGGCCCATTCAGTTGATGGGTGTTGCAGGTACTAATAGCTATCAGATAAACACCCAATGTCTGCTATAGGTGAGTGTCATTTTGTCGCCTGTAGAGCAGTCTGGGCATTTCACTTTGGTTGCAGTTCTGTGATGACTGAATTAGTAACTTCAGATTCACCTTTATTTTATTGCCCAGGTAAATGCAATGTACAAATAAAATAAATCAAGAATAAAATCATAGTAAACAGTAGAGTGCAATAACTAAGTAACTGACTAACCAAGTAAATATATCAAACAAATAGTATTCAGATAAAGATGAATAAAATGGTAAACGTTTAATTCATAAATCAAACTACGGAAACCCACAAGATGTTTCATTACAGATTGAGTTCAGATTGCTTAAAAAATTACAAACTGGGATTTGATCTTCATGGTCAGGTAACCAGGTTAAATAAATTCCAGTTCAGAAAGATTTGTTTTAAGAGAACATTTAAATACAGCAAAATATGGGAATTCTCGCAGTCAGACAGGTAGTAGATTCCACAAATAAGAGTGCTGATAACTAAATGGCTGGATAAACAAAGACTCCAGGTAAAGGGAAGGAACTGCCAGCAGTCCTTGACAAGCTGAGTGAAGAAATCTGGGGAAGATCCAAACCATGCATGGTGTATGGATAGATAAAAGAACTTGAGAACATTATATATTATATACTGGTTAATAGTTAGCCATAATACCACTCAACTGTCCAGAGTTTTGCCTCATATTTTTAGTCAGTTCCTCAAAAATGGGTGCCTTTGCAGCAAATCATTGAAAATCGAAGTTACTAAACAATTACAGGCATTTGAGTTTCAGGCTTCATAACTTTTAAAAGATGCATGCTAATGGAAAACCTGTTACCTCTCTCTCTGTTTCCCTTTTACGGACCATGTGGTACATCGGGCAATGAGCCCCTTTCAGTGGTCATTGTTTCTATAGCAGTTATAGGTTTCATAGGCTCCGGTTGCTAACCCAAGGCCCCATGGAAAACCTGATATACTATCAACTTTCTAACTTTATAAGCAATATTTAAAAATGTTGTATATTTTTGGGCCTTTCTTTCTCCATTAGTTTTGGATTTGTCCAGAATTCTTGCATTGAGTTTGAGAGGTTGAGTGGTACATAAGTTAGTCGAGGCTCACAAGCCTATGATATAATGCTGATACTGATAGATTATATAAGATAGGGGGCTGGAAGAAAACCCTAATGTTCTGGAGTATGGGGAAACCCCCAACATAAAAGCATATTTGATATTATTTTGTATGGGCATATGTACATACTAGGCTAGCAGCTCTTATGTATTAAACATTGTCCTGCTGTGAGACCATCTTGTTATTTCGATACTGAGCCAGTAAATGTTCTTTTAGAGGAAATAGTTTATCAGCTTCCTAATGTGTTTAAGAGAAAGAACTGTTTTGAGAAGACAAATGTGTTTTTTATGATTTGTAGATGGTAGAGAGGTCAATGATTAGTGATGGGTGAAGTGCTGTGTTCATTCTGTTTGTGCAATAGTGTGCTTGTGTGTATTTTATTGTTAATAATAAGTTTGTGCAATGTATTTTTTTTTATTGAGATGTGATTGTGTAGTTAACGTGATGATAGTTTATGATAATATTCCCCACCACATAATCTTTTTGTTACCGATGTTCTATCTTATGTAGATAAAATGCGTAAATACACAAGAGCTACTATGTTCCTATTTTGGGGTATTCACTGTCCATATGACTAGCTTCTGAAATTTTGATGGTGTGCCCCTTTATACTTTAATCTGCAGAAATGGAAAGTCTGATTTAATCCCCTATATAGTTTGATGGACAGCACTGTGTGCATTCGATTAGCCCAGCACCTAATATGTTACAAAGTACAACTTGAATTGCTACACTTTCCCTTAAAATTATTTTCTTTTCTTATGTTTTCTTTGGAATTTTATATCACTCTATATCATTTGAAGCATAATCAGATTATTTGTTCTGTTTTTCATCGTTTTAATAATCCAGTAACTCATAAATTCTCATGTTCAGGATCACATGGTACTTTATTAGTCGTTTGATTAGATGTGTTTAAAGACATTTACTTTTCTCAGCTTTTATGTTTCAAGCTGAGTTCCTGCTTATGCTTAACATCTTTTAGTTCAGTCACTCATAAAAGGAAAGAATTTACAAAAAGCTTTCTATTCTCCATGCATTAATTGTATCTGAATCAAATAGTAATTTCATTAAACATCTTAGCATTTTACATTTTTATGTTGCAGCTGTCATTCTTTATGTATTAACCATATCACTGATAGTTATTAGTGAGAAGGTGTTCTGCTGAAATTCCAGTTTATTTCACACAATTGATTGGATTTAAAAAGAAACGAGGAAGTGTCATAAAAGACAAAATTAAATGTCACATAATAAAAGCTACCCTTGTATCTTGAATGTCATCTGACTGTAGAACTATGATGTTTTCTATAAATGTGATAGAATAAGTAAAGTTGTGGTAAATTAGATAATATTACTGTCAGGATCACTCTAGCAGAAAATGTTAAAAGCTATGATGAAATCTAAGGTCAGTATTTCCAGAATTTTATCAGATTTCAGTAATGCTCCTGAGTTTAAAATGCCAAATGTTAATTTCAAGCAGTCATTACTTCTTCTATAAATCAAGACCTCTAAAATATTAATTACTGATCTGAGTTTTAAACTTCAAACATACAGATCAATTTTATACCATAAACAGAAGATATACAAGGATGATACCACTTCAGATGAATAAAGAAAAGTCATACTTTGTGACTATAAAAATAATGTGTTAGAAGGTTGTAACTGATCAGCTAAAGGGACTTTGGCACTATAATTTTAATTCATCAACTATGCCTAACAGATGGACTCTGTAAGATAGTAGCTTTACATATGATGATGCCATGCTGGTGGCTAAGTTAAATCAATTGTGAAAAAAAAATCTTTCTGCAGTGAAGATATATAAATTAGAAGAATATAAAAATGAATTTTTAATATAACCTTAGTTCTGTAATACATTCAGAGAGTAGTATTGTGGTCTAAATTAATTTCACAGTGAAGTATTCATTAATCCATTTCAAATCTTTGTTATTACGAGCAAGACAAATTAAGCACTGAAGTTCACTGAAAATTAACAAGCTTGTATAAAAGTGAATGGAAAGTTCTTTTCAAGCTATATAAAGTCAGAAGAAGCCTTAAATTTGCTATATTGGATGAAATGCTCCATAAAACAAATGACAGCAAAATAAATGCCCATTTTCAACCACTGCCCTACTACCTTTAAGATCACAATATTTCAACTAAAGTTGAAACTGTAATGACATGGGCAATAAAATTCCAAATTGCTTATAATAATATACTGAAAACTTTTGGAAATTAGCTAACCTGACTTCATGGAAAATATAGTTTCTCTAGCACTTCAAAAGATGTTAGTATTAGCCTATTGCACATAGCAGTTCAATTAATTATTTTTAATGTAGAAGAAAATGAATTCAACAAGTCAGGTAACTACATCTCTGATAATTTTTTTGGTTTTATAACTGTAGCCAAGTATTATTTCATGCTGGCAAAGGAGTTTCCGCAAAGTGAAAAAAAAAATCAACACTGCATATGGTTGTATAATTTTCCAGGACAATCTCAGATGTTAGCTCTTGCTATGGTGAAGAAATATAAGGATGTGCTGGATACCTTAATCAGAAACATGTGGATCTTAGGAGCACATCCTGCAGTAGTATTAACACTTCTGAATGACTACTGAAGAGGCCTTGAACTACATAGCAAAGTAATGTGAGTATTTACTGATAATGCATACATGGACCAGAAAATTAATCATTAGGTTCCCACATAATGATTGATAATCATAGGGTAAAATGGGGAAATATGCGGTTATGTTATATGCAGCAATTTCATGAAAAAGTTAACATCCACTGTGCAATGCTTTACAGGTTCATAGGTTCATGTATAGATACTAGGCTATCAGCCCTGGGGCCTATACAAGCCCAGCCAAAAAGGTACCCTGGCTTTTGCCTCCCAAGAAAATTATTTTCTTGTGCCACTGTCGAGCAGAGCCACAGAGGTGATCCCCGGGGTAAATCTCCTATTTTCCATCCAATCATCAAGATTTTTCTTGAAGAGTGCTAATGAGGAGCTTTGTTTGATATAGATAGGTAGTTTATTCCAGAGTATGGGAAGTCTCTGGGACAGGAATCTATCCCTCCGGCATGTTCTGTTTATTGTGGTGACAAGGTTTAGGTCCCTAGAGCGTGTAGCTCGGAGGGATTGGGATTTCTTTAAGTGGAGCGTGTCCAACAGCTCTGGGTTTGACATAGCTTTGTATGTTAGGCAGAGATCACCTCTGAGTAGGCAATATGCGACGGAGTAAAGCTGGAGTTTTTTGAGATGGTCTGCGTAGGGCATCTGTTTGAGGCCGGTAATCCTCTTTGTGAGGTATTTCTGCGGCCTTTCCAGTTGTTGTAGATGTCTTGTGAGGTACATACCAAAAGGGGCGTTGTACTCTATAATGGGTCTAGTGAGTAATGAGTAGAGGGGAACAATGACCTCTTTTTTTCTCGATGAGAAACCTTTTGTGATGAGGTGTGCCATGCAGAAGGATTTCCTGACTACTGTGCCGATGTGATTATCAAAGGAGAGACTACTGTCCACCTGTGTCCCAAGGTCTACTACCGCCTACGTTGTAGTTCATGGGTACAGAGTTTTTACCAAAGGGGATGACAATGCACATTTTGGCACTGAGCTTGAGGCCATG
This sequence comes from Protopterus annectens, assembly GCF_019279795.1. Lineage (NCBI taxonomy): Eukaryota > Metazoa > Chordata > Ceratodontiformes > Protopteridae > Protopterus > Protopterus annectens. The sequence goes on along the minus strand of NC_056725.1, from coordinate 1,003,699,367 downwards.
GCTTTGACACCAGGCATCTGTCTCAGTGAGGCCCATTTTGTAGGATGTCCACATTGTTAGGAGTTTTGATTATGGCTCCTAGTTTGCAGTCATCTGCAAACTTCATTAACCAAAGACTTTCTGTGTTAGCCTGTACTTCAGAGAAGAAGATACCAAACAGGAGAGGACCCAGTACTGAACTCTGTGGTTCTCCACTTGTCACTGGTCTGAAGTCGGATTTGGAGTCTGCTACTTTCACAGAGTGGGTTCTGTCAGTGAGCCAGTTGGCAACCCATCTTGTGACATAGGGATTTATACCTAGTTTAGTGAGTTTGTCTATAATTCCAGAATGGGGGATGGTGTCAAAAGCCTTGGCAAGATCTAGATAGGCTGTGTGAACCACCTTACCCTTGTCTATGGCTTTGCTGACTGCTTCAAAGAAGTCTATCAGGTTTAGAAGACATAATCTGCCTTTTACAAACCCAAACTGGGTTGGATCCAGAGTTTGGAGATTACCAATGTCTTTATTTATAAGTTCCATGATGATACATTCCATGGCCTTGCAGACCAGGCTCATCAAGCTAATGGGGAGGTAGTTCCCAGGGTCTGTGGTAGCTCCCCCCTTGTGGAGAGGGATAACCGTTGCTGTACACCATTCAGCAGGCAGAAAGCCTGAGGTGAGGCTATGATTGAACATGGTACTTAGGTGGGGTGCCAGTTCATTCTGTAGTCCATGTAGAACGCAGCCTGGGATGTAGTCTGGTCCCATGGATGCTGTGTTCTTGGCTTTGGAGAGTGTGGTTTTCACCCGTGCAGCCCTGATTACAGGAACCTTGCATTTTATCTGACAAATATGAGGCTGCAAATAATTGTATCATAAATCATAACTGACAAGTACAGCTGATTCCCATGAGCAGTTTACTGTGCAAGCCACTTAGAGATATCAGAAAAAATAAAAGTAACCTCTGGGTTTAAAGTCCTCTTGCCTACTAGCCCAACTACAGTCCCAAGGCATCTGATTATCTCATTTCCTAATATTATTATAGAAACTATTCCTGTAGTCATTTTATATATGACATATATAAACAGGCATTCTGTTTTGCATGTTACATGGTTATGCTTCAGACTAAGTATATTAGGGTTTTGCCATGTTTTCACCTTTTGTGGTCAATACTTTTACTGTTGATCTACTAAGGTTTGAACTAACTTCAGTAGATATATATATATATACATATATTTAGGTGAAAACAGTTTTATTGAAATGCCCAAACACAGATGTTTCAAATATTGACAAGAAAACATCAACAACTTGAACATTGACATCACACTATGCAAGCTCATACCAACAACCTCAGCCCATGCAAAGTTCAAATTAAAATAATAATAAAAAAAAAATTGTAGGTGAACTTCCCCCCACAAAGCACCCCCACTACCCTGTTAATTATATATAATAACTCTGAGATCTCACAACATCAGGGAAAAGGCACATTCCTCATCCTCAAAAATGGTGCGATCTCACAACCTGTTGACAATCTATTTAACTGACCTAATGTTGTCAACTATTCAGATGTTGACCAAAGACCAAAGATAGTTTTCATCCACAGTCTGTGCTCCTGCACATCCCTAGCTTTATTTATCTATCTATATGGCCTATATATACATGGGTGCATTAGCATTATATATATATATATATATATATATATATATATATAGAGAGAGAGAGAGAGAGAGATACATGTACATATGTGTGTGTGTGTGTGTGTGTGTGTGTGTGTGTGTGTGTGTGTGTGTGTGTGTGTGTGTGTGTGTAAATGCATACATATATATATATATGTTTCATTGTTCCATTCTCCATAATCTCTTAGACTTCTACCTTCTCTGTTAACCCGCTATGGAATGCTTACTACAAAGAGTAAAAGAAAGCACAACTATAGGAGGTGACAATCTTTTTCCAGACTATTTCAAGAAAGTAGCCCCTGCTACAGCATACACTTTACCCATACGGGTCAAACCATCAATCCAAAAGCCCTGCATTCACATTGTATGGAAGCAGTACTGCTTCATACCTTTCCATATCAGAATTTCTTCCATCTAATTTTCAAAATATAAGCCAACAGCTATCCCGCTCCTACTATCTGAAATTCTAGAAAAATGTATCCTTTACCAAATTTTGACATACCTATGTACCAATAATCTGACCTCATGTACTCAATATCAATTTCAGGGCATAGTATAGAAAAGGCATCACTATCCTGTTATGCAATAAATAAAATATAGAACCAAAGTAAATGTATAACATCTATATTATTAGACATAATTAGATTACCAAGTACTCCATATGTCACTACACTCTTAGTCCTAGGATTAAGGAGTAGTACAAAAAAGTGGTTCAGTAGTTATCTTAATCAATTTAATGGTGTGGCCATTGGTAGAAAGCTTGATCTATATACAAACAATTTGGGATTGGAGTGTGCCATAATGATTTATCTTTCAACTCCTAGTTTCAACATCTTCATCAGGCAGATACAGCTGCAGCAGTTCTATGTGCCAGTTATTCTACAATAATGCATTTTGCTCCTGATATGGAAAACCCTAGATTATCAATCAAGAGTCTTTCACTTTCATGGAAGACTAGATAATACAATCATAACTGCTCTTAAAGTCTAAAGCTGTTCTACCTCTTCTCCAAGCCAACTCAAATAATATCCACATTGTATCACTAAACAAAAATCATCAGAGAACCTCTGTTGTACAGTAAACTCTTATAGGTAGTGATAGACCAAAACCTGAAGTTTGACTACCACACCAACCATGTCATGCATGAAACAATACAAAAGCTATGATTATAAAGCTAAATCTTATCTCTCTGATCTTCTTCTTTTGGCTTTTCCTGGTTAGGGTTCGCTACAGCAGATCACCTGTCCACTCATGATTGGCAGTGGAGTTTTACGGTGTTGAGTTGCCAGGCCGGTGCCAACCTTCCACAGAAGGCACACACATGCACTCACACCTATGGTCAATTTAGTGTGTCCAATCCACCTACCATTCAGATAACCACTGTTTGTACATTCATATCATCCAGTCTGCTGTATGCATCACACATACTAACCAATCTCAAGTTAAATCAACAAAACAAATTATGGTGCATGGCCAAGATGGCTAACTGAGAGCAACAATTGGTGAAAGCTCTGTGATTGAAAACATTTCTTTGACAGAAAATGTAATCAAAAAATTAAAATTTGAAGATACTTGCTAGCTAATTTTTTTGATTAATAGCCAGAGAAAAGGTCTTCAAAATAATAGTTTTTCTGTCAGAATTTCAACAGTTTGGTTAATAGAGAAGAGACTTCAACATGAGTCACTCAAGAAATGGTACTGAGGATTTTTGTGTTAAAAAAGACATTCAGTCAATATTATCTAGTATACAGGATATATTACTTAAAATAGATAAACTGGATACAAAACTAGAATGTTTCAAAGAAGAGACCAGAAAGAAGATGGAACATTTTGAGAATTTGAATGACCATGAAAGCATAATAACTCAAGGCGATTCTCAGACTAAATTTCTTTAAAAAAACAACAACTGGCTCATATAAAAACTTCTGATTTCATGACACAAACTTCAAAATAATCCAAAGTACTGCTACAGGTCTGGGAAGCAATGACATTCAGTAGAAAAGCTGGTCAGTCCTTCAGTATGAAGAAGTTCACATATGGTTTTAGTGAATGAAAGCACTTATTTTTATTGCAACAATGTTTACTGAAGGACTGACTGGCTTTTCATATAAAAACTTAATGATTTAGAAAATAGACCAAGATGAAATAACATTAGAATTTATTGTTTACCTAAAAAGTATGAGGTCGACAATATAATGCATTTCTTACCTACCTGGCTATATAAAACATTAAATCTATCTGAAACTGTATCTTTTGAAACTGAAAGAACACATGGATCCCTGAGAGAATATTCTAAGAGGGACAACCCACCACCATGGTCAATTATAGCTAAGTTCATGTCTAGGGTAGAAAAAGAGCAAATATTAAAATAGGTGACCATTTAGTCAGATTTGACAATGACTATTCTAGTAAAGTAATGAGTAAAAGAAAATTCTGTTTATCACTGATCAAGGAACTTAAAAAGAACAATATTAAATCCTCTTTGGTGTTTCCAGCTAAGGTTAAATTATTCCTTTCTGAAGAAGCCAAAATATTTAATACACTGGAGGAGCAGACATCCACTTTTGTTGACAACAATAAAATCCTAAATACTGAAGAGTGGAACAGTATATCTCTGAAAAGCCACAAAAAAAAAAAAAAACACAACCAGAAAGCTGTAAAGCTAGATGAAGCTGAAACCACTACCAATTTAATAATTTATTATAAATACACGTTTAATAACGTAGCGCTTTTGAGTTGCTTGTACATATTTTGAATCAGGTATAAGTGGGGATTGATATATGAATACTTGTAACAATAATGGAGGCAGTGCTATGTTTTATGTAAAACACACATAATTTGTGTATTTAAAGTGAAAAGCAAATGATGCCTGCTATACAAGACACTATACATGCAATTAAATGTCTATGTATTATTTAACATGTTCTTAGGTTGTGTCACTTTAAGTGTTTTACTGATTCACCATTTTATGGATGGGATGTGAGTGATTTGAATATAAATATGGATGTTTTGTGATATGGTTAATAACTTCTAAGTTCTTTTATGTCAGGGACAAAATGGCTAAGTTATTAAGGTGTGTATTTATAATAAATTGTTAATCTGGTAGTAGTATCAGCTATCTTTACAGCTCTCTGGTTGTATTTTTTTGTGGATTTTCAAGTTTTGTCATATCTCTGAAGAGACAGAGTGAGCTGAACTCTTGGAAAACTGCTTCTAAAACAAAACAAACAAAAGCTAAAAACAAATCACTCTCATTCACTGATTGCTGTACTATTTTTTCAGAAGCAATAGATAAGCCTTATAAATAAAAGGTTTATACTAATATAAACAAAACAAGCAGGGACTAAACCATCTAAAAATTATTAAACACAAACAAAATAAAAAAAAAGCAAAGCTTTTGAGTACAAACAACTCTTTAAAACCATGAAAGGTGCACTGAAAGTGACCCAGTGAAGCCAGGGGCAAAGGCAACCAGTATATGTAACATTTTATTAAAGAAAAATTCCCACTAAAAACACTCCATCTCCATTAACGCTGTTTGAAAATCCATTTTCATTGAAACTGAGTTAAATGAGAATGCTGTAGAGGTTTATGCAACAACTGGAAACAGAAACTGTAGTTTGGATGATTTTCCTAATATTTTTAAAACCCAACAATGGTTCAAACCTAACAAATGGAAAGAAGAGGGAGAGAAACTACTGTCCAAGCAGGTACAGCTGGTTGCAGCAACAGGTATGATTGTATATAAAAGGGCGGTCTTTCACTCTAACCCACATCTGATGAAGTGTGATGAAAGGAAACTGATTTTTAAACAGCGTTAATGTAGATGGAGTGTTTTTAGTGTGAATTTTTCTGTAATAAAACGTTACATATACTGGTTGCCTTTGTCTGTGGCTTTATTGGGTCACTTTCAGTGCACCTCTTCTGGTTTTATTGGATTCACATTATGTACTTTTGCCTGTACTTGGATTTTACAAATAACTCTTTCTCAATGCTAAAACAATGTCAGTGCTACTTACATTTAATTTACATAAAGCCAGTATTTCCAATTAAATCACATGATCATTAAAACAATTAACTCATTAGTAACATAACAAAATGCCCGGTAGTTCTTAATTAATGAATATTCCCATCAAAGTTTTAAAACAGGTTTAATGCTGGTTTTCATATTCCGTCCAGGTGGTTTATCTGCTCTAAAATAATCCATCCACCTGTATTCTACTACTTCAGTCTTTGTAAACAAATCTCCTCCTCTTAGAGTATTATATACCTTCTGTACAACTTTGAATTTAAATGTGTGGTCCTTCCCCATGGTATCAATACACTTACTAAGTGTATTACTATCAACCTCTCTTTTAATATCATGTAAATAGGATCTTCATATCTCCTTTAACTTTTGATTTGTCTTACCAATATAAAAATGTTCACACTTAGCACAGTTTGCCATGTACTCTAAATTATCAGTAGAACAGGTAGCAAAGGTGGTAAAATAAAATGTTTGTTTTGTAATTGGATGTTTAAAAGTAGTCTCAATAGTAATATAACTTCAATAAGAGCAATTACAGTAAGGAATAGTCCCTTTAGTAGTAAGTTTAAGTTTTTATGTACAGTATCTTTAAAGGACAAGCCCCTATAACACAATTGTTGTTTCAAATTCCTTTCTTTACTGAAGGAAAATACAGTTTACCTCCTACTATACTCATTATCTCTGGGTTAGATTGTAACATTCCACCATTCTTGTACAAAACAGATTTAACCATTGAGGTATGTCTATTAAATTTTATAACATATCTCACAGAATTATTATTAAATATTCTTCTCCTGGGTATACCATCTCTACTTGAAAATAAAGGCTTAGCAGAAGAATCATATTTACAGAGTACACCTTGTTTAGTTTTATTTATAAATATATCATAGCCTCTTGCCTGGAAATCCTTAGACATATGAGTTAATTCTGATATGAAATAAGCATTATTAGTATTAAATCTACTTGCTCTAATATACTGACTTCTAACCACACTACCGTATATGTGCCAAGGATGCATCCTATTATAATGTAAGAATCTTGTAGTCTGCACATTCTATGTATTGTGGTGTCCCTTCCTTCATCTCATAGTAATGTTATATCAATGAAGTCAATTCTCCTATCAGAATATTTGAGATCAAACTTAAGAAAACTGGTGGTATTCTGTAATTGTGCCATATACATCTCAAGTTCATTAATACCTTCTGCCCATGTAAAAAATATCATCCACAAAACATAAATAATAAATAAGATGTGAATTATTATAAATACTAGATTGATGGACTGTATAAATGAAGTCATTCTCCCAGATAGCAAGGAATACATTTGCATAAATATTAGCAATTGGGGTGCCCATGACCATACCCAGTTGCTGATAGTAAAATTCTGCATTAAATATAAAAACATTATTATTCAAAACAATATCAAGTAAAGTACATACTAATTCAATTTTACTCCCTTAAAATCCACTATTCACAGACAAAACTTCCTTAATTGATTGAATACAGTAATAATTTGGTATTACAGTGAATAAAGACTTGATATCCAAAGAGTATGTTATGAAATTTAATAGACATACCTCAATGGTTAAATCTGTTTTATATAAGAACTGGGGAATTTTACAGTCTAACCCAGAGATAAGGACTATAGTAGGAGATAAATCTTTTTTCCATCAGTAAAGAAAGGGATTTGAAACAATTGTGTTATAAGGATTTGTCCTTTAAAGATACATACAAACTTAAACTTACTACTAAAGGGACTATTCCTTGCTATACTTGCTCCTATTGCAGTTATATTAATGTTGAGACTACTTTTAAACATCCAGTTACAAAGCAAACTTTTTATTTTACCATCTTTGCCACCAGTTCAACTGATAATTTACTATAGATGACAAATTGTGTTGTGTGAACATTTTTGTATTGGTAAGATGAATTAAAAGTTAAAAGAAAGAATAAGGTCCCATTTATACAATATTAGAAGGGAGGTTGATAGAAATGCACTTAGTGAGCATATGGCTGCCATGGGGAAGGACCACACATTTAAATTCAGTTATTACAAAAGGTATATAATACTCTAAGAGAAGGAGATTTGTTTACAAAGACTGAAGTATAGAATGCAGATGGATTGATTATTTCAGAACAGATAAACTGCCTAGACTGAATATGAAAACCAGCATTAAATCTGTTTTAAAACTTAGAAGGGAATTTTTATGAATTAAGAACTACCGGGCATTGTGTTATGTTACCAATGAGTTAATTGTTTGAATGATCATATGATTTAATTGGAAATACTGGCTTTATATAAATTAAGGGTTGGGAGGGTGGCCTAATGGTTAAGGTGTTTGCCTTACAAACACAAAGTGCGGGGTTTGAGTCTCACAAGGGATAATTGGCTAGGCTTAAAATGGTTCGCAAGGGCAGTTAGCTTAGTACTAATCTATGAACCTATGAACCTAAATGAGAGTAGCACTGACAGTGGTTTAGCATTGAGAAAGAGTTAATTGTACTCAAAAGCTTTGCTTTCTTATTTTGTCTGTGTTTGATAAATTTTAGATGGTTTAGTCCCTGCTTGTTTTGTTTATATAAGATGTGTTGGGTGATTGGGACTGATTTGAACACCTGGAGCATTGTTTTTATTTTCATTTTAAAAGGTTTGTACTGCAGTTTAAGCCTCAATATATATGTAAGTATGCATTTATATTTTACGCTAAAGCATTTTTTCATGATAAGGCATATAAAGTGTTAGTTTTACTGTTTTACCAGATTGATAGTGAAACACAATATAATTCATTTAACTAAACCTATAAGTGTGTTTCTGAATGTTAAACACTTTCTGTAAGAAAATGTCATTATTTTCTAAGCAATATAATTGGTTATGTTAAAGCTCTATAACTTAAGAATTTTATTTTATTTAGTCAACATCACTTAGTATGTGCATTGCTGAGTTAACTGAATATCAGATCTAAGTAATATGCTAATTTTATTTATTTTATTTTATTTATTTTACATTTGTTAACCGGGAAAGTCTGACTGGGCTTACTATACACTGATACAAGATAAAGTGAGGAAAAGCAATTTTCTGATGTAAAACAAATAACCATCAGAAAAAACAAGTAGCTTTTATTACAACAAGCAGAGCTTTCTGCAACCTTCTTCAATGCTAAACATCATACTACATTTTCTCATTCATTTAAAAGGAGCAAAGCAGATACAATGTGGCCACAGCCATCCAATCACAAAGTACCCATAATTAAGTACTTATAAACACATAAATTACATAAATACACTTCAAAACCTTATAAAATATTATAAATTATACTGTTGCCTCCTAACAAGGACAGGCTTAATACTAATTTTGTTGTTTATACCTGGTTCACTCTCTGCACAGAGCAGGGTTGCCACCTTTTAACAAGGGCAAAGTGGGACATGGGGGTGTGGTCAACATGATAGGGGTGTGGCCAACATGACACTGGCCACACCCCCACCACGACATCACCAGAGTTGTTAAAGGAGATGCAGTATTAGCTATGGATGCAACATTGTGACATTACAGCATACTGAAAACTCAAACCATTTAAATGAAGTGAACTATTACTGCACACACACTAATCGGTTGTAACAATAAACTTTAAAGGAATTAAAAACACTACTCATTAAACAGACACTTGTTTATTTAAAAAGTAAAATTCATAAACCATCCATTGCTATTCAGAAAGAAAACTTAAAAAATCTACATACCACATACAAGCCAAGTATAAAATTAAGACTGTCAATTAAAGCTAAAGCAAAGAATACAACTACATACCCTAGTACAAATTAATGCTAAACAAAGAAAAACACAAAATTACGTACAATAAATCACTTTTTTTTAAAAGTGTATTTTGAATTTGATTTTATGGCTTGAAGAAGGGCCCGATTTGAAATAATATTTGAGTAAAAGTCACAACATTTCATCTGGTAATTTACACTCATCATGAGTTCAGCTTTTAACAAGTCCACACTACATCGGTTTCGCACATCTGTCCATTTACCTTTCACCAGTGAAAAACTCTTTCTGCAAATGCGTTTGAGGGTGGTATAGATAAAACCCTAGCAATTACCGGATAGAGTGTAGTCAGTTCAGGCCCTTCTTTGAAAAGCTTCAGCCACTTCTCTCCTGGGGTCAAGCTTGTGTTACATAACTGTTCGAGAGAGGGCCTAATTGCCAAGTAGTCCCTAAAAAGATAATCTTCATCTACATCCTGCAGACTCAGGGCAGTGGTCACATTAAGCAAGTCACTGAAGGCAAAGGGCTCATTTAGAGATAATTTAGATAGTGTAAACAAGTAGTTGCTTTCAGTATAATCAAACCACTGCTCCAGGTATTTCACTGCTGTCTCCAAGAAAACAATAAAGTCTCTTTTCAGTTTGTTAGCAGAAGTGCTGTCTAATGTGCTCATAAGTTCCCTAAGTTTCCCTCCAAAGAAAGCACCTTCAGCTCTTGCCTGCAGTTTTTGCTTGAGAGAGACCATTACACAATAAGTTTCCATGGCAGTAAGTGCTGATTTTTCTAATGTACTTATGTGTTCATTAAAATCGACAAGAACAGCACAGAGAAAGTGCAGATAGTACTGGGGCAGTGTAGGCAATTCATTCTCACCATGCTCGTTACCTGAAAAGTACGACCATATCTGCCGGGGGTCTCCTCTTCTCCCTGAGAGAGGAAATAGGACTGGAGCACTGGGAGATTTTTCACTACTCTTTCAATGGCTGGGAGTAGTGACAGCCACCTTGTTGGCACATGTCTTAACAGACTCTCAAATTCCATGCCACAAAACTCAAAGAAGTCTTTCAAGTCTCTGGTCCTTGTGGCAGAACCAGAAAAGTGGCTGAAAAGTCTCATTACAAATGCTTCCACATCGTATGGTAGTTTTGCTGCAGCTTTTTTGGCTGCATTGTGAATAATATGGGCAAGACAGTTAGCTTTCTGGAGTGATGGGCACTTTTCTTTTAATCTGGTATACACACCAGATTTCTTCCCATAGTTCACACTGGCATTATCAGCCCCATAAGCTGAAATATGGTTCCAGGGCAAGGAATGCCTTTCCATAATGTTGGAAATTTGCTGTGAAATAGCCTGTGCAGATTCGTCAGGGTCTTCATAGAAGTCCAAAAGGCCATTCACCACCCCTTCTTCTTTAGAAAATACCTCACAACAAGGGGAAATAATTTTATGTTCCCCTTGTTGGAAGCATCTGATGAAATTGCAAATGAAGTACCTGGTTTTGAAGGTCATGCAGGAGGCATTCCAATGAGTGTGGCCCCAAAACATTTTCAACTATGGCTTCAGCCTTGGTTCTGCCACAAGATAGTTTCTTTGCAGTGTCTGAGTCACTGTACAACTGGCTGGCCAACTTTACTGCACAGTCCAAGCTGTTATATGAAATATTGTGCTTAACAGCATGGAAAACCTCAGAGGCTTCTGCTGCAATGATTCTAAGTTCTGGTCCCTCAAGGTTTGCATTCCTTGCCCACTTTGTCATCAGGTGAGTGGATTTAGCTTGAAGAATGGCAGTCTTATGTTGTTCAGTTGCCTCATGTCGTGCGACATCATTTCTTCCACCGTGGGTCACTAGAAATTCTCTCTTGCAGTACCTGCAGAATGCTTTGACATCAGTGCATCTCTCGATCCAGTCAAATTCTGTTTTCCAAACGTCCTGCCACTTGCACATTCTCTTTCTGCTGGTTGACTGTGATGAAGCTGCTGCTCTCTTCATGCTTGAATCTGTACTTACCTGATATGCAACATATTGACCAACACTGTTAGTAGGGTTCAGTAACATATTGCTGCACAGCACAAATGAACTGGCTTAATTGGCACAAAAATCTGGCTCGAAAAACATTGGCATGCGAAAGAACTGGCTCGAAAAACATTGGCATGCGAAAGAACTGGCTCGAAAAACATTGGCATGCGAAAGAACTGGCTCGAAAAACATTGGCATGCGAAAGAACTGGCTCGAAAAACATTGGCATGCGAAAGAACTGGCTCGAAAAACATTGGCATGCGAAAGAACTGGCTCGAAAAACATTGGCACATGAAAGAGCTGGCTTGAAAAACATTGGCATGTGAAAGAACGGGCTCGAAAAACATTGGCATGTGAAAGAACTGGCTCAAAAAACATTGGCATGTGAAAGAACTGGCTCAAAAAACATTGGCATGTGAAAGAACTGGCTCAAAAAACATTGGCATGTGAAAGAACTGGCTTGAAAAACATTGGCATGCGAAAGAACTGGCTCGAAAAACATTGGCATGCGAAAGAACTGGCTCGAAAAACATTGGCATGCGAAAGAACTGGCTCGAAAAACATTGGCATGCGAAAGAACTGGCTCGAAAAACATTGGCACATGAAAGAGCTGGCTTGAAAAACATTGGCATGTGAAAGAACTGGCTCGAAAAACATTGGCGTGTGAAAGAACTGGCTCAAAAAACATTGGCATGTGAAAGAACTGGCTCAAAAAACATTGGCATGTGAAAGAACTGGCTCGAAAAACATTGGCATGCGAAAGAACTGGCTCGAAAAACATTGGCATGTGAAAGAACTGGCTCAAAAAACATTGGCATGTGAAAGAACTGGCTCAAAAAACATTGGCATGCGAAAGAACTGGCTCAAAAAACATTAGCATGTGAAAGAACTGGCTCGAAAAACATTGGCATGTGAAAGAACTGGCTCGAAAAACATTGGCATGTGAAAGAACTGGCTCGAAAAACATTGGCATGTGGAAAAACTGGCTCGAAAAACATTGGCATGCGAAAGAACTGGCTCGAAAAACATTGGCACGAACTGTCTTGAAAAACATTGGCATGTGAAAGAACTGGCTCGAAAAACATTGGCATGTGAAAGAACTGGCTCGAAAAACATTGGCATGTGAAAAAACTGGCTCGAAAAACATTGGCATGCGAAAGAACTGGCTCGAAAAACATTGGCACACGAACTGTCTTGAAAAACATTGGCATGTGAAAGAACTGGCTCGAAAAACATTGGCATGTGAAAGAACTGGCCCGAAAAACATTGGCATGTGAAAAAACTGGCTCGAAAAACATTGGCATGCGAAAGAACTGGCTCGAAAAACATTGGCACACGAACTGTCTTTAAAAACATTGGCACATGAAAGAGCTGGCTCGAAAAACATTGGCATGTGAAAGAACTGGCTCGAAAAACATTGGCATGCGAAATAGAGGAATGGAGCAAAAAAGAGTTTACAAACAGTTTAAGGTCAAATAGTAAATGAGGTAATGTAGGGGACATTTTGGCCATTGAAGACTAACATTAACACAGCTTGTAGAAAATGAAATGCATTATTTTTACCACTGAACATGCCCACCACACCCCACAAGACAAAAAAGTTAACCATATTCACCGAACCAAAAAACAGTAAAATGAATGACAATGCACAGTGGATACCATAGACCTAATTTAGCTTTTGACCACAGCAGTTAAGAAATGTATGGCACTAATTTACACTGCAATGATCTATTAATAAACATGCCCAACAGCAGCACTGGTCATAATCTGATTATAATGAAAACAGTAAATAAGTATGTTGAAGACATCACTAAAACACAAAATAAAAACTTTGCTACTTAGACGCAAACTACCCTGTAACATGGTTTAGCACAATCTGAAATACATTGCATTAACTTCAGAGCATCCATCCACAAAAATAAAAATAAATGGGAAAAAAGTCCAAACATTTTAACTTTTAAAAATACTTCTTGCAAGAGAAGTAACAAACTACAATGTACAGCAGACTCCATGGGCTCCTTTTACCTCAAAACATAGCAATTAATCCAGCACAGCAATGCAATAAACAGGCCCAAGTAAAAGTAACACACCCATATTCACATTACAAGCAAAACAGTACATTTTAACCTTATTAAAATGCATAATAAATTAAATGCACACATTTACAAGTATAAATGAAAACAATCTTGAAACAGCTTTGGCAAATTGGCAACGTGTACCTACTAGAATAATAAATGAATTACGTTAACTGTTAACATTCCCCCTCAAAAGGTAGACTTGTACCACAGACATGGACTTGCAGGAACAGGAAAAGTTACCTAAACAGTATATCGTAACTTCCTGAAAACAGCATTATAGTGCATATTTCCATACAAAAATACAAACTATGCTCAAACAATTCCTATATGCATACAGACAATACCCAGAAAAAGCTACGACAATAGAAATGCATCACACTAAGTTTATATTTCACTGCCCCCAACAGAAACAAACAACTTCTATACACAGTTCAGCCTTTTAAAAGTAATGCTTCCAAATCATACCCCCAAGCATAATAACAATTACATATACATTCAGGTTTTATCTCTTTAAAACTACTACACAAAAATATTAAACTAACTACTACAGATTTAAATATTGTACTGCACCCACCATCCGCCTTTAAACATTAAAAAAATTAAACCACAATATATTCCCATTTTAAACTAGTACAAAAGTCTCAAAATAACCACTGCACAGATTTAAATACTACATACTACATCCCCATCTACCCCTAAACATTAAAAACTTAAATAAAGCACACTATTCCCATTTTAAATAACTAAAGCCACAAAATGCAATTATCTACTTACCACTCAGTTATTGCTGGGCTGGCTGGCTCCCTTGCTGGCTGGGCTGGCTGGCTGGGCTGGCTGGCTCCCTTGCTGGCTGGGCTGGCTCCCTTGCTGGCTGGCTGGGCTGGCTCCCTTGCTGGCTCCCTTGCTGGCTGGGCTGACTCCCTTGCTGGCTGGCTGGGCTGACTCCCTTGCTGGCTGGGCTGACTCCCTTGCTGGCTGGCTGGGCTGACTCCCTTGCTGGCTGGGCTGACTCCCTTGCTGGCTGGCTGGGCTGACTCCCTTGCTGGCTGGCTGGGCTGACTCCCTTGCTGGCTGGCTGGGCTGACTCCCTTGCTGGCTGGCTGGGCTGACTCCCTTGCTGGCTGGCTGGGCTGACTCCCTTCCTTGCTGGCTGGCTGGCTGGGCTGGCTGGCTGGGCTGGCTTCAATGCTGGCTTCAAGTTTAATGCTGGCGAAAAATTCAGATCTTTTGTCCGGGCTGCTATAGAGCTTAGTGCTCTACAGCTGCGACCTTTATGGGGCTCTTCACAAGAAGTTCCCGCCCCTTACAAATAGCTGCAGCCAATTACTGTGCTGCATTACCACCCGGACCTAGCAGAGAATCCCTCTAACTGCAGGTCCGGGTGGTGACGTAGCCGCATTGCCGTGGAAAAACCGGAAGTATTTTCGGCTTTTCCGCGGCAATTTTAAAATGCAAGCAAAGGGAAAAACGGGACTTTTAAAGTCCCACGCTTGGTGAGCGCGGGAAGCGGGATGAGAGCACTCAAACCGTGAGTGTCCCGCTGACAACGGGACGGGTGGCAACCATAGCACAGAGCCTAAGTATCCACTCATATTCTTTATTTTCTAAACAATTAAATCCCCACCCCTAGACCACACCTTTACCTTTAGAGTAATAGAGAATGTATATAAAGATGTGAGGGGTGTGTTTATATGTACTTAATTAAGGGTACTTTAGCACCTCTGGTGTTTTCTTAGAAGTGAAGAATTGGTAAAACAAAAGCTATAGTAACGTTGTAACATATAATATATATGTATATATAATATATATGTATATATATATATATATATATATATATATATATATATATATATATATATATAATGCTGTAACATATAATTTGCTAACATTTACATGCTAACATGTTATGTTAGAGTGATATTAACTATAACTATACATATTAACTGAATATATTGATTTTAGGAAGTAAAGTTAGAGGTTTGTTACTGATTAGAACAGCTTAAAAGAATTAAGAAGAACAAGAAGCTTACAGAGGGCATTAGCAGCTGCTGCATGCTGTGAGTTGTTATTTTTACATGCTGTAGCCATATTCTAATGTCAGTATGTAAAGCTTAGATAAGAACAGCAGTTCACAATGGCTGAACACATGTAAACAAGCAAGAATTATTTTATACATAATCAGGATTGTTTGTAATATTAGAATTAATATGAGTAAACATCTTATGAATATGCATACATACAAGGAATGCAATATCTACTATGTAAGATTAATAAAAGAGCAGTATCAATAACTTAAGAAATATGTACATGTGCTATAATATATTAACCAATAATTAAATAGCTCTTTATTAGAAAATTTTAGAAATACAAGATATATAGAATAAGGTAGACTACTACTGAGAAAATAAGACACACATGTATTTATATATCTGCTTTTAAGAAAGAAGTCAATTGCATATACCTACATATGACAGAAATGTGAATGTGCAAGATCTCATACTTTAATTAGAAAATCATATAAAATATTTCAAAAGAATATGAAAGCTGAAATGTGAAGCTTGGTCATGTGAAGTTTGAAGCATTTTGTATGCTAAATTTTATTATAGTCACTATGACTAACTGAGATAAAGCCAAAGTTGAAACATGAGTGTTTAATTGCTGAATAATTACATTCATTTTGATAGAAAATAAAGCATATTTTTCAAAATGTTTGAACCTTGGAAAGGAGAATGGGATTTAAATCGAACACTTTCTAACTTTTGAATAGAATATAGACTGCAATTCTTTTTTTTTTTGACTCCATAGAAATAGTAAGACATTATCTTCAACCTCAGTAATGTACATATTTTATGAAGTAGTTTAATAAGGTACTTTTTTTTTACTATTTTGATATTTGATGTATTATAACTACTACACAAATTTGAAATATAGGCACTTGTACTTTAAAAACTAATTCAGAGCTTTTTGTTAGAGCTATAAAATATGTATGTGTCTTTTGACATGATAAATACATATATATATATATATATATATATATATATATATATATATATATATTACATTGATCTCTCTTTTGTATTATAGTTTAGTATGATAAGATTACATGTGACCTGTACATTTACAGCTGTCTTTGTCTCTTCAGGTCCCACTCGGTTATACTTATTTATTTATAGATCTGATTATAATAATGTTGAATGAGTGACTTATTTAGGAACATTAAATAGGTAATTTATGTTACTATTATATAAATAGGCATATCATATACTATTTGATATATTATTTATTGTCTATGACTAATAGAAGAAGATTATTAAACTTGTATGTAGTAATGGAAGGAATAGATTTACATGGCAAAATATATAACTGAATTAATAGTCTCTTATTATTTTGACCTATATATAATATTATATCAGTTATTTGTAAGTCATGGTAGCTTTTGGCTAGTTTTTTGGATGAATTTTTAGGTTTGCTACATATAGCGATAGTCTAGTAGTTTGACTATTCAATAGGCACTCTAGGAACTTTGGTATCCATGGTAGGGTGTGTTTTATTAGTATTATCTACAATTATGGTTGTTTACTTCTCTTAATTTTTGTTATTTTTTAAATTTAATGGCTAAGTTTATAGAAATGAAGAATTCAAAAATCTGGAATGTCAAGATAGTGTCAGAGGAATGCAACAGAGTCTTATATATAATTAAATTAATATGGTGGATAAATGTGCCATATTATCTTTTAAAAGAACCTTTTTTTTAAATTCACAACATGGATAGTTTTAATCTATTATCTGTCAATGCAAATGGACTAAATAATGGCAACAAAAGGAAATCATTAACTAGATATCTAAAATTAAATTGAGGAGATATTAAATTCTTGCAAGAGACTCACTTGATAGATAAAAGATATACAGTATTTAAATAACTTAGACTATGAAATATTAACATCTGCTTCTTTAAAAAAAAAGGAGGGTGTCAAAGGAAAATTATACTTTAAAAATGATCAAAACATGGTAGCTTCAGGTTAAGGCACTTTAATCTTGCAGCAAGGAGACAAAAACGTGATAATACAGAGTTTGTCTAACCAGAAACAGGAAATACTTTCATTTTTATACATTCTTAAACTGGTTATGTCCTACCATGCTGATGTAATAGATTACCACCTTTTTCATCATCATCTGCTGACCATCTTTCCCATGAATTTCTGCTGATTTATCAATTTTTATGTGAAACTTCCTGAGGAAAACAACATGGCCTTGATTACTCCCAGTTAGATACATGTTATGTTACCATTCAAGATACTATGGCTAATTCAAGCACAATGCTAGCAGTTCATTTCTCTAATAGTCCTTTGTCTACTTTATCTCTAAGTTACTACAGCTGCACAGTTTCCCATCCTTTGAACAGAGCTGTTTGTCTAAAATCATTACATTTACAGAATAAAGCATTGTTCATTCATTCACCTGCTTCTCAAGTACATTTCCAAAAGGCATAAACATGAATATTGCTGTGATAGCAATTACTAGGTCAGAGGGCAACTTGCTAGTTTCAGAAAACATACTGCAGTTTTTAAAAAGCATCTTTTCCAGTCTCATATGAAACTCAATTTGTATGAAATACAGTGCATGGAAAATAGAATAAAAAGCGTATTAAAATACTTGGTTATTAATTGGGATTAAGCATACACACATTAATACATATTTTTCTAACATTTCCCTCCTGTTAATACTTTTTTATTCTGTTTTCAAAAAAGAATAAACAGTTTGCTTCTTTGCCTAACATCTTCCACTCAGGATTTGCAGTTAAGAAAGTCATTCAGTTTAAACTTTTATGAAAGTGATTCGCATTCTAGCAGCTCTTCAAATTCAGTACTTTGATACATAGTCTCAGATACGGACATATCTATGAATTCTTTGATTAATTTCTTCATGCAGGGGATTCCACAACAAATACAAACTCCTATTAGGAGCAATCCTACCCCAATGGCAATCAATATGTTCATAAAAATGGAATCCCACCCCCCAAATGCATTCTGGAAAAAGTCTGTCAGAGGGTTTGGGCCTGGCTTGGTCATGGCCGACACTTGCTGAATCACCTCGAGATGATCGCTAATTTCATGCTGATGGTCAGGAATAAATGCATAGCATTCTTCTTTGATTAAAGCGCAAGTCCCACCCCTTGCCGCTAGGGTGAAGTCAAGAGCCATTCGGTTTTGGAGCACTACAGTTCTCATGGCGTTCAGTTCATCAGTTATCAGTTCAAGAGCAGAAAAAGTCGCATTACTCATTACTTCGAGAAGTTTCGACAGTTTTCACAGTTCCCATATTGATTTAACTGCACCATATGCAGGTAATATACCTGCCCAGGATATAACAGCATCACTCAAGTCCATGTGCACGAGTTTGGTTCCCACATCACGATGGTCTTTCGAGCCCGCTTTGATCTGTCCCACTGGATTCTCAGGTTTCTTAGCAGCCTTTTTGGTCACATCTCGGGTATTTCGAATATTTCCCTGAGGCAAAACTGCAGTGTGTCGGATGGCCGGAACCAGGTACCCCAAAAAACAACTGCCAGACCAATTCTCAGGTAACTATTTATATGCTTTTTTACCACACACAAAATAACAGTCCTCTACCTTAGTTGTTACTTTGTTACGAAATGACTGCCCTGCAGGAAACATTTTCCTATCTATTACAGATAACTGTTTAAAAAGTACAGGATTGTGTTGTACCTGATCAAGAGTCTTATGCATAGATTTCAAAAATGAGTCATAATCTGTACTACAAGATCCACTCAAATCATTTGGTTTTCTATAACATTTATATTGTACTGTAACATTACACTTACTCCATCCCACTTGGATGGTGTAATTTTTGTAAAAACATACAATTCCTTTTTGTGTCACAGGCAAATACAGTGCTACTTTATCATGTGCTTTAATAGCGACTGTGTCAAAAAACAGATTTTCCCAGGTCTCATTGACCCCTAGGGGGATAGCAGTCATCAATAAACCCCCGTATGCTGTTGGTATGGCCGTACAGACACAGCAGTTCGAAACATTAAAAGTCTCAGCATACACATGTGTAATTGCCTGATAAGTGTTAAAGTTCAGATGCCAGTCTATGTTTGGTTCATTACGTCTAATCAGTTCAACTTTTGTGGCAGGAAAAAGGAGTGGCCACAACAAAAAGAACAGTGTGATTAGCATAGCAATAAAAATGATCATACAAGTTTTCTGAGGTTGCTCAATGTCTCTATTCACTCTGTACCTGGCCATTTTGTTCTTGTTGTACAACAGTAACAAAGTTTTTGTCCAACTCAAAGTTCTTAACCAGTTTACAGTGCGTCAAATGAATCCAGGAAGCTCGCTCTGCGATCTTGATTGCAGTGGGTGTTGACAGTAGTACCTGGTACGGACCTTCCCACTTCAGAGAACTCCAATTCTTTCGTTTCACAATCTTCACCCAGACCCAGGTGCCTGGGGCTACTGGTGCTTCCGATAATGGTTGTTCTTTATCTGAAACAGAATTTAACTGCAAAAGTTTGTTATTCAAAAATCGCCTCATATACCCTGCAAGTGAACTGTCAGCCTCCTGCTCTGCAGACATGAGAGGTTTCCACTGCGGTGTATAATATGCCCTCCCAAACAAAGTTTCAAAAGGAGTTAATCCCTTTGCATTTGGAACAGTTCTCATGCTCAACAGTGCTAAAGGCAAACAGTGCACCCAGTTCTTCTGTGTCTCAGTCATCAGCTTCCTAAGCTTGTTCTTCAACACCCCATTATGCCTCTCTACTAACCCTGCAGATTGGGGGTGGTAAGCACAGTGATTTTTTAATGATATCCCAAAATAACGACTAAGTTGCTGCACTGTTTGGTTCACAAAATGTGTACCGTTATCACTATAAATCTTTTCCGATATACCAAATCTGGGTATAATTTCTTTAACAAGGACCTTTGCAACAGTAGCTGCATCTGGATTTTTAGTCGGAAAAGCTTCTACCCATTTGGAAAACATATCTATAATGATACGGCAATACTTTTTATTCTCGCATTTATTCAATTCTATGAAATCCATATAAATAGTATGAAATGGATACGGTGGTGTAGGGAAACTCCCTTGCTTAGGCTTCAATGCCCCTTGTGCGTGATGCTTGTTACAAACATGGCATGCTGCACAGACATTTTTTGTATAATTTGTAAATCCATAGGTTGTAAATACTCGATTCACTAACTGTACCATCCCCCCTGTTGAGACATGGCTCTGCCCATGGCTCAACAACGCTGCATATCTAAACAAATTAGATGGCAAAATTGGTTTCTTTTCCTTGGAGATGTACAGTCCCCTTTCAAGGATTGCTCCTCGTTTTATCCACTTCTGTTTTTCTACATTTGTAGTAAGTGTCTGCATTGTTTTTAACATTTCCAAATCTAAAGTCTCAGAGGGTTGTAATTCCTCGCTCAAAAAAAAAGTTTCTGTGGCTGAAGCTGCCTACTTCGCAGCTGTATCAGCCCATGCATTACCTTTTGAAATCCTATCTTGTTGCTTCGTATGAGCTATGCATTTGCAAATAGCTACTTTTTTAGGTAACTGAATAGAATCTAATAGATCTAAAATAAATTGCACATAATTGATTGGTTTACCAGTAGATGTTATCATTCCTCTATTTTTCCACTGCTGCGCAAAAACAAGTACAGAAGAAAAAGCATACTGACTGTCAGTATAAATGTTCACTTTCTTACCTTTTGCTAAGGTACATGCCCTTGTCAAGGCAATCAACTCTGCCGCTTGTGCAGATAAATTGTGTAGTAAAGATTTTGTTTCTAAAGTTTCAGTATCAGAAACGACTGCATACCCCACTAGAATCTGTCCTGCAGGACCCCTCCTGCACGAGCCGTCCACATAGTATGTCACCTCGGCATCATCCAAGGGAACATCCATAAGGTCTTGTCTAGGTAATGTCTTTTGCTCAATCTCCTGCAAGCAGCAGTGTGGTTTGCCATCTGCAGGGGTTGGGAGCAAGGTTGATGGATTCAAAGTTGTGCATCGTTCAATTATCATATGAGGTTGGCTCAACAGTATGGTCATACAGGAAAGATGTCTAGCAGGAGAAAGATATGTTACTTTTTCTTGCAGTAAAATAATTGCGACTGCATGAGTCACTCTCAATGTGAGAGGGTAGAACAGCACTACTGAGGCCAAAGCCTGCACTGCCATTGCAGCTGCAACTACTGCTTGTACACAGTGGGGCAGAGACCACGCCACTGGGTCTAACTGTGATGAGTAGTAAGCTATGGGGCGTTGCTTGTCCCCATGTTGCTGTGTCAATACTGATGTCATATAACCCTGCTTACAGTCTACAGTTTGAATAAATTGCTTATGATAGTTTGGTAATCCTAAAACTAAGGATGATGCTATCAGTTGTTTCAGTTTGCAGAAAGCTGCTTCTGGTTCAGGTGTCCATTGTAATAAATGCTGTGCTGCCATTGGCTTTTTGAATATTAAATTGGTCAGTGGAGCAGATTCCAAAGCATAATTTGGTATCCAGCTCTGACAAAAATTAGTAGTTCCCAGGAAGGCCATCATTTCCTTCTTGGTAGTTGGTCTAGGTGCCTGTAATATTACTGTTTTTCTATCTTCATCTAATATTCTACCTTCCTTGGATATTACATATCCCAAGTACTTAACTTGTTTTCTCCAAAGTTGTAGCTTGTCCTTGTTTACTTTGTGACCTTGAGTAGCTAAAAACTGTAATAAAGCTATCGTGTCCTCTTTACATTTTTGCTGGGTGGGGGCTGCCAGCAGAATATCGTCTACATAAAGTAAAATCTGACTACCTGTCGGTGGGATAAATCGCGCCAGGTTGCTTGACATTTCCTGTGCAAATATTGTTGGACTTTCACAATATCCCTGTGGTAATCTTGTGTATGTATACCGCTTTCCCTGAAATGTAAATGCAAACCAATATTGGCTGTCAGGGTGTATCGGTATTGAGAAAAATGCATTACTAATATCTACCACAGAAAAATATTTTTGCTCTGGCTTTAAATCATTCAGTAAGGTGTGTGGGTCTGGCACCGTTGGTGCCCTGGGTATAACTGCATTATTTACAGCTTGTAAGTCTTGGACCATACGCCATTCCCCGTTTGCTTTCCTGACAGGAAATAAGGGTGCATTACATGGTGAATCAGGAGATTCTATTAAGACTCCTTCCTTAAGTAGGGCTGCTATTATAGGCTTGATTCCTATCTCTGCATCCTTTCTCAAGGGATACTGTCTTTTCTGGGGTCTAAATGCTGACTTTAGCGTTATGGTAACTGGTCCTGCTGTCCGTATAAGTCCTACATCTGATTTCCCTGCTGACCAGAGAATGTCTGGTATACTTCGCAGGGCTTTTTCCTCTTCTTCTAATAAGAGTAATACTCAGCTATTCTCACTAGCCTGTGAGTGCACAGCTGGGTGTGTCTGTGTAATCCAATTCAGTTTCTGTTTCTGTACTCCTTGTTCGGAGAGCTCTAAGTCTGTCTGCTTTTCCCACCTTGTGACATTTTCACCTAAGTCTGCCCATTTCACATTTTTATTCTTAGTTAAGCTAACATGTGGCAATCGATTAGATTTGTAAAGTGCTAAAAATTCCTGGGGCAATGAACAGCTTACTACACTGTTTCCCTCTGCATCCTAGTACAGATTTCATAACACTAGTCTGTTTGCATGGTTCTGAAACAATTCCTGTTCATAATCTTTATCAGGTCCCGGTCTATTACAGTAATACAGAGTACAATGCAACAAATGCTGTTTGTCAATGTCGAGGGAGGGGGACTTACTGATGGCTACATTCATCAGTTCTTCGGTTACTGCCCCTGGACCAGTAGTAACTAAGTCCTGGCTGTACCAATAATATGTCTCACCCTCCGGTCACACTACAAAAGTATCCATCTGTCACTGTGCTTCCATACCCTGCATGGTTGGAACTACGGCTATGCCAAATATCTGCATTAAGTCTCTACCCAAAAGGTTTACTGGGCATTTTGCAGAAACCACAATTTTACTCCTCTGGGTCATCCCTGAAATAGGGTCTGTTATTGCTATGTCATGGGAGAGTGGCTCCCGATACAGCTGTCCATTAGCTGCCTTCACTAGTATATAATTTGGTGATTCTGAATCTTCCGGTAACTTGGTAGGATGTATCAGGGTCCGTGAAGCCCCTGAGTCACACATAAACTTGACTTCCCTCCCCTCTACCAGAAGCGTCACTTCCGGTTTTGTGTCTGCTAAGTAAAGCTCTAAGCTCAATAAAGCGAAGTCCAAAATGTCATCTTCTTCGATGTCTGCAAATTCATGTACAAACTCTAGCCCTTCTGTCACATCCTCCACTCCTGCTATCATATTTGCACTTGTATTTTCCTGCTTATTTTCATTCAATGATTCCTGGCTATCATATAGTCATTCCTCATCTTCCTTATTTTCTGTAGTCACCTTCTTATTTAGCCTGCAATCCCTTGCTAAATGTCCTTTTTTCCCGCACTTAAAGCATTCACCTTTTTTCTTTCTCTCTTCAAAATCTTCTGATCGCTTGTCAGATTGTTTATTTCCCTGGGCATTTTTCTTACCCTTTCTCCCAGTTTGTACTACAAACACTTCTGACCCATCTTCTGCCGAAAATACTTGAGTTTTCTTTTTCTTTTTACTATTAAAATGTCTTTCTGCATATCTAGCATATTCAAGTAATGGCTGTAATCTACTTGTATGATGATCTACCATGTGCTTTGTAATAAAGCTGCTAATGGGAGTTATACTACCCTTCAAGAATGCATTCTTTAATTGTTGTTCATATGGGGAATCTTGTGTCTGGTTTTCTGGTATCTGCATTCCGCAGTGGTTATTAAAATATTCTAACAGTCTAGCATAATATCTATCAACTGTTTCACCTTCCTGTTGAATGCACTGATTAATGCAAGTCCAATCAGCCCTAGGCTTCCACTTTTCAGAGATTCGGTCTGTCAGACCTTTCACTCTGCCATTCAGTTCTGCATTAGTATGTGGGAGTGGTCTAAGTTGTGTGTCACGAGGATTCCAGTCGCCACTGATCATGTGCCAATCTGGACCCACAATTTGTCTAACTACTTTTTCTACTTCTTCTCCGTTCAAATGGTAACTTAATCTCATACCCTGTAAGTCTTCTAAAAATTTTCGAAAATTCACTTTCGGGTGGGAAATTGCCTCCGTGGCTTTCTGGATATCTTCCGGTGTCCACAGTCTATAAACTAAAAGAGTTGGATCCTATCCTACCTGTCCTGCCTGAGGATTTGGTACTTCTATGAGTGGACATATCTCTTCTTCACTCATAGCCTGTGATTTTCTATTTATTTCACTTAATTCAATCTCCCTCCTCAAGTCGCGTGTTCGAGACCTTGTCTCGATAGGATCCCTGACAAACGGTTGTGATTTTGCAGGAACAGCTGGGTATAGCGGAGGTGGATCAGCTTGTCCACTCGCTTCATATTCTGGTAACGGAAGTGGAGGGGGCGAAGGAGGGGCCGTTGCTATTACCAAGTTATTGTCTTCTTTATCTAAGAACATTGTCTTAGAATTCTTTATTCTCTGTTCCCTGCAATTTGCTTCCTCAAGCCACCTATGCGCCTGAGGGACTCCTAATTGTCGTTGCTTTTTTAGTTGACCTTTCCCGTCTATTTTTAATTCTTAACAAGTTTCATAAGTAAAAGTTTATCTAAATTACCATCGAATTTATACTTATCAGCCTATTTTGTGTAATACTTAACATTGTCGGCATGCTGTAATTGCATATATTTCACGTCTTCAGTTAGGGGCGGGTCTCGGGAACTTTTTGTGCACTGATTTCCAATTGCTGTCTTAGCTAAGCTGTAAATTGTTATGTAACCCTTTCTATCACGTGGTACCACAGTGCTATACCTTTTCACAGTTTATCTAGAATAACTGCCTACCTATTCTGTTTCCCTGATCTATGACAAAAACAGTAACCCCTTTTTCTGTCCCTGATATGCACATGCAAATCTACCTGAAAAAAAACAGTTCTGTAATTAGTCCCTGATCTTAAAACAGAAATAAGGTAATTCCTCCTTACCTGACCCTCCGTGAGTTGATCCACTGGATCGTTGACTCATCCTCCAATCCCAGATCAGAATCAGTGGCTGGCCTCTTTCGAACGACAATTCAGTCGAAGGTCTTTCAAAACAGATGAGCCAATTTGGCCTCTTCTCCATATGGATGCATGCCACCGGGCCCAATTCTGACCTAGGCCTAGAGCGAGAGGTACTTTCCGGTATGAAGGACCAAACTGTCAAAGGAAAATTATACTTTAAAAATGATCAAAACACGGTAGGTTCAGGTTAAGGCACTTTAATCTTGCAGCAAGGAGACAAAAACGTGATAATACAGAGTTTGTCTAACCAGAAACAGGAAATACTTTCATTTTTATACATTCTTAAACTGGTTATGTCCTACCATGCTGACGTAACAGATTACCACCTTTTTCATCATCATCTGCTGACCATCTTTCCCATGAATTTCTGCTGATTTATCAATTTTTATGTGAAACTTCCTGAGGAAAACAACATGGCCTTGATTACTCCCAGTTAGATACATGTCATGTTACCATTCAAGATACTATGGCTAATTCAAGCACAATTCTAGCAGTTCATTTCTCTAATAGTCCTTTGTCTACTTTATCTCTAAGTTACTACAGTTGCACAGATTCCCATCCTTCGAACAGAGCTGTTTGTCTAAAAGCATTACATTTACAGAATAAAGCATTGTTCATTCATTCATTCCTGACCTAGCAGATAAACACCTGCTTCTCAAGTACATTTCCAAAAGGCATAAACATGAATATTGCTGTGCTAGCAATTACTAGGTCAGAGGGCAACTTGCTAGTTTCAGAAAGCATACTGCAGTTTTTAAAAAGCATCTTTTCCAGTCTCATATGAAACTCAATTTGTATGAAATACAGTGCATGGAAAATAGAATAAAAAGCGTATTAAAATACTTGGTTATTAATTGGCATTAAGCATACACACATTAATACATATTTTTCTAACAGAGGGGAACTGCTATACTTTGGAGAAAATCCACTGTAATATGTAAGGTCATGGAATCCTTTAATGATCCTTAAGGAATGTATACATTTGTTACAATCAAATATAATGGCAAACACTATACACTAGCTAATTTTTACTGTATCCCTGGAATAGGTGCAAAAATGGTTAAAGACCACTTAAATGTACTACAAAGTCATTGGAAGGGTAGTTTCATTTTAGCAAGGGATTTTAACTGCATATCCAGTATAGAAGATACAAGTGAAGAGAAAAAAGCTAAAATGCTTTCATTAGCTAAAGCACTAATTAGATGGATTAGTAATAATAATTTACTTGATTTAAAAGCAGAAGATAAGTTGTTGCTATTCACTCATTGTTCTTATACTCATGGGAAGCAAATTAGAATTGATAGGATTTATGCCTTTATAGATTTACTTAATAAAGTGAATTATTTTAAAACTATTCATTGTCCTCTATCCTCTATCATAATGCACTAAGTATTAATATAGTAATGGATATAAGGAAATTCCAGATTACTGATAGCATCCCAGTATATATGATGAAATTAAAAGAGTTTGAAAGTTACCTTAAGCACACACTGATGATTTTTTTTTTATCTTTGAATGATAATTGTCAGATTAGTAATTCATACCATGGCATCCTTAAAAAATATATATTAAAGATAGAATGAGAAGAAGGACTAGCAATAAAATTAAAGAATAGGATGAAGAGATGTTAGGGAATTACATAAAGTGAGGTTTGAACAACAAATAAAAAAATTAGATACTATGGAAATCATTAAAACAATGACAAAATATCAAACAGTTCTAGTGCATAAAGTGTAGATAGCTTTAGCAAAATTAAAATTGCATAGTTATGTGATGACTTCAAAAATCTCCATAGATTAGCCAACAGAAGTAAGATGTTAAGCAAAAAGAAACAAATCAATAATTTCTGAAATCCTAACACTAACAAGCTTACTTCAGATACAGAGGAAATGCTTTATATATATATATATATATATATATATATGCATATATATATATATATATATATATATATATATATATATATATATATTTTTTTTTTTTTTTTAAATCCATGAGGATATTAATAAAGATAAAAATACTAATGATTACAAAACTGACAATTATTTAAAGGCAGATGCTACTTGCATACTAAACAGCCAACAAGTATCTCAGCCTAATAAGCTTATTACCCTGATAGAAGTTAAAGAAGCATTAATAAAAGGTAAAATTAGTAAAGGTCTAGGGTTGGATGGTTTAAGTTTGGAATTACACAGGGGGAATTCAATAAAGCCTACACATTTTTTGTGTATGCATTGCAATGCGATGCATACACGAGCATGAACATTTTTAGATTCAGTAAGTGTCACTTAACAGCGCACAAGCACTTGCAAACAGGGAAATTTCCATGCAATGAAAATTTCTGTTTAAGCAGGTGAATGTTATGCAAATTAGGCTAAGGGTATATGTAGCCCTTAGGATACTAACTACAGGTACTTTTGGGGACAGGATGGGGGTGTTACAGTCATCTGCATCCAAAATATTCCACCAGTTTCTGGATACTATGCTGCCACATGCCAGTGAGAACATATCTTTTCCCCTTGACCCTGAGGTGAAAGTCAGCAATATGCAACACTTCTACCATGTAGCACACTACCCTGAAGTACTGGGTGCCATAGACTGCACTCATGTACACATCAAGGCACCACCTGGTGAGTTAACATAAACTGTACAGTATTACAGCAGACTAAGTGGGGGGGGGGTGCACAACAATAACCCCAATGATGGTGGCTGTGCCCACAACATCCACACCCAATTATATACCAGCTCCAGTACTGCTGTACAGCTGTTCAGTGGGGAAGAGAGCATTTGCACATCTACTACTAGTTTTGATGGAATGAAGTTCAACAAGATGATTCCTTTGAAATGTTAGCTTTTACCAGTCAGTTCTTCGACAAATTATCTCCTGGGACATGTATTTTCTGTAAAATGAAGTAGATCCCTTCACATACTCACACTTACTTGGCAACACTGAGAGTAGAACCCCTACCTAGGTACTTATTGCTATAAATCCACAATCACACATTGCCCAGGACTGCAATACAACCCCTTGTCTATCTAATCAGTGCTACTACACGGATACGCATTTATTGCACATGCCACAGGGATAGTAGGGTGACGGTTTTTCATGGCTCTCCTAATGTCAGCAACATCACTATCCCTTATAATGTTTGGCAAGGTATATTGTGTTTGGAGAATGTGGCCTCAGAATGCTGTATCCTACAAATATACACACTCACACACATACACTTGCCAAGTAACCCATGCCTATCTACCCATTTGTAGAACAGTGCTATGCTGGTACTGCAAGCTCCAGGTGCCCATGGGGTGAAGAGTGTAACAAGGTACATTTAATGTCAACTACAGCAGCAGCCATTTCTAACTATGGTAATGGATGGTGTAGTGCGTGAGACGTCCCTCAGGGTATTATCAACTACAAGTTTACAAACACATTGACATTGTTATTCTCAGTAATGCACACTGCCACATGTCAGTCCATAGGTGCAGGTGTTCCTAGGTGTGTATCAGACTAATGTCCATGGAGAGATAAGAAGAGTAGGGGATGTGGGTACACTGGTATCATGCCACCTGACATTTGTCAGCAGGTCATCTATCAACTGATGCCACTTGAGTGATCCATAGCATGTGGTGGATACAGGGTGGGGTTTCCTAACTGTGGCATTCATAACACAGCTGGGCAGACAGGTCAGTGTCATTCAAGCATAGCTTGCCTGTAAGCAGCCATGATGGATACCTGACATCTGCACATCTGTACAGAGGACAGACAGAAATCAGCTAGCTATCAAGTTATGCATTAGGATGAATGTTTTGACAGATAGACGTCTGATACCGATAGGTATGCCATTACTACATGACAGCAGCCCTCAATGACATGTCCTATACACATAGTAGTCTATAGTTAATATCCACATATCAGATCAATATCCAGTAGCAAATACTTAATAACATACAGCTCACATACCAACAACATAATAGTCAGTACTCAGAGTCCAGCGCTGTATGTAGGGGTGTATGGTTCCAGTGCTAAAATCTGCAATCTACACTTACTTGGGAAAGCACTGTTAACAGTAGTAACGTAATGATACAATACATGCAAGTGTGACTGCATATAACCTGGGATACTATCCATATATGAAACACATACTAAGAGAAAAGATTGTTGTACTAGACATATATAGTCAGGTGTCCCATACAGTATACGCACACCCCTTGCTACTGTATTGACAGCACATAGAAGCATGTTATGTACATGGAATTAAATACACTTATTAAAGATGTCATTACTCTGCTATTTCTTCAGACTGGAATGTGACCACTGGTTACAAGGGCTGAGCAATGCTTAGCAGGCGTAAGCATTGCTTAAATATAAATGCTAAGCATATGTGCGCACTGGTAAGTGAAGCCTACAATGTGTAAGCGCCTTTTCATTTAACCGTACGTTAGCACCGCTTATCACCATGCAGACCCGCTTAAAGCTGCTCAAACCTGCCTTAATCACTCTGCATCCAACAGTCCTTGTTCTGGCTAGCAACAAAATAAACAGCCCTTGCAGGACTTGAACCCAGAACCCTACACTATTAGTCACAGCAGTTAACTACTAAGCCATCGGAGCTGTGAAGATATCTGTTGTTTTTTCAAATATATCTTTCAGTACACATACTGAATAGTAGTGAACAACTGCTTTGACTACTACAATTGTCTAGTACTTGTAAGTGAAAATAGTGTTGAATCAGTCGTGTTGTTATATCTAAATAAACACATAGATAAATATGGTGGGATAAATCAGGGAAGGTATATACAACACTCATGTTTACACATAACAAGTATATGTAGATATATGCATACATGTACATACATGCACACACGTATATATATATATATATATATATATATATATATATATATTTATATATATATATATATATATATATATATATATATATATATATATATATATATATATATATATATATATATATATATATATATATGTATATATATATATATATATATATATATATATATATATATATATATATATATATATATATATATATATATATATATATATATATATATATATATATATATATATATATATATATATATATATATATATATATATATATATATATATATATATATATATATATATAAACATATGCCCATAACATTTAGTGGAGTCATGCTCACAACCTCTTAGTGCAAGGATATGCAATGTAAGCATTGCATGCATAAATGTAGAATGCTGCTACAGTAACAGGGGTTGTGTCAACAGACATGATGTGTAGGAAGTCACTTTTGATAATGACATGTATACCATCAGTTACTGACAGAAATCATAAGACCATCATAGTTAAGTACCACACAAATCACAGTAATGATCCTGTGGAATACAGCAGAGATATGACCAATAAATGTGGACAGTCTGACACAATCTGGTCAGTCCAGAGGTATACAAAGAACTCCTTGCAAGGTGTGTGAACCAAGCCTGACAAAGTGGACGTTTACAGCCATGTAAATGGGGATATCACCAAAATACTGGAATAGATAAGCTCACATAGTTGATGCATTCACACACTCCTGTCTGTCCTAACACATATTGACCAGAGGTTCCAAGCCCAGTAGTTAGGGACATACACGTTCACAGCATCCCACTGCTTTTTCAGTAGTACACAACACTTATGGTGGCCAGGCAACAGTACATCTGACAAATATCTGGACATAACATCACACTAGGCAAATACACTGAGCTGCTAGGCATGTCACAGAGCTCTGTGCAAACCACAGGCAGACTGCCACAACACAGACCCAAGTTTCCTATGGGGGAATACATATGTACAGGAAATATAGCAGGCACTACAGGCATGTAACAGCACGGAGTAACAGACACCAGCGTGAAAGTGCGTACCCACAACCAATCTGAACACAGTCACAGTCACATTATGGTGAGCCTAATTAATAGTACAGTATATGGACTGTGTGAACAAAACCATCCTTATATCTGCCACTCGCACACTAACCCTACATATACTGGCCAATACACAGTGTAGTCTGATGCCTGACTGTGGTATGGGACATGTCTCAGTCTGGCCCTACTAACATATACACTGATAGTGTACCGTAAACTGGAGCAGCATGCAACTTCAGATAGGACAGTACTAAGAACAATGACATCTACCACAGTCTGTACACAGGCCAAGTAACATATTCACAATACACACTCTGTCAACAATCACCATAAGTACACAGACCTCACTACTATACAGACTGCAACAGAATGTCCAGGTTTTCTCCTCAAATATAAGGCCTACTATACATAACATGTCTAGCAGTCTGATATCTCACTGGCTTGTTATCAGGTATGATGTTAATAAATAATGATATACTGTACATATGCACCTCTTTCCGCATGACATATGGACAAAGGGTGACACACTTGGGGACAGAGGCACAAACACCGGGTCAATATTGACATATTGTTGTGATAAACTGTGAAAATTCCTGGTGTAACAGGGCTTGCTGTGACATCTGTCTTCTGAGTGATATGAAGTCAGTAACTCACATGGATGTCACCATGTACTTACTGCAATCATCAGAGTATGCTACTGCATTTCTAAATATAGGAAATGTGTAAGTAACACACCACATCTAAGACTCCAAACACTGGCCAGTCTTTCAATAGCCCTACAGGTGAGTTTCCTCAACAACATAACACTATCATGCCAGACATTAAATCATGTAGAACAGCCATATCCACACAAACCCTGTTAAACCAACATTACTTCAAATGTAGAACAGGAATACTTACATTCTGTCCCCATGTCTGGAACATCCCCCTCCTGTTTGTTGGCCTGACTCCACAGTCTATGTTGCAAGAGGTATTTCCAACTACCCTCTATGATGCGGTTTGTCAGACACCCACATGAAGTCCTGCACACAGTGAAGGAAAAGGGCTAACACCCACACGAAGTACTTAGTTATAGGAGTGTGTTTTCATGCAATTGGTTATAGGAATGATACCACAGCTGTTCCAAATGCAATTAGCAAGTGGGGGACTGCAATTCATGCACAGGCCATCAGCTGATCATGAGGATTACTTACAAAACTCAAGCTACTGCCCATGCAAAACAGATGTACTTTTCCACATCTGCAATAGAGGGGGAGAGAGAGAGAGAGAGAGAGAGACAGAGACAGAGACAGAGACAAAGTAAGAAGGATGGGAGTAAGAGAGTAAGAGCCAAGCGTGTTTGTGTATGATCCAAGGGTGGAGAGTGGTATCTGGGTATTATAACGGTTGCCTATGTTGTTTACTAGTCCATACTGTCACATAGTAATTGCACATGGCTATACACATTGATGGCTGAGGATTGTCTACAACAACCTCTAAGGTTTTGAAAACTGTTGGCCTTGTTATGTGGACATTGGGACATATAGGTCCTCAATATAATGATCTAGCAAAACCCACACTGCAATGGATACTGTCATTACACAATCACCCCAATAACCACATAGAATACTGAAGACACACACTTACCAGTACTGAGTTTCAAACCCCTACCTGATTACATATTGCTATTGCAGTGTTACACAGTTATTGCATGTGCCACGGAGCTTACATGTTGGAGAGTTGTCCAAAGTTATCTTTGAAGGTGAGTAACATCAGCAACAGTGCTAAAGGAGGGGTAAGGGAAGTGTAGTAAGTGTGAATATCCACAAAAGCAGGTGTCAATGAAGACACGGACCCACTCTCTCAGGGAAACACAAACATTATCACAGTTGGCAGGATTAGGACTAGAACTCCTACCTAACTAGTTTGTTACACTACAGCATTACACAGTTATCACAAGCACCATGGAGCTTATATGGCTAAAACATGACCAAAGGGTTATTTCAAGGTGAATGGTATCAGCAGGTGTGCTAAAGTAGGGCAATGGGAGGTGTAGTGAGTGTGAATGGCTTCAAAATCATTAATCTACACACACACACACACACACACACACACACACACACACACACACACACACACACACACACACACACACACACACAGACACACACCTGCCAGTACTGAGATTCAAACCCCTACCTAGCTATGTATTGTTACTACAGTGTACTGCATTTATTGCACATACCACAGAGCTTATAGAATGGATGTTGTCCTAAGGTACTTCTAATGTGAGGAACATCACCAGCCCTTGTAAATACTGGCATTGGATGATGTAGTGGGTGAGAGATCCCAAAAAAAAATTTACCCTAAACACACATTTTCATTTGCCAGGGGTGAGGTTCAAACATCTATCTAACAATCTTTACAGACCATTATGACCTGACATGTTTTAGGGTTGGCAACAGGTACTTTTAAGGTGGATGATATCTGCAGGACTGCTAAAGTCAAGCTCTGAGATGTGTACTGGGTGTAAATGGGGCCGAAATCTTTGAGGTACACACATACATATGTTCTCACATGAACACTTGCCACAGATGAGATTCAAGCCCATAACTGTGTAGTTACTGCTACTACATTGTTCCGCATTTATGGCACGTGTTATAGAGCTTACATGTTGAAAAGCTCTCCAGCGGTATCTTTGAAGTTGACTAACATTAGCAGCAGTGCTAAAGGAGAGGTAAGAGGAGAGTAGTAAGTGTGAATGTCCATAATATCAGGTATTATCAAAGACAACCACACTTTATCACACAAACACACACAGTTTCATAGTTGCTATGTCTGGATTAGAACTCTTCAATAACTATTACGTTAAATGATGGCATTACAGAGTTATTGCAAATGCCACAGAGCTTATGGGGCTGGGCCTTATCCAAAGGGTTATTTCATGGTGATTGACATCAGTAGGCTTGCTAAAGTAGGGCAATGGGAGGTGTAGTGACTGTGAATGGCCTCAAAATCATTCATCTCCACACACACATAAACACACAGTTTCCATGTCTGGGATTAGAACTCCTACCAAATGAGTATGTTACACTATAGCATTACACAATTATCGCAAGCACCACAGAGCTTATGGGGCTTGCTAAAGTAGGGCAATGGGAGGTGTAGTGACTGTGAATGGCCTCAAAATCATTCACCTCCACACACACACACACACACACACACACACACACACACACACACACACACACACACACATACACTTTGCCATGTTTGGGATTAGAACTCCTACCTAACTAGTATGTTACACTATAACATTATGCAGTTATTGCAAGTGCCACGGAGCTTATGGGGCTGATATTTGGCCAAAGGGTTATTTCAAGGTGACTGACATCACATTGAGTGATAACTTGGGCACTGGGAAGTGCAGTGTGTATGAATGGGCCATAAACCATTCCTCTGGAAACACACACAGAACACTCAATCACACACAACTTTACATTTGACAGGACTGGGTATACAAATGCTAGATGAATACAGATTTGTAATATCATGTTACACAGTTATCACAAGCACCACAGACATTATAGGGCTGAGGGCTTCCAAAAGCAATGTCTACAGTGATTGACATTGGCACATCATGTGATATTGACCAACTGGATGTGGGGTGGGTGGGACAGGCCTCATGATGGAAATCTCTCTGTCACTGTCTCTCTCTCTTTTCCCCACATCTCTGTGTGTGCATGTTCGACCTATTATAGTGTGTTGGCCTTGGATATGTGTGAGTATTCCTATCCAATGTGTGTGTAAAGCATGAATGGTGTGCAATTTGGTGTGTGTACACAGACATCTGCGACTGACAGATATGTATAGTCAATTGTTATTGTCAGACATGGGCTTCATTTCTCTAAGTGTTGGAGCATGCCCAGTATGACCTGTATTTTGTTGTCAGATATGAGCTTCATTTCTCTAAGTGTAGGAGCATGCCCAGTATGACCTTCTGTACTGAGTGTGTGAATCGATTCCAGGTAGGATGCACTCCAGTTCAGGATTTGGTGTTCTACATCTACAGCTAGCAACCTGTTTCTGCAGGATATCTGTAAATAGGTTGACAATGTGGAGTCACAATTGGCAAAAGATAGTGGTATACTGTAATTATTATGTCTGTGCTGCTTGTGTTACATTGTTGGTGTTAGCAGAGATATTCAGATATATGTACTATTTTACACTATGATATATTATGTCATCAACTACTGCCATATATATTTATTTGCTCACAGTTATTTTCTGGGAAATACAAGATGAATGAAGCTGTGTCCAGTATTGTGGTCTGTAGCCTACATATTCTTGCATACTCATGCCATTCTGGAGGGGTATCTGCAGACACTTGCTGATGGGTCTGTGTAAATGGTCCAGCATCTTGGTACTGTGGTGGCTGAGGATCCCCTGTTTGTACATATATCGATGTAACAGAATGGCCATATCCTTCTGTGGCCATACCTCCCAGCTGTACAGATTCACCCAGGTTAACGAGAGGCAGGGCTCATATATCTGTCCAGGTCCCCTTCACACTGTGGTTTACAAGCAGGTTTGTAGCCACCCATTACTGAGTTTGCAGACAGGGATAGTATGGGCACACATCAGAGTTTCAGAATTCAAACACTCCATGACATCCATGCTTCTACACTCCCCCCACTCTGTTATTCTATCCTCTTCCTAACATTATGCAAGCGATATCTGAGAAGTATCCCTATAGCTGTCCCTTCATCCCAGCAGTATTTAGGAGTTGGTCCACAGTTCATGCAGTAAGACATGGTGGGTATGCTACTGGGATTTGTCAACATGGCCTTGCATTTGCGTTCTGTGGACTGTGTTATGTTGTTAGTTGGGACCCCATGAGATAACATACATTGGTAGTATGGGTGAGGCACAGGCCTTTGACAGAGGACTGTAGGGCATTTTTTAGTAATGCAGGCCATCTGTAGCAGGCCAGTTCATTCTGTCACTCCTACATTCCCAGGCTGCGAATCACTGCATTTCCCTGGGGTGACAAGTTAAGTGTGCAAGGTATTAATGGCAATACTTCCTGCCTCTATTAATCCATTGGTCTGGATGCTGGCAGGGTGCTGCTTACAGCTAGGGACACACCTGCATGGGACACCTCTTCAGCATGCTGTATTCTGTGGGTATTCCCATACAGAAGTGGGAGTCATACTGTACTCTTTCCCAACAGCAGGGATATGACCTGTGATAAACCTGTGGCTGACAGTGGGGTGAGCTGAGTGCATGTGTGATATGGAAGCTTCTTGCAGCTGACTCACAGATATACCTAGGACATTCCCCTTATGCCGCCTTGTGCAGGGACATAAGCAGTCTCTCATTACTTCATAATGGTGCACTTTGTGGTCTACCAGTGATTGTCTAGACTACATCAGTATTCCATACTACACAGACAACTAATGTGCTGCTAACCTGTATGTACAATTCCAAAGGTGTGTGCAATTGATAGTTATATTTTATGTACTCTGTCTAGGATACTTCCACCTGTGTACTGTGTGTTTATCTGGGCCCACATTCATGGCATGCCCATCTTTCAGATGGTGACAGATACTGACATCTGGACAGTGAGTATGGATGACTGCTGAATTGGGTATTGTTGGATGCATTATGGTTGACATTGCAGTTGTTAGAACATGGCCTTGTCATCACCACTATCAAGACACAACCCTCCATGCCTACACGCTGACCACTTCCACACAATATAGAACAAACAACAACCTAACACACAAACGCCTGCATATTGTACACATGCAACAATCTATCCTGTAAATTGGGCCAGCTCAGGTAATCTGTGCTCCACTGTTATTAAAACCACACGTACGTGTTACTGCATTTCTACATAGGATTGTGGGGGGGGGGGCACACCTGACAACTGTAATCATTTCTATGAATGTACTGGTATTTCAGGTACTCTGTTGGCTTCCATTTCATTTTATATTCTGACCTATCATGCAGACTAGAGGCATATCAGTAGAGTACAGATCTTAGGTTTTATTGACCTACATTTCAGTTTCAGACTTCTTACCCTTCAGAACTAACATACAACTGCCAGACCTGTTGTAGTCTGTGTAGGTCTGGAGGGGTGCTGTTCACCATTTCCATCAACTAGAGGCCTTAGCGCCACCTTTCTTTATGGTCATCTACACCTGTCCTGCTGGCTGAGGCTGGTGTTGGGTATGTGAGCCTCACTGACATGCATATGCGTGTCCTCTGGACACACATTTGGGCCACCACATGTACTGCAGTGGGATTTGTCACCATATCTAGTACTGCCTATTTTGTTGACACCAGTATTTGTTATGGGATGTCATGCTGCCCATATAGGTGTCCACTATCTGCTGCCATCCCATTCAACCATCCAGTTACCTTGCATGCTCACATCCATACCAGAGATACAACTAGCAGAACATACTACTCTATTCAACAATTGATAGGAAGTGTGACTTACTTTGTGGCTGTGCCAGTACTGAGGATGGTGCTGGAGGGCTATGTTGGTTGCACATAGTACACTCCCTATACATGGTAAAGCACAGAAAGTGTCATGTTTGCCATCCCTTTTACTGTATGTGCGAGTCAGAGAGAGGTGTCATTCCCTGGGTCCCTACAGTATCAGTGTATGTGCTATGCATTGCCTGTTTGTCAAAGCCTGGGCATTCTGGGCATGCCTCCTTCTAGCTACATCAGCAGGCTAAGGTTGTTCCTCCTCTGCGTACCTCTGTGCCTGTGCTGGCCTTGGCACTGGTGGGGGGCTGTGTGGCCCTGCCCCGTGCTGTTTCTGCTGCAGATCTTCCACAGGATCATACTGTATAACATGGTACATACAATGAATATGTGTGTACACATAGCTGGAGAGTGCTCCAAAACTCCAACAGATATGTCCAGGCACCGGAACTGTAACTTGAGCATCCCAAACACATGCTCTAATATGATTATGGTTTGTGTGTGTGCATCATTATGGAGTTGTTGTTCGGGTGTGTGTGCATTTCTGATGGGTGTCATCAGCCACACTTCTGGTGTGTAAACAGCATCTCCCACTAGGTGGCCATATAAGGTGTCCCCACTGGCAACTCTCTGGTACAGCTATGTTATATGCCAGATGTGGGAGTTGTGATAGCTTCCAGGGCTGCCAGCACACACATTCAAGATAATGCCCTGGGAATCGCACATGACCTAGCAGTTGATGGAGGCGAAGCCCTTGTGGTTTATGTAGACCCTACCCACTCACTGGGTGGTGCTTTGATGTGTATGTGCATGCAGTCTATAGCACCCACTACCTCAGTGTATTCTGCTATTTGGTGGAAGAGATGCATACTGCTGGTCAATGCCTCACTTGTGTTGAGGAAATATATGTGCTCACCGGCATGTGCTGACATGGGATCCAGGAACTGGTGGAGTACCCTGGATGCTGATGCCTGTGAGATCCCCATGATATCCCCAGTTGGCCTTTGTAAGGTCCTTGTGGCTAGTATTCTTAACCCTACACATAACCTGATTTCCAATGGGATGAGTTCCCCTGTTGGTTCTGTGTGTGAGGTGTGGCCTGCACAGCTGAACAATTTGCTGTAGAATGTCCCTGTCCACCCTATAGTGCTCCACTATCTCCAGCTCAGGTAGCCCCTGTTAGGTTACCCTGGGTCTGTACACTCTTCTCCTCATCCTCACTGTGGGTTGGTCATTAGCATTCACATCCTCACCACCCTCAGGCTCTTCCACATATTGATGTACAAGAGCAAAAGCAGCCCCTAACATTTTGTTAGTTTTGTCAGGTAAAATTTCCCCATCTGTGTACACTGGTGGTGTAGAGTTTGTGGGAAAAAACAGAGTGAAAGGTGTTTGTATAGCTTATAGTAGTGTGCTGGGCTGGGCTGCTGCCTGTGTAATTGGTTGATTCTGACGCATTTCACCTGCCAGCTATGCTAGTTCTCCTTGATTGCCTTCCTACTGCTGTTTTCCCTTCCCATTGCCTTCCTGTTTAAGCCCCGAAGTGCACCGCACATATCCAGTGCTCAGATGTGAATAGAGCTGCTATTTCCTGTTTTTTTTTTTTAAACCTGGTGCGCAGCATGCGCACCCATTTAGGCAATGTAAACACTGCTAGGCAACCTCAAACATACCCCCTTCCTAAGCAGTGCTTAGCTAAGGGCAAACACAGGCCACAGAGCTCCAATAAGCTTACAGCATGCATGACACTCCCCCTTATGAGGTCATCTACCTCTTATACTTATACCATGGTGTTGCTGCACCTACACATTTGGGTGAAAGCTAACACTGAGAGGAAACCTGTGATTCAGTATCATTCCCCTCATTTGCATGAAACAGAATGCTAATTCATAGTTACCACACTCACACTGAGCTTCCCCCTTAGCAACCACTATTCCCTGGTATTGCTGTCTTTTGCATGCCATTGACTATTATGGTAAAATGCTGATTTTGGTTTAAAAGTTTATTTCCAACTTTTTTTCTTATTTTCAAGCTGATCCCGTTTTCGCACCGCTGCCCTACACTTAAAAGGCCAAAATAAGCCAAAAAAAATAAAAGTTATTTTTTATAATTTTGCAACTATTTCCCATGCGAATGGCCATATATTTGACTATTGGCATGCCTACTACATTTAATACATGCTTTCTTTTGAGCTGTCATGCCTCCATTTTGTAATTTTCAGAAATGTATTCGGTTAGTAACCAAATACATTTCTGCAGGTTACACTATTCCTGCACAGATGCCTGCCTGCTTCCTGGATCGCTAATTCACCTCATTTGCATGGTTTTCACCAGCAAATGGGGTAATTAGTATACAAGAGCTGTGTCCATGGAGGAATAGTGGAGGAGCTCTCGTGCACATCCCGGGAACTCGTTCTTGGATCGCTCATCAGCCATATTGCGTGCAGCAGCTTTTGCACTATTCTTGTACATTGTGCAGAGCTTGCTGAATCCCAGTGTCTGTTTTAGTCACTTTTTCATGTTACATCAAACAGCCAATTTTGGCTATGTATGTTTCATCTAGAGGTAGTAGTGGTTAATCAGGTGTCAGATGAGTACTCACTGCTGTTACAGGGAAGCTAAGCACTATTTGTTAGAACTTTAACTGTTTTTCATTGGTTCATTCATTTTTCCAGTTTATGTTATATTGTGCAGAGCAAGACATTATTGTTGTCTTTCTAAAAATACTCTTGGAAGGTAAATTCCTTTATACAAGTAGAAAAGAAAGTAAAGTAGTGCTTTGACTCCATGTTGCATCCAATAAACTGGATTGCACATATATTGTACTGCACTTTGAGTTGCCTTGTTTAAATTAGTTTTGAGTGGCTTATGTTGTTTTTCTGCACTTTCCTGTGATTTCCCAGAGCTTGGAAGTCATAGCTAATACAGCTATTATGAGGAGTCATTTCAAATTTTCACTGTATTTGAAGGGTTTTTATGTGTAGTTAAGTGGTTAAATCAGTGTTGCTGCATTTTTTGCTATGTTTTAGTCACATTTTCCAAGTTATGGGAAACAGACACTTTTGGCCAGAAGTGATAGTCATCTAGAACTAGTAGTGGTTATTATTTTGGCAGGAGAGTAATTGTTGCAATTCTGGGAAGCTAAGTAGTATCAGTTAATACTTTATCTGTTTTAATTGGTTCTTTAATTTTCTCTGTTTACTTTATATTGAGCAAAGATTCACAGATTCAGTACTGCTTCATGTGATAACAATGTATAAAAACAATTGTAAATCTGTCTATTTTAACCTTACTCTCAAAACCCTATCAGTGAAAGGGCTTACTAGTATGTTGCACAGGTGCAGCAAGCTGTGCTTAGCTACATAATGCACAATGCTATACACCTACTACTCTTAAAGTAACTTGTAGTTGCCTATAGCGCTAAGTTGCCCATGTTAGCACACAGTCACTCTAAGTAGCTCAAACCTTACAGTTTATTAATGTTCCCAAACTGTACTTATGGTAGTTACATATAACCCAACTATTTAAATAAATGGACATACATAACCAGTTAATCTATCTTTCAACCAACTATCTCTACACACTACAAAGCTATACATTATTTTAAGTTCTAAAATTTTGCATTTTTTAATTCTACTATCCTCTGTACAATATGGAAAGTCAGTCTACAGTTTTCTCCTCTGTTGTCAGCCTCATAGCATTAGGTATTCTTAAGGAGTGCAGCAACTGTCATGTGTTTACAGATACTGAACTCTTACTAAACACTACTAACTTTGTGAAAATCACAAATATTTAAAAGACACAGAAGCCTCAATTTCGCAAAGGTCACAGACTGTGAGTGTCACACTAATACACTGCTTAGTAGGCCCACCACCATGATAACAAATGTAATTTCATATGCTGATGCTGTAAAAAAATCATTTCCAAGGCCTGTTTGACTTACCATGATTAAGTCTCAGCATAAATCAAAATCAAACATTGCATGACATGACATCTCACCTTTAAAAATGGGCTTCTGAGTCACCATTCCAAGTACACTTGACCACACCACAAACAAAAATGTTTTAGTGATTGCTGATTCCATTGTGAGACAGAGATTCCCCACTCACTAGGAAGGGCAATGACAGGGTAACAGTGAGGTGTCTTTCAAGTACCAGGAATTCAAACTTCACATGGGCTTCCTTCAGTCCCAATGGCAACTGTGGTTGCATTTCCATACTTGTTATAGACCATATTGCTTTTAGACAGAGACCCACATATGGACCTAGGTGAACTATAACTAAATAAAGCTATCAGTTTATCATTTGTTAGAGGACACTTTCCATGACCCCAGAAATTAATGTCAGGTTCCTAAATGTCCTGGATGAACCATTTCATAAATATGAAGTCCATCATTCTTGGAGATATTAACTACCACTGAACTGGATACTGACACCTCCAATGCAGGGTATGCTCTTTCAGATTTGATAAATAAAAATTCTGTGAATCCAATTGTTACTACCCCAACGAGAGGATAAAATATTCTTGACCTGGTACTTCAAGTATAGCATCATTGTGCACAAACCCCAATAATTTATTTCCTCATTAAATATGATCAGAAGCTCCTCATTCAGATCATCTAAACCCAACAATACCAACATAATGGAGTTCAAGGGCTTCAGATGGACAAATCTCCTCAAATTATATGATGAAGTCTCAAAATTCAGTATAGCAACATCACCCAAGACATTGCCTGAATGAATAGATTTGCAAAAGCATTTTATGCTCATTTAAATAAATGTATAGAATTGGCAGTCTTGATTGTTCCACATATAATGGGAAATTTAAAAGAAAATCAACCCAGATGTCTACTGTCATAAATAAAATCTACAACAGAAGACAGAAGTCCCTTTAGAATATCCAGCAAATACCAGGTCAATGAAAATATCAGATGTTTGACTACAATTCAAAAAAAGACTGTTAGATCTACTTCAGCAGCCTATGAACTTAAGTTAACATGTGAAGCAAAATACAGTTACAAATCCTTCTTTAGTTATATCAGGAAATTAAGAAACTACACTCAACAATGTATAGAACTCATACAAAATGTCATAACCTAGTTGGACACAGTGAATATTGTTACATACTAGCAAATAAACTTAGTGCAAATTTTACTCATTAGATAACTAAACAAAGAATTTCATTCTCATATCTCTCCAACCCCACACAGCATTACATGCGCTGAAAGTGGTGTCCAAAACAAAGAACACTTGCCCCACGGGATCAAATAATATACCTGACTACTTGATAAACAGCACTAAGCATGCCTTGGCAGAACCACTTCAAAAGCTGTTTAACCTGAGCCGAACTACGGGCTCATTTTCAGTGATGCTA
Organism: Protopterus annectens; assembly: GCF_019279795.1. Classification (NCBI taxonomy): domain Eukaryota; kingdom Metazoa; phylum Chordata; order Ceratodontiformes; family Protopteridae; genus Protopterus; species Protopterus annectens. Next base: position 1,003,655,889 of record NC_056725.1, on the reverse strand, counting down.
CTTCATAAGGGATACTCCACTATGGACACCAGGGATTATAAGCCCAACAGCCAGACTAGCCTCATTTGCAAGGCCAGGGAATGCATTATTAATAACTTGATAAACTTTGATATTAAAAATCTCATCAGGGGAAACCTATAATTTGATTATGTGAAAGGAAGATCCTGTCTAATGAAGCTGTTGAGCTTTGTTGAAAGTGTTATACAAGCTGTTCAAATCACTTATCTTAATTTAGCCAAAGCATTTTACACCATTCCCCATGCTGGCATAATCGGTATAAAATCAATGAATCATAGAAGGTACACAGTAACAGGGCCATGTGGCCATTTGTGACTTGTCAGTACCTGCTTTTAGACCTTATCTTCTTTTTCAAAGAGCAAGAAGCCAGTCATAAGCGAAGGTTATGAATACCTATCCAATTGTCTAATTCCTTCCTAAAGAAAGATAGCGTGTCAGGAGATGAAGTTTAATCCAGGAAAGGAGTAATCATCACATAAGTAATCTGTCTCTCCACCATGATTTGTTTATTTGCTGAAACAGGTTCAGATCTCTTGTTTAAGTGTTCACTGGACTGTTTGATATGTGGAGAAATAAGGGGCTTTGGACTGTCAGATCCCTTACTGTCTGGATACCAAGTCACATATCACCTTAAGGATTCTCTAGGGAACTGAATATAGGGATAAGTCCTGCAGCCTCTCTTGATATTTTAAGCCCGTGATATTTTTGTTAGGATCCTTTGGGGGCCTGTGAAAATGCTTTATATATTTAGAAATATATAGCCCAAAGGCAGCATTGTATTCTGTGATGGTCCTGATTAGTACAGACTATAGAGGGGGCAATGTCTTCTTTGGATCTCAAGGAAATGACCATTGTGATCAGTTGCGCCAGACATAAAGATTTCCTGACCATGGTTACAACTTGATGAACAAAGGAGAGGGCATTATCTAGCTATGTCACAAGGTCTCTCACAACATCTTCATTTTGGAGTGGAGTGCTTTTTATACTATAAGCTTGGTGCTGGGGTTACTTGTCAAATGCAGCAATAGTGCATGTTTTAGCAATTGGTTTTAGCCCCTTTTCAATGAAAAAAACAATGAATGTATGTATGTTTGTTTTGTAGAAGCTATATAGCAGAATGGGATTTAATTATAACACTCAGTATCTAATAGTCAGGACAGATCCTGAGCATATCTAAACAATCCTACCTTGGTTTGTGATTTACTGTGGAGTTAGATCATAAGAGAAGTTTTATTTAAATTATATTGTATGTGTTATCACTGTTTTTAACTGTTTGTAGGTAGGAAGGGATAGCTTGTTAACAAGATTTTCTTTGATGCATATTTTGTTGTTTTACCTTTAATTTCACTGCTGGTTGTTAGACGTAAAGGAATTACAACTTTTGTCTGGCTTGCAAAACTTGTATGGTCAGAAAGACTTTACTGTACTTAATTTATTAATTAGTTGTATAATGTTGTTGTGATTTTTTTGGTCATAGAAGTTGATTTAAGTTCTCTTTGAATTCTGTGGTCACTGATTTGATTATTCTTTTCTTTTAATATTTTATCCATTTGACACTGAATATGGATTCCTTAAATGAGTATGCAATTAAAGATTTGCTAATGCACAAATATCTTGTACAGTGTAATAAATGCTATGCATATGTAAAGGTAACAGCTGATAACACTGGTGATCTTTGTTCCTCGTGTCAAAAGTTGGATGATCTGCTTACCATTGTTAGAAGTAAATCTCGACTTAATGATGATGATTGCACATGTGCAATTGGCATGGCTTGGAGAACTGTTGCATCATATATTAATGATTGGACTTATGAACTAAATAATGTTAGGCATAGAACAAACAGAACAGATTTAGGAAATGATGCATCTATTGTCTGCAAAAAACATTCAATCCCTATGAAACACGATGATGCCACTGACAACTTTGGAATTCTGGATGCAAGTATTCTGCAATCTTAGGAAACAGTTTGTTTAGAAGGAAACAAAAAAAGAAGGGAAGAACTTCACAACAAATAACAAGGAAGAAAAAGAAACTGACTAATGACTGTAAAGGAAAGAGAATACGTAGCAAAAAGGACACTGCTTTGTTACGTAACACACAGGTTACAGGGAATGATGATATTTTTCTATCAGAAAACCTTAAGTCGACAGAAAAAAGCATCATTTTTCCAACAGAGAAGGTAGAAAAAAGAGGCAAGGGGCAGGTGAAAAGGAAAAAAATCAGAACTGAACTTGGAAGGATTGAAGAACATTACTGTAAGAAAAAAGAAGAGAAAGACAAATGTTGACTACATGGCTCAAGCTGTGGATTTACAATACCAGCTGGATGAGAATTTAATACGCAATGAAAACAGTGGAATTAATAAGACTAATAGTGATGAAGATCTATCCTTTGTAACAATTGATAGAGCAGAAATGACTGTATTAGAAGCTGAATATTCTTCAGAGCTAGCTAGTAAATATATTCTTGTAACTGGAGATTCAGTTGAACTGATACTTATATTTGCAGAGAAGATAATGAATATAGGTCAAAGAAAAATACGTCAAAAGACCAAAAGCATAAGGTTCAGTTCAGGTATCTTTATTCTTGCGCAAGGAGACAAAAAATGCAGTTACAGAGTTTGTCTGACTAAAATCAGGAAGTGTCACAATTATTATACCTTTCTGTTAAGGCATTGCCCACTACGACTGACGTAGCAGATCATCAGTTCACAATTCTGTTACTTTACAGATGTTTCTCACATTTCTAGCTGACTCTTCAAAGTTTAAAAAAGATTTTTCAGTAAACAGGATGGCCTTGACGACCACCGGTCAATTATAACTTTCTTGCTATGTGATGTTACAAGTCTGGGTACTATGGCTAATTCAAGCACAATGCAAGTACAGATTTCTGAAGCAGTTCATTGTTTATAGTATCTAACTATCTTGCAGCTTGTGCACTTTTTCATTAGCACGAACAGAGCTTATTGTCCATAATGAATGGATCGACAGAAATTATTATTATTCTCTATTTAATTTCCTGACCTAGCAGAAAAATCACCTGCTTTCCAGTACATTTCCAAGGCATAAACATGTATTTTGCTGTGCTAGCAAACTAGGTCAGAGTGCATCTTGCAGTGTCAGAAAGCACAATTTCAGAAAAGCATGTTTTCAGTTTCAAATAGAACTAATGCTGCATATAGAATAAAAACGTGTTAATCTTCCCTTATTTAAAATAAGCATTGCACACATGTTAATACATATTTAACATTTCCCCCCTGTTAATACTTTTTATTCTATTTCAAAAGCATAAACAGTTTGTTTATTCTCCTAACCTCTTCCTTTGAGGATTTGCAGCTAAGAGAGTCATTCAGTTTTAACTTATGAAAGTGTTTCCTTTTTCAACAGTTCTTCAATTTCAGTACTTTGATACAAAGTCTCAAAAACTGACATGTCTATAAAATCTTTGATTAATTTTTTCATGCAGGGAATTCCACAGCAAATACATGCTCCTAACAAAAGTAATCCCACACAAATGGCAGTCAGGATGTTCATTAGGATGGAACCCCACCTCCCAAACAAATTCTGGAAAAAGTCTGTCAGTGGGTTCGGGCCTGGTCATGTCTGACACTTGCTAGATCACTTCCAAATGATCGTTGATCTCATGTTTATTGTTGGGAATAAAAGAACAACACTCGTCTTTGATTAAAGTGCATGTACCACCTCTCGCCGCTAGGGTGAAGTCAAGAGCCATGCGGTTTTGAAGCACCACAGTTCTCATTGCATTCAGTTCATCAGTCATTAATTCAAGAGCAGAAAAAGTTGCATTTCTTATGACCATGAGAAACTTGGATAGCTTTCTCAGTTCCCAAATTGATTTAACTGCACCATATGCAGGGGCTATGCCAGCACAGGATATAATAGTGTCACTCAAGTCCATGTGTGCTAGTTTACTTTTGTCTTTCACGGACTTATGGTTTCTCCAGCCTGCTACGATCTGTCCCACTGGATTCTCAGGTTTCTTGATTGGATTTTCAGGTTTCTTTGCGACGTCTCTGATGTTTCGAATTCTCCCATGAGGCAAGACTGTAGTGTGTCGTATGGCCGGGACCAGGTAACCCAAAAACCAACTGCCGGACCAATTCTCAGGCAACTATTTGTATGCCTTTTTCCCACATATGAAATAACAATTTTCTACCTTAGTATTGATATACACCTTCCCTGCATGAAACATCTTCTTATCTATAATAGACAGTTGCTTTATAAGAACAGGATTATGTTGTATATCACTGACAGTTTTATGTAAGGACTCAAAGTATGAGTCATAATCTGCATCACAAATTGTTTCTGTATTTTTAGCATTTTTAGGTTTAATATAACATTTATAAGAAACAGTCACATTACATTTACTACAACCTACTTGAATCGTGTCATTCTTAAAAAAGCATACAATTCCTGTTTGTGTAACAGGTAGAAATAATGCAATTTTGTCTCTAGATTTCACAGGTGTAGTCTCAAAAATCAAGTTTTCCCAGGTCTCATTGACCCCTAGGGGGACAGCAGCCATCAATAATCCCCTGTATGCTGTTGGTATAGCTGTGAAAATCCAACAATTTGAAATATTAAAAGTCTCAGCATACACATATTTGATTGCTTGGTAAGTGTTAAAGTTCGGATGCCAGTCTATGAGTGTTGAATCACGTTTGTTCAATCTGACTGGTGTGGCTGAAGAAAAGAAAGGCCACAGCAAAAGCCACAACAAAAAGAACATTGTCACTAATGCAGTTATTAAGATGATTATGCAACACTGCTGAAGTCGTTCAGTATTTCTATTATCTCTGGGTCTTGTCATTTTACTGCTGCTGTGTGTTAGCAAGAGTTTTATCAAGTTCAAAGTTTTTGACTAGTTTACAGTGTGTCAAATGAATCCAAGATGAACGTTCCACAATCTTGACTGCTGTGGGCGTGCTCAGCAGTACTTGATACGGACCTTTCCACTTTGATGTCGTCCAATTCTTCTTTTTGATTGTCTTCACCCAGACCGAAGTGCCTGGGGCTACTGCTACTTCGAGTGGTTTAGTCTGGTCTTTATCTGAAACAGAATTAAACTGTAAAAGATGTTTGTTATTCAGCATACTCCTCATATACTCTGCAAGTGTCCAATCTGCTTCCTGGTCTGCAGGCATGAGAGGTTTCCACTGAGGTATATAATAAGCTCTTCCGAAAATCTTTTCGAAAGGTGTCAATCCTTTTGCATTCAGAACAGTTCTCATGCTCAACAGTGCCAGGGGCAAACAGTACACCCAGTTCTTCTGCGTGTCTACCATAAGTTTTTTAAGCTTTTTCTTTAAAACTCCATTGTGCATCTCTACTAACCCTGCAGATTGAGGGTGATATGCACAGTGATGTTTTAAAGAAATCCCAAAATACTGGCTTAACTGCTGTATAGTTTGGTTAATGAAATGTGTACCATTGTCACTGTAGATCCTTTCTGGTATGCCAAATCTAGGAATAATTTCTTTAACTAGGGTCTTTGCAACAGTGGCTGCATCTGGTTTACTAGTCGGAAAGACCTCCACCCATTTGGAGAACATATCCACAATGACAAGGCAGTACTTTTTGTTTTCACATTTGCTCAATTCTATGAAATCCATACAGATAGTATGAAATGGATACGGTGGTGTAGGGAAACTCCCTTGCTTGGGCTTTAATGCCCCTTGTGCATGATGTTCATTACAAGTGTGACATGACAGGCAAAATTTTTTAGTGTAGTTTGTAAACCAGTATGTAGCGAATACCCGAATCACTAACTGTACCATCCCCCCTGTTGAGACATGGCTCTGCCCATGGCTCAACAAAGCTGAATATCTAAATAAATTAGACGGTAATATCAGTTTTCCCTCTTTGGAGATGTACAGCCCTTCCTTGAGAATTGTTCCTCGTCTTTTCCATTTTTGTTTTTCAGCTTGTGTAGTAAGTGTCTGCATTGTTTTCAACATTTCTAAGTCTAAAATCTCAGAAGGTTGTAATTCCTCATTCAAAAGAAATGCTTCTGAGGCTGCTTGCTTTGCAGCTGTGTTAGCTCTTGCATTGCCTTTTGAAATCCTGTCTTGTTGTTTTGTATGAGCTATGCATTTACAAATAGCTACTTTCTGAGGCAACTGAATAGAATCTAACAAATCTAAAATAAACTGTGCATGATTAATCGGTTTGTCAGTAGATGTCACCATTCCTCGATTCTTCCACTGTTGTGCAAAAACATGTACAGTAGAAAAAGCATACTGGCTGTCAGTAAAAATGTTTACGCTTTTACCCTTTGCTAAGGTACATGCCCGTGTCAAGGCAATCAACTCTGCTGCTTGTGCAGATAAGTTATGTGGTAAAGGTTTCGCTTCTACAATCTCAGTATCAGAAACTACTGCATAACCTGTTAGGTTCTGTACTGTAGGACTCCTTTTGCATGAGCCATCCACGTAATATGTCACCTCAGCATCATCCAAGGGAACATCCGTGAGGTCTTTTCTAGGCAGTGTCTTTTGCTCAATTACCTGCAGGCAGTTATGGGGTGTGCCATCCACAGGAGTAGGGAGCAAGGTAGACGGATTCAAAGTAGTACCTCGTTCAATTGTCATGTGAGGTTGGCTCAGCAATATAGTCATACAAAAAAGATGCCTAGCAGGGGAAAGATATGCTACTTTTTCTTGCAGTAAAATGATTGCAACTGCATGAGGCACTCTCAATGTGAGAGGGTGGAACAACACTACTGAGGCTGAAGCCTGCACTGCCATTGCAGCTGCAACTACTGCTTGTACACAGTGGGGTAGTGACCGTGCCACTGGGTCCAGTTGTGATGAATAATAAGCAATGGGGCGTTGTTTGTCCCCATGCTGTTGAGTCAATACTGATGTCATATAACCTTGCTTGCAATCTACAGTTTGGAAAAAACGTTTGTGATAATTTAGTAATCCTAAAACTAATGATGATGCTATCAATTGTTTCAGTTTGCAGAAAGTTAATTCTGCTTCTGATGTCCACTGTATTAAATCTTGTGTTGCCATAGGCTTCTTAAAAATCAGGTCAGTTAAAGGTGCAGATTCCAAAGCATACTTTGGGATCGAGCTCCGACAAAAATTAGTCGTACCCAGGAAGGACACCATTTCCTTCTTGGTTGTGGGTTTTGGTGCTTGTAAGATCGCTACTTTTCTGTCCTCATCTAATGTTCTGCCATCTTTGGATATTACATATCCAAGGTATTTCACTTGTTTTCTCCAAAGCTGCAATTTATTTTTGCTTACTTTGTGTCCTTCAACTGCTAGAAATTTTAATAATGCTATAGTATCTTCCTTACAATCTTGCTGGGTAGGGGCGGCCAGCAGGATGTCATCAACATAAAGTAAAATTTGACTACTTCTCGGTGGGATAAATCCCGCTAAATTACTTGCCATCTCTTGTGAGAATATCGTTGGGCTTTCACTATAGCCCTGTGGTAGTTGCGTATATGTATACCGCTTCCCCTGAAATGTAAATGCAAGCCAATACTGGCTGTCAGGGTGTATCGGTATCAAAAAGAACGCATTGCTGATATCTACCACAAAAAATACTTCTGTTGAGGTTTTAAATCATTCAACAAGGTATGTGAATCTGGTACCGTAGGTGCTCTTGGTATTACTGCGTTACTTACAGCTTGTAAATCTTGGACCATACGCCATTCTCTGTTTGCTTTTCTATCTGGGAATAAGGGTGTATTACATGGTGAATCCACCAGTATTCCCTTCTTAAGCAAAGCTGCTATGATAGGTTTAATGCCTGCCTCTGCATCTTTTCTCAAGGAGTACTGTCTCTTTTGTTGCCTAAATGCTGACTTTGGCATGATAGTAACTGGTCCTGCTGTGCGAATAAGTCCTACGTCTGACTTTCCTGTTGACCAGAGAGTTTCTGGTATGTCTAACAAAGCTTTTTCCTCCTCTTCTAATAAGAGGGCTTCTCAGCTGTCTTTGCTGGACTGCAAGTGTACAGCTGGATGTGTTTGTGTTATCCAGTTCAGTTTCTGTCTTTGTATTCCTTGTTCTGACAGTTCTGATTCTGTCTGTTTTCCGATTTTGTGATTTTTTTTCTCCTAGGTCTATCCATTTTAAATCTTCTTCTTTAGTTAAACTAACATGCGGTATTAGATTCAATTTGCAAAGTGAAAAGAACTCCTGGGGTAATGAACAGCTAACTACACTGTTCCCTTTCATGTCCCAGTACAAATTACACAGTACTAATCTGTTTGCATGATTTCTAAACAATTTTTGTTCATATTCTTTGTCATGTCCTGGTGTATTACAATAATATAGAGTACAGTGCAACAGATGTTGTATGTCAATACAAAGGGAGGGGAACTTACTGATAGCGACATTCATTAGCTCTTCAGTTACTGCTCCAGGGCCAGTTGTAACTAAGTCCTGGCTGTACCAGTAAAATGTCTCACCTTCCGTTTGCACTGCAAAAGTATTAGTTTGTTGCTGTGCTTCCATACCCTGCATGGTTGGAACTACTGCTATGCCTAATAGTTGCATAAGATCTCTGCCCAAAAGGTTCACTGGGCATTTTGCAGAAACAACAATTTTGCTTTTCTGGGTTAATCCTGAAACAGGATCTGTTATTGTAATGTTATTGGGAGAGAGGCTCCCGATACAGCTGTCCATTAGCTGCTTTTACTAGTATAAAGTCATGTGATTCTGAACTTTCTGGTAGTTTGGAGGGGTGTACCAGGGTTCGTGGTGCCCCTGAATCGCATAAAAATTTGACTTCCCTCCCTTCTACCAGGAGTGTCACTTCTGGTTTTGTGTCAGCTAGATAGAGCTCTAAGCTCACTAAGGCTAGGTCTAATATTTCATTTTCTTCACCATCGGTAGCTTCCTGCACTTCCTCTATTATCACATTCTCTGCTCCTTCTATCACATTCTCTTTTGTCCTTTCTCTATTATTCCTATCTAGTGATTCCTGACTTTCATATAGTCAGTCCTCACCCTCATCGTTTTTGTCTTCCACTACTGCCTTCTTATTTTTCCTGCAATCCCTTGCCAAGTGTTCCTTTTTCCCGCATTTGAAGCACTCACCTCTTTTCTTTCTCCCTTCAAAGTCCTCTGATCGCTGATCAGATTGTTTCTTTCCCTGGGCATTCTTTTTGCCCTTTTGTCCGGACTGTACTAAATAAAATTCTTCATCTTCCACAGCAAATACTTGGGCTTTCTTTTTCTTTTTGTTATTAAAATGCCTTTCGGCATGTCTAGCATATTCAAGCAATGATTGTAATCTGCTTGTCCGATGGTCTACCATATGTTTAGTAATGAAACTACTTATGGGTGCAATACTGCCTTTCAAAAATGCATTCTTTAACTGGTGCTCATATGGGGAATCTTGTGTCTGGTCTTCAGGCACCTGCATTCCACAGTGATTGTAAAAACATTCTAATAATCTGGCAAAATATCTATCAACAGTTTCACTTTCTTGTTGGATGCATTGATTAATGCAAGTCCAGTCTGCCCTAGGCTTCCATTTCTCAGAAATTCGGTCTGTCAGACCTTTCACTCTGTTATCTAGTTCTGCGCTGCTATGTGGGAGGGGCCTAAGTGCAGCATCACGGGGATTCCAGTTGCCACTGATCATGTGCCAATCTGGACCTACTATTTGTCTGACTACATTTTCTACTTCCTCTCCATTTAAGTGATAACTTAATCTCATGCCCTGTAAGTCTTCTAAGAACTTTCTAAAATTAACTTTTGGATGGGGAATTCCCTCTGTGGCTTTCCGGATGTCTTCTGGAGTCCACAGTCTTTATACTAAGAGAGTTGGGTCCTGCCCTTCTTGTCCTGCCTGAGGATTTGGTACTTCTATGAGTGGACATATCTCTTCTTCACTCATAGCCTGTGAATTTCCATTCATTTGATATAATTCAATATCCCCTTTTAAATTACATGTTCGAGACCTAGTCTCGATAGGATCTCTAACAAACGGTAGAGGTTTTATAGGAACAACTGGATATTGTGGTGGTGGGTCAGTTTGTTCTTTTGCTTCATATTCTGGTAAGGGAACTGGTAAGGGAACCAGAACCAGAGAGGGTGGATGGGGCGATGCTATAACCAAGTTATTATCTTCTTTGTCTAGAAACATTGCTTTTGAATTTTTATTCTTTTGTTCTCTTCGGTTTGCTTCCTCAATCCACCTGTGTGCCTGAAGAACTCCTCATTTACGCTGTTTTTTAACCCGACGTTTAGAATCAGTTTTTAACTGTCTAATAAGTTTGATAAGCGGGGATCTTTCTAGTTTCCCATCTAATTCATATTTATTAACCCATTTAGTATAATATCTAACGTGGTCGGCGCGCTGTGATTGCATATATTTTGCATCTTCGGTTAACGGTGGGCTTTGGGGTCTTTTCGTTTTTGTGCACGTATTACCCATTTTGTTGTAACCTTTTAAATGTTACGTAACCCTTTTGTTTTTAATGTGGTACCACCAAGTATTTACAGTCCCTTCAGACTACCTGCCTACTTATTCTGTTTCCCTGATCTATGACAAGATAGCCATATTTCTGTCCCTGAATTTTTAAAATTCTCACAGAACAAATACAATCAAGTCCCTGATCTAAAACAGAAAAAAAGTAGATTCACCCTACCTGAGCCTCAGTGATTGGTCACTCACTGTTCAAATGGAACCAGCCTTCAGTCGTAGATCAGAAAAGTGGCTGGCCTCTTTTGCATGACAATTCAGTCGGAGGTCTTTCAATGAAGAAGATCTGATGTGGTATCTTCCCTGTGCAGTTTCATGCCACCTGGCCCATCTGATCCCAGGCTAAACGAGGATTTCAGGCTCCAAAGGACCAAACAATGTCAAAGAAAAATACTTCAAAAGACCAAAAGCATAAAGTTCAGTTCAGGTATCTTTATTCTTGCGCAAGGAGACAAAAAATGCAGTTACAGAGCTTGTCTGACTAAAATCAGGAAGTGTCACAATTATTATACCTTTCTTTCAAGGCATTGCCCACTACGGCTGACGTAGCAGACCACCAGTTCACAATTCTGTTACTTTACAGATGTTTCTCACATTTCTAGCTGACTCTTCAAAGTTTAAAAAAGATTTTTCAGTAAACAGGATGGCCTTGACGACCACCGGTCAGTTATAACTTTCTTGCTATGTGCATAGCTCTCAACCTTCCATCTTCAAAATGAGGAACACTAGCCTTCATAATGTGGAACAAATGGGCAAAATGTGGAACACATACTAATGGCTTACTAACAGCTTCAACTAGGAAGGTCATAGGATGGTTAAAATATGCTGGTTTTACTTATAAAGAAGGTCTTTTAATGAATTAACATGATTCATTTCTATTTACAATGGATTTCACAAAAAAAAATTCCTAACACTGAATGTGTGACAGAGTCTTTCAATGTGGAACTTTGAGGAACTTTGAGGAGCGTGAACTTTTTAAGACCCCCAAATGAGGTACGATCCTCGTAATGAGGTACACTTGAGAGGTATGGCTATGTGATGTTACAAGTCTAGATACTATGGCTAATTCAAGCACAATGCAAGTGCAGATTTCTGAAGCAGTTCATTGTTTATAGTATCTAACTTTCTTGCAGCTTGTGCACTTTTTCATTAGCATGAACAGAGCTTATTGTCCATAATAAATGGATCTACAGAAATTATTATTATTCTCTATTTAATTTCCTGACCTAGCAGAAAATCACCTGCTTTCCAGTACATTTCAAGGCATAAACATGTATTTTGCTGTGCTAGCAAACTAGGTCAGAGTGCATCTTGCAGTGTCAGAAAGCACAATTTCAGAAAAGCATGTTTTCAGTTTCAAATAGAACTAATGCTGCATATAGAATAAAAATGTGTTAATCTTCTCTTATTTAAAATAAGCATTGCACACATATGTTAATACATAATTTTCTAACAATATCAAATAGTGTTATGCTTGCAGGTATAAAAATAGAAGATGTGAGACAAGCCTTGGCACGCCTTAATGCAAGGAAGTACAGATCAGTTTTTATTCATGTCAGTACAAATGATGTCATCCACAAGGATTCTCTGACTGTTAGTAGGGAACTGACAGCCCTCTTAGATAGTACAGCTTGTACTGGTGTTAGGACTTATTTTTCAGAAATCACCTATAGAAAGGGCAGTCAGGTCACTGTGAATGAACAATTATTTTGGGTAAATGGCTACATGGAAAAATTGTCCTGCTTTAAAAATGGAAATGTGTAGAGCATCCAAGCCTAGTTTTGGGCACACGTGTTTAGACAGGATGGCATGCATTTGTCAAGATCAGGGAAGAGAATTTTTGCAGCAGGTATTTTACAATATCTGACAAACACTAGGCAGGATTTTTGCCCCGTCGAAAATTTAACAGTTCATAGATAGCAACATCTGATGCATCTCTGCTGGTTGTTAATGCTAGGAGCATCAATAATAAAGTTTTTTTTATTTGAAAATATGCTATGTTCCCACAGGATTGATGTTGTTATTGATTGTGAAACGTGATTAAGGAACAATGACTGGAAACCAGTTCTGTCAGGGTATAAATGTTTTTACTGTAACAGATATTCTAACACAAATCAGGTGGAAGTGTTATGATAGGGATTAAAGATAATGATGAGACCTGTGATTATTACATGTTCAATGATAACACCAATACTATAGACTGTGTAACTCTGACAATAAAGACAACCCTGGAACAAATAACAATTGTTGGAGTGTATAGATCACCAATGTCAAGTGCAGATGACCTATAGGAATTCATATGTTTCTTGAATGAAACACAGGAGGGAAGAACAATATTAGCTGGGGACATAAATTTACCAGAAACAGACTGGAATAATATTGATTCAACAACATTAGTAAGGAAATTATTCACAATGTATATTCAGGAACCACAGTTGTTTCAACTTGTAAAAAAAGTACCAGGGGACTGAACATACTAAACATCATTCGAGTTCCTAAAGAAATTGCTGTTACTTCAAGTCAAGTTTTACCACTATTGATGTGCAGTGATCATGGGGATATACAGGCTAATTTGTTGCTAGATAACTCTGCCAAACTGAAATCTAAGCCAATGCACAGAAGCTTAATTGCAGAATATATGGAAGCAAGACAGTCACTATGTAAACTAACTGAAGTGAGGTGTTCAGTGGAAAAACTGCAGATGGAATGTGGATAGTTTTAAAAGACAAATTGTTTCACTGCAAAATATAAAAAAAATGTTTAACATCAGGATCTAGGCATACAACATCAGGTGGATATATTTCCATAAGAACAAGATATCTGATTAAGGTGAGAGACAAAAAATACAAGAAATGGAAGAGAGGTCAAACTACAACTTTGAAAACTGAAATAAACATGCTGGACAAACAGTTTAAGCATAGTGTGAGACAAGATCAAGAAAAATTTGAAGAAAATTTATATAAAGATATTGAGCATAATAGCAACCCTTTTTATAGATACATAAGATGTGGAAGGAGTAAAGATACACAAACTGATAAACTATGTGCAGATTCTAAAATGCATTCTCAGACACAATAGATTATGGATATATTTACAAAATCTTATGCAAAACAGTTTGCGTCCCAAAATGGGTGATAAGTTGTCCTAGTGACATCCAGGTAACCCCAGATACTGGAATCAAATTAGATTATATTGAAAATGAACTGCACAAACTGGATCCAAACAAAGCACAGGGAGTAGACAGAATTAGTAACAATGACCTGAGACCTCTTCAGCAAGAACTTATGGTACCATTATATTTATTATTAACTAGGTCATGTAAATATGGGGAGATTCCTCAAGATTGGAGACATGCGCTTATTAAGCCTGTCTTCAAAGGAAAGGGGAGTAGGACAAATTCAGAGTCATATAGACTCTTAAGTCTACTTTCATGTTGTGGAAAAATAATGGAGAATGTAATATTGGATTAGTTATTGCCAGAACTAGGTAGGGTGGGACTTGAAACCACATATCAGCATGTATATGTTGAAAACAGATCTATTACCACCTGTAACATGATGTTCTATAACAATATAATAACAGCCATGAATGAAAAAGTGTGTGCTGTGATGTGATTTATATAAATTTAACTTCAGCATTTGACTGGGTCATACACAAAATACTAATTAATATATTAGTACAACTAGGTATCGATATACTCTTGATATGAGGGATAGTTGCATGGGTTACGACTAGTACATGGAAAGTATCATACAGTAACCGAACAGGTGAAATCCTTGGTTACAGGCAGGGTGTCCCACAGGCCTCTGTCCTAGGCCCTTACTTGTTTTGATTGTATCTTTCAGACCTTACTTTTTCATCTGAGGTGTTCTACTGACTATATGCAGATGACCTGAAATTGGGTAAACTCCATATATGCGTACATATATGGCATGTCTGCAAAATAACTTGACTAAATTCACCATTTGGGCACTGGAGAATAATATGCTGATAAATACATCAAAAACTAAGCATATGAGATTTAGGTGTTATGAATTGAAAAGTGAATATTTAATACAACACACAGTGATTGAAACTGTAGGCTCATTTGAGGACCTGGGTATATGGGTAGATTCAGCTATGTGTTTTTCAAATCATATCGACCAATTGGTTAATGATAGTTATAGAACTATAGGTTGCATAAAAAGATTTATAAAGTCTAGGAAATCAAAAATGATGAAGTCATTGTTTGTTAGTAACATTATACCCAAACCTGAGTATGGAATAACAATATGGAAACCCTAGAAGAAAACAAGCATGAGTAAACTGGAAAGAGAACAGTGGAAATATACCAAGGGCATCCATGGATGTGAAAATTTAACTTATTATGAAAGATTAAAATATCTGAACTTGTACAGTGTCTCTTACAGCTACCTAAGTGGAGATCTTACTCAAGTATATAGGAATTTAGAGACAGCTACCTCTGGAAATGTCTGAAGTTATCAAATGGTACTAAAGGATCATCAGACAACCTTTGTAGGAGATTCTATAGGAATAAGAAGTGTACTGATTGGTTCGCTGACAGAGTAGCTGATGCATGGAACAGATTAAAAAATTACATTAAAGCAAGTACTAGTTTAGATCTTTTTAAGAACAGCCTGGATACTTATTATGGGAACAAGTGCTTTGGTATATTGGCAGGCTAGAAGGGTATTAATGCTCATGCTTGAAACATTTGTATGTATGTATGTATGTATGTATGTATGTATGGTCAGAAAATTTGCTTAACCAGAGTTTCTGGATATTGATTTGAAGACCCAAGAAGGATGTGCTGAATAACAGAGCTCCTAACATGGAATTCTCTGCTATGCCACTGATTATGTTTATGCTCTCTGAGGATGTGCCTCCCACCCTCACAGAGTGAGTTTTGTACCTCAGCCTATTTGCTATCCATTAAACAACCTAGGGATCAATTTGGAGTGCACTTAGCTTATTGATGTTGACGTGGTATAATAGCAAATTCTTTGGGAAAGTCAACGTATGCTGCATGGACAGCAAGGTCACTGTTTATGACTTGTAATGAAAAAAAAAATATGAGATTCATTAGATAGGAGCTACCCTTAAAAAATTCAAACTGCTGGGGGTCAAGTCTTACAGGTTTTTCAACATTGTGGTTTATCAGGTCTGTTATGACATGTGCCATTCCCTTGCACATGAACCTCATTAGGCTGATGGGTCTCTAATTCCCAGGGATCCATGGTGATAGCACCTTTGTGAAGATCATCACAAGTGCTGTGCACTAAATCTTGAGGACAAAGCCAGTGGACAAACTCAAGTTGAATGGTTGTAAGAGTGAGTCCACCAGTGCAAGTTTACTGCTGTTCGGCAAGCAGCCTGGTATATTATCAGGTTCCACTGAGGATGTAGGTTTTTGTTTTAGAAAGTACTTTTAACAATTGTTCTTCTGTGATGACAGGGGATCTGAAGTCCCTACGTATATGTGGGTTTTGTATAGATTTTTCTGGAGTGAAATATGAACTAAATGTGTTTGCCAGTATGTCTGCAGTGTCTGCTGGAGCAGATTTGTTAGTGCAATTTTGAATAATTTCAGAAGAATTTTGGAAGTTATTTCTTAATTTCACTATGTACATAAAGAAGGATTTGTAATTATACTTAGTTTCCAATGCTAGCCTAATTTCATGGGAAACCTTAGTTTTTCTTATGGTTCTTGTCAATACCTTGGATACTCTACGGTTTAAGTTTTGCTATATATTCATATGACCTCTTCCTTCTTAAACCATTATTTATTTATGATCTATATACTGTAGATCACCAGAATAGTTTGTTCTTTCTCTTCCCTTTTTTGTTTAGTTTTGGTAGGGACTGACAGATTTATACAGCTTTTGTAGGTGAGTAAAGTATTTATTTGCATAATTGCTAGTTGTGTAAAGACTTTTTTGGGGTGGGGGTACAGTTAACTTGAAGCTAAACATGTTACAAACAGACACCTGTGTGTAATATGGACAGCCAGTTGGCTAATAGACAGAACCCACATGGTATGGGTGATAAGGACAATGTCAGAAACCATCAAGACAATCAGTGGTGCCAGACAGAGCTCAGTACTGGGAACAATTTTACTTGGTATATAATTCTTTAACCTATAGATCTAAGAACCAAAATCGCTGGTTAAACAAGCTTGCAGATGATTGAAAGTGGTGTTATTATGAAATCCCCCGTGGACACAGGAGCCATCTAGCGAGAACTTTAAATAACTGGTGAATTGAAAATGGGCACAAATGCTAAAAAAGTAACACTGTTGCCAGAGCTTGCCTAAATAATTTTGTATTGGTTTGTAATTGACTGTGTAGCAACTTGGTAAGACAAGTTTTTATCTGAATTTTTATTTTATTTTTTACCTCTGTTTTTCACTAGAAGCCGCGGTGGTGCAGCGGTATCATTGTTGCCTCACGGCAAGAGGTTCTCCCGTTTGATTCTTGGCTGGAGTAGCTTCTGTGTGGAGTCTGCATGTCCTCCCCACGGTTGAGTGGTGTTTGAAAGACATGCGTGCATGGCCGTGCCTTTGTTGAAGGTTGGGTGTCGGGCTGGCACCTCGGCACCATAAAAATCGACTGCCAATCATTAAGCAGACCGGAGTTCTGCTGTGGCGACCCATAACCGGGAAAAGCCGAAAGAAAAACAACAACCTCTGTTTTTCACTGTTTTTAAGAAGGAAAGGATACCTTGAGGACAAGAAGATTTACTTTGATTTATATATTGTTGTTTTGCATTTTATTTTTACTGTTTGTTATTAGAAGGGGACAGGTTTTAGATAAGCAAAATCTAGCCATCCCAAGGAGCCTAGTTAGCTATAAATTCACACACACTGCAGAGAGGACATTCCAGAGCGTATCTAAACAACCTTGTCTTGGTCTGTAATTTATTGATCTTTACTGTTAAAAAAGGTCAGACTGCCATTGATTGTAAGGGATTTCCAGCTTTTGTGTGGCTTGATTGTAAGGGATTTCCAGCTTTTGTGTGGCTTTTATTATCAGAGCAACAAGTTTACTGTAGTTAATTTAATATTTAGTTGTATACTGTTTGTGTGTTTTTTTTTCATAAAAGTTGATTTAAGTTCTCATTGAATTCTGCAGTAATTGATTTTGATTATTCTTATCCTTTAGAAATTTTTATTCATTTGTAGCTGAAATTGAATTCCTTAAATGAGTACACCATTAATGATTTGCTAAAGCACAACTATCTTGCACAGTGTACTAAATGCTATGTATATTTAAAGGTAGCACCTGATAATACTGGTGATCTGTCCTCATGTTAAAAGTCGAATGATTTGCTTACCATTAGCAATAAGTCTAGACTTGGTGATGATGATTGCACCTGTGCAATTGGCATGGCTTGGAGAACTGTTGTTACACATATTAATGATTGGACTGATGAGATAAATAATGTTAGACAAAGATTAAATAGAACACATTTAGGAAAGGAAGTGTCTATTATTTGTAAAGATCACGCAACCCCTATGAAACAAAATAATGCCAATGACAACTTTGGAATTCTGTATAAAGTATTCTGCAATCTGAGGCTTCAAAGCATATAGATGAAAAAAAAAGAGAAAGAAGTTCACAACAAATAAGATGGAAGAAAAAGAAACTGATAAATGTTTGTAAAGCAAAGAGACTACATACTAAAACAAACAATGCTTTGGCATGTAACATACGAATTACAGCAAATTATATTTTTTCTATCAAAAAAAAAATCAGTCTACAGAAAAGGCATATTTTTTTTCCAAAACAGAAGCTAGAAAAATACTTAAGGGCAGCTAAAATAGAAGAAATCAAAACTGAACATGGAAGGATTGAAGAACATTATTGGGAGAAAAAAGAGGAGAAAAACAGATGTAGACAGCATTGCTCAAGCTGCAGATGTACGAAGCCAGATAAATTAGACTTATATGCTTGCAAATGTAATAAGCAATGAAAACAGTGGGATTAACAAGATTAATGGTGTTGAAGATCATTCCTTTGTAACAACTGATAGAGAAGATATTACTGAATTAGAAGATGAAGATTCTTTAGATCTAGTCGGAAAATATATTCCTGTAATTGTAGATTCAGTTATTAGATGAAATGCTAAATTATATTTACAGAAAAGATAATGACATTAAACGGTGTTATGCTTGCCAGGAGGAAAAATAGAGGATGTGAGACAAGCCTTAGAAAGGCTTAATGTAAGGAAGTATGGATCTGTTTTTTATTCATGTCAGTACAAACAATCTCATCTGCAAGGACACTTTGACATTTAGTAGGGAACTTAAAGCCTTGTTAGATAGCATAGCTTATATTTTTCTGAATAAATCTCTACTTGAAAAAATATACTGTTTTAAAAAATGGAACTGCTTAGAGCAGTCCAAGCCTAATTTTGGGAACACATGTTTAGACAGGATGGTGTGCACTTGTCAAGATCAGGGAAGGGAATTTTTGAAGCAGATATTTTGCAATATTTAAAAAGTGCAAAGCAGGATTTTTGCCAGGTCAAAAAATTTAGAGTTCACAAACAGCAAGCAACATTTGATGCATCTTTGATGGTTGTTAATGCTAGGAGCATTAATAATAAAGTTCCATTTTTATTGGAAAGTTTGCTATATTCCCACAAGATTGATGTTCTTATTGTTTGTGAAACATGGTTAAGAACAAAGACAGTAAACAAGTTCTGTCATGGTATAAATGTTTTTACTGTAACAGACATTCTAACAAACAATCCTGTGGAGGTGTTATGATTAAAAATTGTTATGAGACCTGTGATTTTTACATGTTCACTGATAACACCAATACTATAGATTGTGTTTATTACATGCTCACTGTAGATTGTGTAACTGTGACAATAAAGACAAATGTGAAACACATAGTGATCTTTGGAGAGTCTAGACCACCAAAAGTCAAGCACAGATGACTTAGAAGAATTCATACATTTTGTGCAGGAAAGACGGGAGGGAAGAATAATAGTGGCTGGGGACTTAAATTTACCATAAACAGACTGGAATAGTATTGACTCAACAACATTAGTAAAGAAATTATTCATAACCTATGTTCATGAACAACTTTTGTTTCAGATTGCAAAAAAAAAACTACCAAGGAATGAACATACTAGATATTGTTTGTGTTCCTAAAGAATTACTGTTACTTCATGTTCGGTTTTACCATCACTGATGTGCAGTGATCATAGGGTTATAAAGGTTAACTTGTTGTTAGATAATTCTGCCAAACTGAAACCTAAACCAATAAACAGAAGATTAATAATATGGAAGCAAAACAGTCACTATGTAAATCTAATTGGAATGATGCATTCAGTAGACAAACTGCAGAGGGAATGTGAACAGTTATTGAAAGAGAAATTGAATGCAAAGAAATCAAAAAATGTTTAACGTTAGGATCTCGGCATACATCTTAAGGGGATATATTTCCATAAGAACAAGATACTTGATTAAAGTGAAAGAAAAAGAAATATAATAAATGGGAAAGAAGTTGAACTACAACTTTGAAAACAGAAATAAATAAGATAGACAAACAAATTAAAAGTAGTATAAGACAAGCTTGGGAAAAATTTGAAGGAAACTTATAGGTTCATAGGTTCATATGTTCATACTAGGCTATCTGCCCGAGGGCATTTACAAGCCTAGCCCATAGTTTTGTGGCTTACGCCACCCCTTTAGTTTGGAGAAACTATGCCCATTATTTTGCTGTGCCTCTGTCGAGCAGTGACACTGATGTAACCCCTGGGGTGTATCTGCGATCTCCCATCCATTGGTCAAGATTCCTCTTGAACAAGGCCAGTGAGGTGCTCTACCTCACATATACCGGGATTTTGTTCCACAGCATAGGGAGTCTTTGGGTGATGAATCTATCCCTCCAGCACGTCCTATTAATAACCGTGTCGAGGTTTAAGTCTCCCGCCCTTGTGGCTCTGAGGGATCTAGATTTCTTGAGATGAAGCATGTTCATCAAATCTGGGTTTGACATGGCCTTGTATGTCAGGCACAGGTCACCTCTGAGCAAGCGGTAAGCAACTGAATATAGCTGGAGTTCTTTCAATCGGGCAGCATAAGACAGATTTTTGAGACCCTTTATCCTTTTGGTGAGGAACTTTTGTGGCCTCTCCAGCTGCTGCAAGTGTCGGGTCAGATACATTCCGAATGGGGCATTGTACTCAATCATTGGTCTGATGAGTGATGAGTAAAGGGAGACTATGACCTCCCTTGATCTAGATGTGAATCCCTTCATGATAAGGTGGGCAATGTAGAAGGTCTTCCTAACTACTTTAGCAATATGAGTGTCGAATGAAAGGCTACTGTCAACCTGGGTCCCCAGGTCCCTGATAACTTCTTCTGTGATCAGTGGATTGCCACCTATATGGTAGCTAGGGGTAACCTTGTTTTTCCCAAAGGGTATGACTATGCATTTCTTGGCATTTAACTTTAGGCCATGGCTCTGGCACCAGTTATCCATTTCTGTGAGACCCTTCTGAAGGATATCTGTGTCAGATGTGTTTTCGACTCTGGCCCAGTTTGCAGTCATCTGCAAACTTTGTCAGCCATAACCCTCCTGTGTTTGCTTGCACTTCAGAAAAGTAGATGCCAAACAAGAGTGGGCCCAGGACTGAGCCCTATGGGACACCACTTGTGACAGGCTTTGAGTCTGACATGGCACCAGCAACTCTGACCCTGTGGGTTCTATCACCCAGCCAGTTTGCAACCCATCTTGTAATGTATGGGTTTACATTTAAGTTGATGAGTTTTTCAGTGATACCCGAGTGGGGTATTGTATCGAAAGCCTTCGCCAGGTCTAGGTAGGCTGTATGGACTGCCTTTCCCTCATCAATGGCCTTGGTGACTGTTTCGAAAAAGTCAACCAAGTTTAAAAGGCATGATCTGCCTTTGACAAAGCCAAACTGAGTTGGATCCAAAGTCTGCAAATTCCCTATGTCTTTATTTATGAGATCCATTATGATCCTCTCCATGGCTTTGCAGATAAGGCTTGTCAATTTTGGTAATTTCCAGGATTGGTGGAGGCACCGCCTTTGTGAAGTGGGACCACAGTCGCTGTGCGCCACTCCCTGGGTACGTATCCGGAGGTGAGACTAAGATTAAATAGCTGTCCTAACTGTGGGTTTAATTCCTCGTTGTGTTCGTGGAGCACACAGCCGGGGACACCATCAGGTCCCATGGATGCTGTGTTCTTTGCCTTGGAGAGAGCAGTTCTCACCTGGGCGTTAGAGATGTTTGGGGGGCTACAATCATTTGGTATAGATATCTCTCCTTTTGGGGGGAGGAGAAGTTTGCACTGAACCTGTCAGCCAGTATGTTGGCAATGTCTGTAGGATCAGTAATCTTCACATCATTTTGGACTAATTCTGAGCATATCTGGGAGTTTCCTCCTAGGTTTCTGACATAGCTAAAGAATGCCTTATGGTTGTCTTTAGAGTCCTTAGCTATTTTTCTCTCAAAATTAGCTTTGGATGATTTTATGAGAGCTCTTAGCTTTTTACTTATAGTGATCAGCGGTGTCTTTCCTTTTAAGGATTTTGCTCTATCTTGTAGTAGCTTTCTCCTTTTGTTGTAGAGTTTGTTTATGGCTGGGGTCCACCAGACTGGATGCTTGCCTTTGGTACAAAGAGTCTTTGTTTTGCTTGGGATTGCCTGATCCATGCAGCCCTGCAGATGCTGGTAGAAGGCATTTGTAAGTGATTCAGCGGTTTGAGTAATGTTTACCGCCGGCTCGGGGGCCTTAAAGGAGACCACACTAGTCTTAAGCAGTGTGAAGTCGGCTTTCGAGAAGTTCTTTACTGTGGTCTTTTTTATTTCGGGTGGGGGTGGGATAAGGACCTCTAGCGAGATTAGTTTGTGATCTGATCTTACCAGTGAGGGGTATACTTCCGGTGTTGAACATTGTGCTCCCATGTTCGTGATGATGAGATCAAGTATGTCTTCTCCTCTTGTGGGGATGGTGACTAGTTGTTCCATGGCATTTGAGTTTATGAATTCCAGGAACTTTTGGGCTAGAGTGTTTGGGCTTGAGTAGTGTTCCCAGTCTATATTAGGGTAGTTGAAGTCACCTAGTATGATGGTGTTCGGAGATACATTTATCCCCTCCAGTGTTTTCAGGAAGGCCATGTGAGGTTCCTGAGTTTGCGAGTGTGGCCTGTAACATGCTACAAATTGCAGAGCAGTCTTGCCTATGGTTAATTGCACCTGGATGGTTTCCGATGCATCGTGTGTTGCCACCAATCTTGAGGTGTGGGTGTCCTTGATGAATATGGATACCCCCCCACCTTTCTTGGTATTGTCCGGATTTTGGGGCGGAGCATGATATGAGGTAAAACCTGATAGTGCAGGGGTGCTCTCAGGAGCCTTGAACCAGGTTTCTGTCACAGCACAGACATCGATGTTCTCCATACTGAGAAGGGCCTTGAGTGCGTGCATCTTGAGGTTAAGACTTCTGGCATTGAGCAGCATTACCCTTAGTTTTTTTTCTTTGTTGTGTTCTAGGGTGGTAGGTTTAGAATTTGAGCCTTGCCTAAAAAAGGCACTATGGGGGTGGCAAGAGCCTTTGCCAAAATCTGGAATCCCAGGGGTAACAGGTGCAAGCCGTCCCTTGCGAAGCAGCGTGGCTTGTCCAGCATGTCATCCCAGGCAGATAGACATTGGATCCCCTTTGAATGACACCAGAGTTTAAGCCAATTGTTAAAGCTGATCATCTTATCTCTGTATTGTGGCATCATTCTTGGTGAAGGTAGGATACTGCTCAAGGTCAGGGTCATACCTGCTTGGGCTACATAATCAGAGAGCTCCTCTATGTCTCTTTTCATGTAGTCCAAGGAGGTACGTCTCAGGTCGTTTACACCAGCGTAGACAATGATTGAGTCGTACTTGTACCTGCTGTTGAGAGACCTGAGTGCTTGCGTTATGTGGCGGATTCTAGCGCCCGACAGGCAGCTTACTGTGACCTTTTCCTTACTCAGTCTGGTGAGCGGGACGTCAGTGTGTCTGACTATGGAGTCACCAATGACTAGTGTGTTTGGCATTGTGTCTGGCCTTAAGGGCTGTGACTGCTTGACACTCTGACTGTGTGTTGTTTGGGTGTCTGCTTTGGTGGCCTCTGCTGTTTTGGTAGATTTTTGATCAGAGCCTCCGAGTATGTCTTTGTGTGTTTATGTGTATGATTTGAGGTTGTGATGGTATTATGTGAGACTGGGTCTATAGTGTGTGTGGTTACCTTCTCCTCCTGTCTGGTCTTGCCAGTCCTATGTTGAGAGAGCTCAGCCTCCAGTTTGGCCGTATAGTTGCATCTCTCGCATGTATTTGTGTTTTGTGGGAGGAGGAGAGGGTTGTCTGTGTACATGAGGCAATTGTAACATTGCCTCAATATTCCCAGGTTCACCAGCTGAGCAGGAGAGGACATTAGCAACTGATCCCTCGACATGCTAGAAGGAATAGACGGAAAAACTTAAAAAAGATATTGAGCATAATAGGAAACCATTTTAAATATCCTTAAGATGTGGAAATAGTAAAGACATATAGAATGATAAACTGTGTATTAGTTCTAAAATTTATTCTCACTGACAATGGATTATAAAGATATTTACAAAACCGTGTGCAAATTAGATTGGTTCCACAAAGGGGTGATAAATTACCATAGTGGCATTCAAATTACCTTAGATTCTGAAATATGTCTTTAAGGGAAAGAGGAGTACAACAAACCCAGAGTCATACAGATCCTTAAGTTTACTTTTGTGATGTGGAAAAACAATTACTGGATACGTTATTTTCAGAATTGGAAACATTGGGATTTGAAACCATATATCAGCAAGTGTATATTGAAAATAGATCAATTATCACATGTAACATACTGTTCTTTAACAATATAACAACCATAAATGAAAAATTGTTCTGTGATGCAGTTTATATAGATTTAACTTAGCATTTGAGAAGGTGATACACAAAACACTGATCAATAAATTAGAACAACTAGCTATTTGTGTACTTTTGATAAGATGGATACCCGCATGGCTTACTCAAGGGACACACAGGGCTATGCCCTAGGCTCATACTTGTTTAGATTATATCTTTCTGATCTTTCTTTTTCATGTTGTGTGTTCTATAATCAATATGCAGATGACTTGAAATTGGGTAAACTGATTACATGTGTTACAGATATATCATGTCTGCAAAAGAACTTGACTAAGTTGACTATTTGGGCACAGGAGAATAATTTGCTCATAAATACATCAAAAACTAAGCATATGAGATTTGGGAGTCATAAACTGAAAGGTGAATATTTAATACAGCACAAGTTTACCGAAACTGTAGCTTCATTTATGGACCTGGGTATATTGGTAGATCCATCTCTGTGTTTTTGTGATCATATCAACCAATTGGTTAATGGTAGTTTTAGAACTATAGGTTTTATAAAAAAGATTTATAAAGTCTTGGAAATCAGAAATTATGACATAATTGTTTGTTGGTTACATTAGACCCAAACTTGAGTATAGAATAACAATACTGAACCCTTATAAGAAAGCAAGGATGAATAAACTGGAAATAGTACAATGGAAATATATCAAAGGCATCCATGGATGTGGAAATTTAAGTTATTTTGAAAGACTAAAATATCTGATCTTGTACAGTGTCTCATACAGATATTTTTTTTATCTTTATTTTATTTTTTATTTTAAATTTGTTGACCAGGAGTGTCCAACTGGACGTAGGTCCATTTTCAGCGGAGGCCCGGGGAGAAAAGCTCCACAGTAAAATAGACAGTAGTTACATTGTATTACATAGCGATTAACAATTTAACATAGCAATTACTTACAACATATTTACAGATGAAGAACATAGTACATCAGTAGACAACTAGAATCTTTATCTGTGAAGTACATAACAGACATTAACAAATGTTACAATGAGAAGTTCCTGCTGTATAATAAGTACTAGGCTTATGAGCATCTGAGCTTGCTATAATCAAGGTAGTTAGTGGAGTGGAGAGAAAGGTAGTGGTTGGATGGGGTGTATGATATTAGAGAGGGAGTTGCAAGGGCATAGCCAGCATGTTTTTAGGTGGGCTTTTAGTAAAGTTTTGAAGTGGGTGCATGATGGTACGGAGGTAATTGTGGGTGGGAGTGAGTTCCATAATTTGGCTACAGCGCAAGAGAATAGTGCTTCACCAGCAGAGTTATTGGCTTTAGTGATCTGCAAGTGATTTTTGTTGCTGGATCTTAGTGGTCTGGTGGTGCGATGGGGTTGGAGTAGATTCTGGAGGAATGGGATATTTAGTGGATGGTTTACTAGTTTGTGGGCAAGTGAGAGTTGATACCACTGAAGGAGGTGAGGGAGTTCAAGCCAGCCCAGTTCAGCAAGTGAGAGACAGTAGTGACTATGGTAGGATGCCCCTGTGGTGAATTTGATGATTTTGTTGTAGCAGGTCTCTAGCTTGTTTAGATCACATTGCCTTTGGTTGGTATATATTGGAGAGGCATAAAGTAGGGTGGAGATAAGGTGGGAATTTGCTATTGAAATCTTTGCTGCTTTGGTGAGAAATTGCTTATTTCTGTATAATGCTCCTAGTTTTTTGTGGACTTTATTAATGGTCATGGATATGTGAATGTCAAATTTTAGTTTACTGTCTATTTCCACTCCTAGCAATTTGGTGTGTTCAGTTGGGTATATAGTGGTGTTGTCTTTTGCTGTGATGTTAAAGTGAGAGTTGTTTTGAGTATGTTTGGTGGGTTGGAAGATGAGTAGTTTAGTTTTGTTTGGGTTGAGTATTAATTGGGCATCAGATAACCATGTTTCAACAGAGGAAAAGGCTTCCTGTGTGACTTTTTGCAGTTTGGGTAGGGACTAAGCTGAGCAGATGATGGTCGAGTCATCTGCGTATTGTATAAGTGTGCCATGTTTGGTGGCAGAGGCTAGATTATTGGTGTAAACTGAGAAGAGTAGGGGTCCAAGGATGGATCCTTGGGGAACCCCTATGGAGACAGGTAGTTGGGGAGATATGTCATTCTGCCATACAATGGATTGTTGATGGTCAGACAGGTAACTCTGAAACCAGTTGGTGACTGATTGTGAGAAGGATAGGTTATTGAGGACAGAGATGAGTTGTTTGTGTGGGACCATGTCAAATGCTTTAGATAGGTCTAGGAAAGTAGCAGAGGAGAGATAGCCATTGTTTTTATGCTGAAGGATAGTGTTAGTAAAGGAGAGTAAGGCAGTGATTTAAGAAGAGACCTTATTCAGGTATATCAAGCATTTGGAGACAACTACCTCTGGGAAGGTATTTGGTTATCAAAATGTAGTAGAGAATCATCAGACAAACTATGTAGAGGATTCTATACAAAGGAGGGGTGCATTAACTGGTTCTCTGGGAGATTAGATGATGCATGGAATAGACTACCAAAATTACATTAAGGGAGGTACTCTTTTAGATATTATTTAAGAACAATCCAGACACTTATCATGGGAATAAATGTTTTGGTATATTGGCAGGCCATTCCCATGGTCTGATGAAGCGATAGGAATTATTGTGAGCACGCTTACGTTTTTTAATTTTTTTCTTATTCTATAAATAAATACAAGTCTGTTACTGCAAGACTGGTGCATTTTGTTTGCTCTACAATTCCCATGCTTTCCCCAGCATATAGCATAGACAATACCCCACTTCAAAATAAAAAAAAAATCAAATACCTTGGAACCTGTATTGATAATTCTCTTTCCTTTATTGATCATGTAATAACAGCTGTCTGGAAGTTCTTCTGCTTGGTGATTGTCAAATGAATATCATGTAGATATAAAGAGGTTATAGTCCCCTTGTATTCTATACCAGTAAAGCCAGTTGTAGAATATAGCTCCCCTTGACTGGAGGAGGCAGTTACAAGGAGGTGATTTTTATTTGCTCATGACATAAGGGTGTTCAACTTACTGAAGGGAGTTTGTATAATGCATGTCTTGCTGGCATTTTGACAAGTCTTTTAAAATATGTCCAACCTATAAAAAGAGGAAATAAGTTAAGTAAAAATTAAGATCTATACCCTACTCTTTCTATAAATAATCTTCCTGGAGTGAAGATTATTAAAACACTGTTATGCTATTGTACATACGTTTCTGAAGAAATGGATAAATCAAATATGGCTCACGTTGGCTGGAGGAGGCAGTTGCAGGGAGGAGACCTGTTTAGATGCATGATGTAGGTATGATCACTTTGCCAATGATGGCTGCTTTAAAAAAACCTTTTGAAACACGCAAAACTAATAGAAGAAAAACTTATTTAAGTAAAAACAAAGATCTATGCCCTTCTCTTTCTAAAAATAATCTTTCTAAAGAGAAAAATATTAAAACACTCTTTCACTATTGTGCAGAAGTTTCTGAAGAAATAGATAAGTCAATGCAGGAAGCAGTAAAAGTTTAAATGGTATGAAGAACACATTGAGAGGACTAAAACTGATGTGCTTAACTGTAGTCATGTTTTAAATGAAAGAAGCATGTGTCATTACAAAAGAATGCAATTTATTTTGCCTACTGTATAAATATTCAATCTAATGATATTAATGAACAGAAAGAATCATTGATGTTATGATATTAAATACATCAGCCCTTGCAACTAAGCTGACAGCAATTGGTAATGTTGCTCACCTTTTAAATAAAAAATTGCAGTTAATCTTTAATAACATGGAAATAGGACATTGCTGTAGCCAAAATTAATCAGGTAAATGATGTAGTAACTGAGACTAGAAAAACAGTAGCTATAAAAGCTAATAGAGTAAAGTATCTCAAAGAAAAGCTAGAATCTGCTAATTCTGATGAAACAATGCAGGAACAATGTAATTGAATGTAGAAGACATAGGTGCAGTTTCAAAATAAAATAATATGCTTTGAAACAAGGTCAAGAAAAAAATTAAGAATTGTGGGCGTTCCTGAGAATTGGGATAATAATAAAGGTCTTGACAATATTTTATAGAAAATATTTGCAGCATTTCTGGATATACATCAAGAGTGTGTAAATATCAAAATTAATAGATTTTTTGGAATTTTTTCAAGGCAGCAACTACCTAAATCCGGCAACTAATTTAAACCAATTATGGTAAAATTTTCAAAAAAAAATATATATTTAAAGAAAAGATGCTCCTGGGGATTCAATAAATTCCATGTAAGGATAGCAAAAAACCTACACAGAGTTTGTGTGCTTGTGTAATGAGCAGCAGCGCTAATTACATATGCATGCTGCGCACCGTTTTTAAACATAACCATGTGTAGTTTCTTGGCCAGCAACACTGCTGCCAGTCAGGAAATAGTGTAAAGCAACATGAACACCTGCAGACATGTGTCCTGTTTACCTATGTGCAAACTAGTTCCGCAATATTACATGGAAAGCTACATTGATTACCAGGGTTATTGATAAAGCAATGTATATTGTTACAACACGTTACATGAAAGTGTATACAGTGCAGAGTAGTGTGGAGACCTGTATCAGGCATACTGAATAAAAGTTGTGTAAATGATCAGCAAGAGTACATAGACTGCATTATAAATAAATAGTCAGGGGAAGTGTGTGAACACGGGAAGAGGACAGGTGAAACATGGTAATGTACAGCAGATGAGGCATATCAATAACAATATACTTTATAAGAATCCTCTCCATTAATTTGTTATCTTGTGTGACAGTCACATAATATACAATAACTGTGCAGTATAAACTGTATCATATGTTCATGCTACAACTGTCTTCATTGACATTATTTGTGATATAAGCATCCTGGCATGAACAATGGACAGGGCATATATCTGGAATGGTATATACAACAGGGGTAGGTGCATATTGTGAAGCTGTGCAAAATAAGTTGCCTGGATATGAATGTAATATGTCACAGGTCTCAACTAAGTGGGACACATAGTAACAGGCCAATGGACAACAGTAAACAGAACCATGCACAATCATGGACAATATCAGCAGAATACCACCAGTAATCCCATGCTGTTGACATAACCATCTTTGATTGTGAGTGATCATAGATGGTTCTGCACAAAAACAATTGTACAACTATTATAATTTGTAAGCAATCTTTGAGGGGAATCAAGCACACCTTCCTCAAAATGTAACATCTTCCACAGGTGTTAGGACAGACACTGTTACACCTGTATTTGAAATTAAAAGCAATCCTGGTTAGTTGACAGGTGTGCATACCATAAATATGCTACAATCCACACTGTTGTGAATGTAAGCCATACCATCAATGTTGTTAATCAGCTGTGTATTTACTGTGTGCAGCCACACACGCATCTTGTATAATACCTTGATGGAGGGTTCTGCACCATCAACCAGTAAAGTTTATGCAACAAAAAATACTTAGGTATGGCCAATAAAATGAGTATGAGTTCACTGTGGCAAATGTAGTACACTTCAGTAACTCATCCCTAGAAGATGTGTGGGGAGGTACATGAAAATGGGTGGATTGTACTCAGTTACCTGTGTGATGAGGGCTGAGAACTATGGAACTATGATGCCCTTTGATGTGGATGTCCCGCACATACTCAGGAGCTGTGCTACATACAAGGGAGTAGTCACCACTTTGGGCACATGCTGGTAGACAGTCTGCATGCCATCTACCTGAGTACAAAAGTCACATACCACTTGATCTGCTCATAGGGGTGCTTGTCTATATTGTAATTGTCTTGTGTATTTGCTTTCATAATGGAACTAATGCCCCCCCATGATTTTTCTTCATCTGCAGTGTACCCATGGCTGTGGCAGCCATTCTTTGTTTGTGTTGTTAATTTCTGCATTATAGCTATACCACCCTTGGAATCAATGATTGTCCACAATTTGAAGTCTTCTACAAAGCTGGTTGGAGAAAGAATGTGTAAGTCAGTTTTGATGTCTGAGACTTAAATAATGAAGAGTAAAAGGCCTGGCACAGAGTCCTGAGGTATGGACCTGGTTACTGGACTCGAGATAGGAGGTGACTTTACACATTGCAATATATTTATCTTTCATGTATTTGATCAAGTCTTCTACCCACTTGGTGACCTAGGTGTTTATGGCCACTTGAGACACTTTCTCTGTAATACCTGACTGTGAATTTGTGTCAAGTAATGCAGGATGATAGTGTCATCATGCATGCTCTTGGCTACCATCTTGAAGACAGCAAATAGATGTAACAGATATTATGTAGCCGTAGCAAACATCAAACATGGGTTTGGTACACAGTTGGGATATTATCTGTGTCCTTTTAGAGATGGTCCATGATGACTATTTAGTCTACCTCACAGATAAAGAGAGTCAGGATGTGTCTATAACTCCATGTACC
Source organism: Protopterus annectens (assembly GCF_019279795.1). Taxonomy (NCBI): domain Eukaryota; kingdom Metazoa; phylum Chordata; order Ceratodontiformes; family Protopteridae; genus Protopterus; species Protopterus annectens. Next base: position 1,003,625,053 of record NC_056725.1, on the reverse strand, counting down.
AGGGCTTGGTTACTCCCAGTAAGAAGGATGCATATTAATCTTTTTTGGGAACATAGGCAGTCTGGAGACTCTGTTGAAGTATGTATCCAACTGTGTCTGGTAGGTCCATGTTTTGATTCATGCTATAGGCAACCTGTGATGTTATCATGGCTCATTGAGTCTGTGTTATTAGCTGTAGAGAGTGCACAGATGAGCTGTCCTCCTTAGAATAAAAACTGAATAATGCTTGCATGTATACTTTGGCTGATGCCCAGCAGAGATGGGGGGGGGGGGACATGTGAAACAAACTGTCAGCTAGCGAATTGTCTATTTCCTCTGGTTGGGTATGTCTGGAGGCATTCACATGCAGTCCTGTGCTTAGTTGCATATTCCCCTAAACATTTCACATGTATTAGAATAAATGATTTATGAAAAGATCTCCAAATACAACTTTGGTCAATCATCACATTCCACACAATATTACTATGCACACAGTAATATAACTGTACCAATGTCATGTACTTACATCACTTGCAAAACATATGCCTATATGTGTTTCATGGGCAAGCTGTGTTTGAGTGGCCAGATGTCATATCAGGACACATTACAGCTCAGTTGTTTGTGGCTCATGCAGAACATTTCTTGACTCAAATGCTAATAGTCACACAATGATGCTGCTGACCACCTCAATTATCCTTAGGTATAGCAACACAACTTCACATACAATGAATTCCACAAGGTTGCAATTGCATCAAAACGTGATACATTCCTTGTGCATATCACAGCATATCAACATGTGTATTAGACAATACTCATGTGACAATGTAGTCAATATGGATTAATGGTCTCAAAAAACTCCAGATTTACTCTGTCGCATATCATCTACTCAGAGGCGATCTCTGCCTAACATATAAAGCTATGTCAAACCCAGAGCTGTTGGACATGCTCCACGTAAAGAAACCCCAATCCCTCCGAGCTACACACTCTAGGGAACTAAACCTTGTTGCTACAATAAACATAACATGTTGGAGGGATATATTCCTGTCTCAGAGACTTCCCATACTCTGGAACAAACTACCTATCTATATCAAACAAGCTTCCTCATTAGCACTCTTCAAGAAAAATCTTGATGACTGAATGGGAGATAGGAAATTCACCCCGGGGATCACTTCTATGGCTCTGCTTGACAGGGGCACAGGGAAATAATTTTCTTGGGTGGCAAAAGCCAGGGTACAGTTTGGCTAGGTTTATATAGGCCATAGAGCCAATAGCCTAGTACCTACCTATGAACCTATAATGATGTTTGTCATAGAGCATTTAATGATGCTATATAGATACATGCACACCTGTGCCATATTGCAAGTGTCACTGTGATGGTGGAATGTGAAATGTGCAGACGTTTGAGTTGCTCCACTACAACAATACATGTCTTAATATGCCAACAGTATACATAAAAGTGTATCATACCATGTCAACAGTTCTCAGAAGGCATATTAATACAGCTGTGATAGAAGGAGCATGTACTCCAATGGCAGCAATGGCCATCAACACATCAGCTCACATCTCAGATTATAAGACCCTGTTTTAACCACACTGTACACCCACATCTCTATATAACACATGTCAATGACAGCAACATTGATATGTCAACTGTTCATATAGTCATAGGACATTATTAGGCTAATAGCTAACATAACATGAAATCCTAGCCACTAGCCATTGTTATACCATGACAAAATCACTGTAACTATATTATGGAAGATAGTAAGACTATTGTGTGTATGTGTATATTTGTTGGATTGCATTACATCTTTCTACAGTCCATAAGGGACATGTACACCAACCATGACAAAATTAACAATTACACATGCTGTAGTCTGGAGATGGCTTGCAGTGGCTCATGAAAGAAATCTGCTTTGTGATGTGTATGCATATTTGGCATGAGGATATCCCCCACTCCTCTGCAGGAAGGATATCATGTGTCCAGAGGAAAAAGTAGGATGGTGGATGCATGGGGCTACATGAAAGGTTCTCCAAGTGGTAGTGAAATGAGCAATTCCAAAGATCATACAATGATACCATAATGTACCACCAAACACACACGGATCAGTAGACTGGGCCTGATTTGAACATTAGACCTGTGTAGGTATAGAAGATGAATGCCATGCAATGTAACACTAGCACTACCACATATGTCTGAGTGTAATACTGTCACATTGCACCTTTTGGAGTATGAGAGGATCATTACATGCTGAGGAGAACATGTTGGAAGGAGTGTAGGATATGAATGTGGAGACAATTCCTGTGTAAAATTGTCTCAAAAGTGATAGGTGTATGTATAAATATGCTAGTTGACTGCTGTCAGATTAGAACCCCTATATGTATAAGTAAACTAACTTGCAACCACAGTTGTTAATCTTACTGCCACAGCACAGGTTTGTACTGAATACTGTCAGAGTGCATGATATACTGGATGACATCATCATTGTATGCAACAATGATATGTTCTGAGTAGAGTTTGACGTAGCTGTTGACTTGCATAGCATTCTAAAATTGTCAGCATAGTGTTTATTGACTGCAGTAAAAATAGAACAGCTACCTAAGTATTTATAAAGCACAGTATGTTATGTAAGCACCATAACACAAGTCTGGCTATTATAGTGCTGGACAGCACTTTATAACTGATGGCATCAGTAGTGTCTGGTGAGAAGAGGATGGCAATAGCAGTATCCCACATGCATGTGTACCATGGTCTCTTGAATGTCAGCTGACTGAACAATCACACATGCACACACTAGTTGACTGTAGTGATAACAGAACATCTACCTAAGTATACCAACTAGAGAACTCAGTACTTAATACAAGCCAGACTTTTACAATGCTGCAGGACAATTAATAGTGGATGACATTAACATTGGATGTTTGAGAAATGTTGTGAGGCCTGAATTAAATGGATGTGTAGGCATGCACAGCTGTCAAAATATTGGTACTACATGGGATTGACTGAAGGGTACACAGTTGTGTTCTTCTGATGAGATACACACACACACACACACACACACACACACACACACACACACACACACACACACACACACACACACACACAAAAATAACACATTGAGTACAGTAAGATTAGAACCCCTACCTAGGTACACCAGCTACAGAAATCAGTACTTAACCCAAGTCCCATGGCATAAGTTATAATGCTACAGGACAATTTATAGTGGATGACATCATTGTTAGATGTTTGAGAGAAGATGTTGGGAGGCTTGAAGTAAATGGATGTGTAGGCACATAGAACTGTCTTGGTACTTAATGCGATTGTACTGATGACTGAAGGATACACAGTTATGCTCTTCTGACTAGACATACACGCACACACACACACACACACACACACACACACACACACACACACACACACACACACATACACAAGTTGGCTGTAGTGAAATTAGAGAACCCCTACCTAATTAGGTACACCAGCTCAGAATTCAATACTTAACACAAGCACCATGGCAGACATCTGAATTTTACAATGCTGTCAGACAATTTATAATGGGTGACATCATCAATGGATGTTTGAAAGAATGTGGTGAGGACCTGTATGAAATGGATGGCTAGCCATATATGACTTCCAAGATATTAATGTTCTGCATGTTCCCATATTGATGAGTGCGCAATGTATAGTATTTGCTGTTGTGTTTCCAATGTGCAGGTATACTTTAAGAGACAGCTTTATAAATGATATGCAAACAGCTGTTTACATTCCTACAAGTATTAGAAAATTTGAATGTGTATTGTCAGTATAAAGATGTACATGGTATGTAAAAATAATTTGTTTATTTATTTCTGTAGTGCAGTTGATATATTTGGGAACAAGTACTAAGAGACCAAGTTTCAATTGCATGGGTATAGGTAACACACGGCTATGGTGTAAATATGTGTTCTTTCCCTAAAAAGTGATTTCCCTTTGGCTGTGTTTTTACATGTACATTGATGGGATGAAGACTACAGGGGCAGTAAACATAAGTAATAAATGCTAATGTGCACTTTCCATAGTACACATTTGAGCAGCTGGTTTGCGTGATTCATAGCAAACTGTTTGCACATGCGAGATACACATTTGTACTGCTTTTCCTGTTTGCACATAGTTAAGTGACAAGCAAACCCGAGCCTCTGCTTCATTGATAAAATTATGAGAGTGTTATTGGTTTGCTTACCTCCGCATAAGCATGTTAAGTGGGAGAGGTACCACAGTCAGCACTTTGGACAGTACTGAGTGTAGGAAACACACCTGCTGCTTAGCTAACTCTGTTGTAGCAGGTGTAATTGCATTGAATTTTTTCTTTCAAGCTCAGATTATACAGGCTTCAAATCCAGCTGTATCTAATGCTTTTAAATATGATTTATAATGCAATGAAATAATTCTTAAAGCTAATGTAACTGTGAGTTTCCTTAGCGCAGCTGGTTTAAGCAGCATTGCATGAAGTTAACCACACCATGCCATAGGATGGAAAGAGCCATTCACTGTCACTCAGCATTAGGGCATGATGCAAAACTCCAGACAAACACAGAGGAAAAAAGTGAAGGGATTCATTAGGGGTCATTTCTGCCATGTGTGTGGTGTGTGATTCTACTTTTTGACCAGATTAAAGGTGTTACAATGGGGTAGATAGAAAACTGGTGAAATGGGGGGGCAAGCAGGGGGAAGAACAAAGCAATATAGAAATAAGCAGGAGAGAGGTAGGAAAGAAGCATAGCTATCCTCTTCTTCAATAGTGCAACATGAAAATATATATAGAATATTGGCTGAATTTGGAGTGTCACCTCAACAAATAGGAGTGACAACAACGTAACCATGTTATATAGCCAATTGGGTGAAACCAAATGTATTGAGAAGACACATATGTGAAGTGGATAGCCATGCATGGGACGATATATATATATATATATATGTGTGTATATATATATATATATATATATATATATATATATATATATATTTTTTTTTTTTTTGGGACGGGTGCCCATTTTTTAGATTTTATTTCCATAAGAGAGGAATGTTGGGTAAGTGACATAGGTATGTCAAGTTCAGGTAAGTTGGGTAGACGAGGAAGCAGATGCAGACAAACAGGGCAAACAAGAAAAGGCATAGGGATGGTGTGGGACATAACAGGTTGGGAGAACCATGATTGGAGATAGGGAAGGGACATTAGATGCCCATGCCCATCAAATGTGGAGACAGTGAGAATCTAGTCCTCACTCACAGAACTGTCATCACTGTCTCCTTACTACACAAGCTGTTGGAGTGCTTGATATCTTTGTTTATGTATCACAATAGAGAACATCCTCTCCATCCAGCAGAGATGAGCACTAATGGTGCTCTCCATAACCTCATGCACTAAGCCTGGCATTTCCTGGCAAGTGACATAATCCACACCTCCAACAATACTCCTGGAAGGTACTGCAGTACCAGCTGCTGGGATAATGCTACCTGATGTGGAGGGTCCAGGTAGTGCAGGGGAAGTAGAGGTAGTACTGCCAGGCTGAGTTCCAGTTGTGATGGGTGTTATAATTAAATCCCCTTTTGATATGAGCCACAGTGGTTGGCCTACCTCCTTGTGCTGTAAAGCATTTTGAGAGTTGTCAGAAACTAATTTCATCAACATGTTGTGATCACACATATAAAAATTAAAAAAGAGAGATAAAGTTTGGGGTGAGAGAAAATAAAGAGATAATTAGTACCACCATATGGGACATATAATAAATTATTACAATATACAGAATTTATTTCTGCTTTTACCTTTAAGTATACTTTATAACAAGTACAAACTGTAACTGATAACTGCTCCTAGTATATTGCACATATGGTTGTTCAAATAATGCAAGCTAAGTTAACAGCATGGCATTTATACCACTTTTGTTGAAATTACTATGTAATATTTTAAATGATTTTGCTATATATTTGTTAATCGTCATATCTGAATCCACAACATCTGACTACAGTGTTAGAATTGACTCCTACAGTTATCTTGTGCCACAGACTGAAGCATGCATGCTTGATTTTACAGTTAAGTTATGCATGTTTAATTTGGTACTATTGTATAGAAGAGCAATATTGTAGATAAAATAATAGTTATGTTGTGCTACATGCATACCCCTTGCTTCTTTTCATCTTTCTAAATGTTCAGCATGGGCCTCCCTATTTGCTGTTATCTTCTGGTTGGCTGTGGACAAAAAGAAGAGATCAAGAGAAGACCATTATGCATTACAGTCTTGCCTATATGCAGCTTTCTATCTAATTTAAATTCTCTTTGTCTATATATACTTACACAACTGCAGGGTGTCAGCAGTCCTAAACTCAGCCAGCCACTGGTTGAATGTATCTTGCTTGCATATTTTGAGGTAATTAAAATGGTACCTCCACTACTCTACAGTATGTGGAATTCCAGTCACACTGGAGATAGGCTTGGCTAGATTATTCTGAGCCTCAGATTTGTACTGAGAGCGGGAATAATCCCCCTACAGCATCCTTTGGCTGTGGCTCTTTACAAGGAGTCCATTAAATATCTTGACTATATGACACCCGTGCACTAGTCCAGTAACAGCACCAGTGAGGGGCATTCACATTGGGAGGATAACAAGTACACACACAGTAAAGTACAATTTTCCTTTAGAGCACACAGAGATCACAGTCTGGGGCTGGTTTCTCCCTTTCTCTCCGGATCCTCAATAAGACTCCCCACTGGCACAGCTACAGGGTTCAGATCTCAACCTAGTGGTCAAGCCAAAATCTCCAGCACCCTCACTGTTCAATCAGTGCTTTGTGTCCCTGCCCAAGTAGCTAACACACACATACTTTGAGATTTGATTTATATACAAACACACAGACACTCCTGGGGAGGACTGGCACAGGTTCTCCGGCTATGTCCCCTTTCTGCCCAGACTATAAGGTAGTGCCAACTGCCATCAACCACTACTATCAGCTACTATAAAGGCCTTTACAAAGGGTGTCCAATTTGATTGTGCAATATTACTGCTATTCAAATAGTAAGTGTGACCAGAACTTTTAAGGCTACTGGAGTGGTTTATACAGTATCACCAAATACAAGCAAGTACTCTAGAGCTTAAATTATCTCTACACAAAACAGCCACAGTTGAAAGGTTTAAAAAGTATTTAATAATAAGTAATAAAAACACAAGACAATACTTATTACTTCAACACAATGACATTACTGAGTTCAGAAATTGCATCATTCTTGAAACCCCTGCTGAGGTTTCCCGGGCTCACAGAATTTAAAATGTAACATTTCTACAGCTGCCAGGAAGTCACAGCAATAAAAGGCACTTTACATGTGAAACCTAGTAATTTTCTTTGTCTTAAAACAATAGAAAGACACTCAGCCAAGACATCCTGTGTCCGAGCTTGAGATCAAGCACAGTTATAAAATTCTTTGCTCATCGGCTTTCTTACAGCAGGGTGCACTACGGTTACATTTTTGAAGCTCAGTACAACATACAGTTTAATCATAACATGTAATTTTCTTTACATTGGTAAATCACGCCTGTGGATTATATTAATATTTACAAATGTCATATAATTATTTACAAAATTCTATCTAGCTAGGGTGGTAGCCTTTCAGTTTATCACCCCCCCCCCCGGGAACTCAAGCTAGTTTTTCAAGTGCCCCTGGAGAAACATTGCTTAAGAGGGTTGAGTCTATCTAGGTATACCATACCCCATTCCCTGTCTTGAGAGCTTATCTGCTTTGACATTGCTAATCCCACTGCGGTGCTGCACTCACATGTCATATGTTTGCAACCCTAGGCTCCACCTGAGTAACTTGGCATTTTGCTGGCTGGCTCAATGTAAACATGTTAGAGGATTGTGATCTGTAACTACAGTGAATTTCCTTCCATACAAGATAAGGGCAAATTTTCTGTAGTGCCCACACTATGGCTAGACATTCATTTTCTACAGCTGCATAGCATTCTTCCCTGGGTTGAAGCCTATGACTTAGATAAACCACTGGGTTTTTATTCCCTCTATAGAAAACTAGCTAAGTAGAGAATCCCACCCAATGGTTCAAAGCATCCACCTGCACAACACATTATTTGCTGTAATCTGGACTGGCTAACACAGGAGATCCTCCCAAAGCTTCTTTAAGCTTATGGAATGCCTGCTCACATGCTGGGGTCCATACTACCTAATCTGGCCTGTTATTCCTTGCCAGATCTGTGAGGGGAGCAGCTTTGATACTATAATTAGGGATGAACTTTCTGTAGTACCCTGCTGTCGCTAAGAATGTGCTCACCTGCTTTTTGGTAACAGGTGCAGGCCATGCCTGAATGGCTTCCACTTTGTCAGGTTCTGGTCTTATCTTACCACTTCCCACTCTATGTCCCAGGTAGGAGACCTCTGCAATACCCACCTGACATTCGCTGGGCTTAATGGTCAACACTTCCCTCAGTAGTCTGCCCAGCACCTCCCTGACATGCTGAAGTTGCTCTTGCCAGGAATAGCTGTACATGGCAATATCATCTAGGTAAGCAAGGTTCAACCCTCTTGCTCCTGCTAGGATATAATCTATCAGCCTCTGGAAAGTTGCTGGGGCAATTTTCATCCCAAAAGACTTCTTTGTGAACTCATACAAGCCAAAAGGAATCACAGAGGCTAACCTCTCTCTAGTACTGGGAGTTAAGGGCACCTGCCAGTAACTCTTGGTAAGATCAATGAGGGTAAGATACTTAGCCCAACCCAGCTGCTCTAGGGCCTCATCTGTCCTAGGCATGGAGTAAGCATATGACTCTGTGTGACTATTTAATTTCCTTTAGTCCACACAGAACATGGTGCTGCCATCCTTCCTTGGCACCAGCACCACTGGGGTGGCCCAGGGACTGTTGGACTCTTGAATTACCCCTAGTTCTAACATTTCCTGTATCTCCTCCCTCAGAGTCTGTTTGACTCTCTCAGGCACCCTATTAGGGGCCTTTCTAATAGGCATTTGGGGTCCTGTAACCACCTGGTGCTGCACCAGGTTGGTGCACCATGGTTTCCCAGTGAACATGTCCCCAAATTCCTGTAACACTGTTCAGATTTCTTGAACCAAGGTAGGAGAGAGCTGCTAGGACATTGCTACCCCTTCCACTGAGGTGTCAGTCACCAGATCTCCCTCAGACTCCTCATTCAATCCACTGCAAATACTCAGCACAAGGACCTTCTTATCACAGTAAGGTTTCATTATGTTAACATGATACAGTTTATGCTCCTGCATCCTGCCTAGCAGTTCCACGATATAGTTAACACATCACTGATCTTCCCTGCCACCCTGTAGGGTCCCTCTCAGGCTGCTTGCAGCTTGTTGTGTCTGACAGGAATGAGAACCATTACCTGCTTCCTTACAGCATACTGTCTAGCTTGTGCATTCCTGCCATACTGGACCTTTTCTTCTGTTGGGATTCTGCCAGGTTCTTCTGGGCCAAGCCAGTGAATTCCCTGAGCCTTGTCCTGAGGTTTAGGACATATGCCACAACAGACTTTTTCTGAGATTCACACTCACCTTCTGACTCATCACGAATTAAGTCTGGATGCCCCCTCAGCCTTTGCCCATACAACAACTCAAAGGGTGAAAAACCTGTGAATTCCTGGAGAACCTCTCTGTAAGCAAACAATAGATGGCACAAATATTTGTGCCACGCCTTCTTAAACTGGTTTGCAAATGCCCGTAGCATGGACTTGTGTGTAGAGTTTAACCTCTCAACAAGGCCATTAGTCTGGGGATGGTAAGGGGTGGTCTTTAAGAGTTTCATCTCACAGTACATCGACAGACAAGACAGCAGGACTGACATGAAATTGGCATTTCTGTCAGTCAGTATATTCTTTTGGGAAACCTACCCTGCTGAAAATCTCTAACAAAGCATTTGATGCCTTTTCCACCTCAATGGATGAAAAAGCCACTGCCTCAGGGTATCAGGTAGCATAATCTGCTACCACTAGGATATACTTTTTCCCTGCGAAACTTGGGATACTCAGTGGCCCCACAATATCCATAGCTATCCTGTCTCTTGAATCATAGGCAAAGGAATCAAAGGAAATTTCACCTTGTCTCCTACCATGCCTAGCTTTTGGCAATGCTCACAGGTCCTGCAGTACCCTGTTACATCTCTGGAAATTTCAGGCCAATAAAAGTTTTGCATAATATGACTCTTTGTACATTTTATGCCCATATGACCTGCAAAGGGAATATCATGGGCTATGGCTAGAAGTGTCAGATGGTAGACTCTAAGCACTACAATCTGCTGTACCCTCTCACTTTCTAGCTCTCTCTCAGAGGTCCACTCTCTATACAGTAACACTTTGCCCCAGTATACAGATTCCCCCTTCCCTTGAGAATCAGGCACCACACTAGCTGCCTGCCTCAGGCCTTGTAATGAAGAGTCTGAGAGCTGAGCCTGTCTCCACTCTCTCTTTGTAACCCTTCCCAGCTCCCCTTCCACAAGATGTCTGACATCCTCTGGCAGCAGTGCCTCACTGTCAGCCTGGGTACTACTACTTACCTCTACCTTTGCAGTCACTCTGTCCAAGGGAACATCAGTGCCCACAAGCAGCTGGGGCTCACCTTCAGTCTCACTGCTACAGGGTAGCTCCCTCCCTGAAGTAACCACCTCACCAGTCCTGGCTGCAAATTTGCAGTCTGTCTGTGTTTCCCCCAGGCTACAAGACCCACATGCTTGTCTCCAAGCCTGACTGTGTGTAAATGAATAAACAAAAGGTACTGCCTCATCCAAATCCTTCCCTATCAGGACATCTGCAGGATGATAGTTTGGTACCCCTGTTGTCTCAAGACAACTGACTATTGGAATTTTGTCCTTCCCACTTTCTGGCTTCCTCACCTTTTGTTTCCCACCTTGCCTCCATGGACATCTACATGCCACATGGCCCCACTGGTTGCATTCAAAACATTTAACCCTTAGTCCTGGATGTGTACCTGGAGTAGTGGCTTCCTCTGCTACTGGCAGATTCTTTAGGGGCAGTCTGGGCTGCCCACCATGGGTTCCCTTTGACCCATGAGCAGCACTGGGTGTCCCTTTCCTGTGCAGGGATGCCCTGCTTGCTAGGTATAGTTCTCCCTTCTTCCCCAACTTATCCAAAGTAGCACATTGTCTATCAGCTAACCAGATCCTCCTCTCTTCAGGCAAAGTGCTAAGGGCATGTTCCCTCACCAAAAGGTCTGCCAGTCCTTCATCCACCTATGAAAATAAGTGCTCAGTTCAGCAACATATTCACACACACTTTCATTTTCCTTGTATCTATGCCCATGAAGCTTTTTCCTGTAAGTTTCGGGTGTTAGCTTAAAAAATTCTAACAGACAATTCTTTACAGCATTAAAGTTTAAAAAGTCATGATCAGACATTTTGGAAAGTACATTTACAGCTTTACCATGGAGTAAAGGGGTCAGAAACCATACCCATAGCCTTTGGTCAACATCATACTGTTTACATACCCTCAAAACATATGAATGAAACTATCAAAATTACCCCCTCTGTAAACTGTGGAAGAAATTTTCTGACCTTTGTTGCTTCTGGGGTTTGGTTCCTCCCTTCCCATTACACCTCCATGACTCTGGTGAAGAGTCAGCATCTCCTTTTTATAGTGCCTCTTCCTCTCCTTCCCATCAGCTTCCAGGTGCAGCAGTTTCTCATTCTCCTCAACCTGTAGACATTGTAGTTTTTCTGCTGTTTCTATTTCCAACCGCTTGGCCTCCAACTCAAGTCTCTTTAACTCCAGATGGATTTTCAGTCCTCTGTGGAAGAGTTGCACTGTCCAGTCTCTGTGTGTTGTACATCTCTACTGCCAGTCTGATCATCCTCCTGGTTGCTATTTTCTGATGCAGCTGTGACCAAAACTGAAATCATGTCAGGTTTCCATGCACCAGTCCTTTAGCCTGGCACATCTCAGCCAACTGGCGCCTCGTTAGCTTGACATACCCCTCTACTGACATGCTTGTGCCTGCTCCCCTTGACTATCTAAGCTAACAAAAGAAATAAAACAATTGTGATCTGAACTCTGAATGTTCACTGCATGGCTGATTTAGAGTACAAAACACCTTCAGTAATCACTGTACACAAGCTACAGGAATTCACTATCCATACCACTAGACGTCAATTAATATGTGATGTAGCTAACTTACCACTATCAACCAATTAATATTTGATGTGGATATCCCACCATTGCCAAACACTTAATATCTGACACCCATGCACTAGCCCAGTAATCAAAGAACCTCAATCTCACTACTTGCACCAGTGAGGGGTGTCCACATTGGGAAGATAACAAATACACACACAGTAAAGTACAATTTCCCTTAAGAGCACACAGAGATCACAGTCAGTGTGGGGCTGGTTTCTCCCTTTCTCTCCAGATCCCCAATAAGACTCCCCACTGACACAGCTATAGGATTCAGATCTCAGCCTTCTGGTCAAATCAAAACCTCCAGCACACTTTCTGTTCAACCAGTGCTTCATGTCCCTGCCCAAGTAGCTCACACACACTTTGAGATTTGATTTATATACAGACACACAGACACTCCTGGGGAAGGCTGGCACATGTTCTCCGGCTATGCCCCCTTTCTGCCCAGACTATAAGGTAGTATTGACTGCCACTAACCACTACTATCAGCTACTATAAAGTCCCTTACTAAAGGGTGTCCAATTCAACTGTGCCATATTACTGCTATCCAAATAGTAAGTGTGATTAGAACTTTTAAGGCTATTGGAGTTGCATATACAGTATCACCAAATACATACAAGCACTCTAGGGCTTAAAGTATCTCTACACAAAACAGCCACAGTTGAAAGGTTTAAAAATATTCCATAATAAATAACAAAAACATAAGACAATACTTATTACTTCAACACAATGACATTACAGAGTTCAGAAATCACAGAGAATAATTTAAAACAATATTGTAGGATAGTCCAACATAAATATAGAAAACAGCTAGACTAATCTGGTTAGATTCCTATCTATCTCTAAGAGAAATCACTGTTAGAAATATTACTTACATACCGAGCAAGCAAGTGCTGGTGAGTGGATGTTCTTATTACATCCAAGACAAGATATAAAATGCTCTGCTTACTTTCTGAGATGGCCCTTAAATTGATAATACACCTTACTGCTGAGTCATTTCAGATTACATCATTCTTGCCACCGCTGCTGAGGTTTCCCAGGTTCACAGAACTTAAAATTTAACATTTCTACAGTGGCCAGGAAGTCACAGCAATTAAAGACACTTTACATGTGAAACCTAGTAATTTTCTTTGTCTTAAAACAATAGAAAGAAACTCTTAGCCCAGACATCCTGTCTCTGAACTTGAGATCAAACACAGTTATAAAATTCTTTGCTCATCGGCTTTGTTCCAGCAGGGTGCAATGTGGTTACATTTTGAAGTTCAGTACAACATATAGTTTAATCATAACATATAGTTTTCTTTACATTGTAAAGCAAGACTGTGAATCACATTAATATTTACAAATGACACTGAATTATTTACAAAATTCTATCTAGCTAGGCTGGCAAACTTTCAGTTTATTACACACTCCTCAACACCTCACCTTTGAGCCCTAAATTGACACCTTCCCTTCTACCACCAGACATGTCTGCTCTGAGCAAACAGCAACAGTTGAGTGTTTTACCCCCAATTATAGATATCTCATTTAATGCTATTGCAAAAACCTGAACAACCATACCCACGTAGTTTGTGTGATATTAAGTGGAGATCAACAGTCCCAAACAGAGCAAAAGCAGTTTTAGAAATAGGAAGGTTAATCATTACTTTATGACTTGGATTTCTGCTGTATCTGTTAGTTAATGTAACTTGGCAGACATGTATTGGGGGTACAAATTATATGACCTGACACATTTTTGGGTGGCTTTACACCCTGATAAAATTAATTTGTACAATGTGGGATTCAAATGTATGCAACTTAGGCAAAACATATTCTTCCACACAAATGATTTTTTTTATCTGTGCACAAAAAGAAGTGCTTGCCAGATATGCTCATTAATTATATAAAAATACACATGTCAGAGTGAGAGGTTAACCATGTATGTGTGTGACCTGACAAGGTCTGGTTTATGCAGTCATGTGTGTATGAGTATCACTGAAGTCTGAAGTCCATCCAAGGCAGGAAAAAAAAATTATAATTACAGAAACATAACATTCAGTATACCCTCAGTTACAAATATAATTCATATGAGCTCCAGTGCTATACATACTTAGCTGGCTCTGTAATTGTGTAATTGAACAAGCATAATTGTACTGCTACCCACAGTTACATATGTCTTGTCCATGATCGATACACATGCTACAGATATTTATTCTTGTGTGTAAGCATTTTATACTGTTAATTTGTCTATAAAGTTGAAAATCAGTAGGAAAAGATTGGGCTGAGCTGGATTAGAAGCAAGACTTTCCTATACTATAACTCTTAACCTATACCTGCTGCCACAAGTACAACTATGCAGCAGCTGTACATTTTCACATTCATTACTCTGTATGTGTGCTGACTGCTGCACAATGCAACTTAGCATGTTTGTGTGGTGGCAAATCATACATGATACAATGTATCAGTTTTGAAATTGTCTACTGTCTGCTTGCTGTCTGCAGGTGTTCTTGACCTGCAGGTGTCGAGAGAAGGTTGCTGACTGCCACTCAGCTCCACTAAGTGGGTTTGGGTGATTGTAAGAAAAAATGCAGCAATGTATCTGTTTTGAAATTGACTATGGCCTGCTTCATGTGTGAGCCATTAGGCTAAGTTTAAGAGAAGTTAATCAATATGCAAATGTGACAGGCAAAGCTCACCTTGTTTTTATCCTTGTAAGCAGTATTTATTATGTTTTATCTTTAAAAGACACATATGGGACTTGAACCATGGTCTACAGATAATATATACTGTGGGGTTCATCATGTTTAACAGGTGTAATACATACACATGGTTCACAGTTGTAGTTTATGTAGTCTTTTATCGTAGAAGTACATTACATGAAATGTATTTGATTTATCCATTTCATCATGTTTGCTCTAAGCACACATTTCACAAATAGTAATATTCAAAAAAACATAAACAACATTACAAAAGAAATTTTAGTACACATTAAAGATTATTACATTAGTATGAATTTGAACTGTTACACCAATGAACCTACAAAACACAGTAAAGGTGACTTATCCCTCTCTGCCACAGATACAGCTTTCCAGCCGGAATGCACATCATTGTGCAAACAAGCAAGTCTCATCCACAGTATTAATAAGACATATAACACTTGAGTATTCTCAGTTTGTAGACATGTTAATTACAGCTTTAGTGCAATGATTGATCACACAACTATTTATGAGTATTGTTTGCAGCAGTGGAGTTCCATGTTCTCTTTGTATTTTGCTCATTCTTCTCTTATCTGAGCTGTAATCTCAGATATGCAGTCTATAAGGCATTTTGTAACAATGTCCCTAAAATGTAGGAGAATATTAAATTACAATAATATATAGTTTTTAACAAAGGCAGGGAAGTTTGGATATTATTCAACAGAAACTGAGAACTGTGTGCTGCTTACTTACATTTAAAACATTGATACAATTACTTCTACACTTTGTAAGTGTAGCCTGGGTGGCACATCCATTGCAGGTAAATTAATCTGAATTGCTGTTGTGTTTTCCTTCTCCCTACCAGTAAACTTTCACAGTTGCAATCCATTTGCAACTAACACTGAGGGAGTGCCTGCACTATCTTTATACCTCCTACACAGAACCAAGATTTTGGGATTCTCATGCCTCATTTGCATATTCACCTTGCTCACAGTCCTGACTTTACACTATAAAAAAGTAACTCTGTAGCTAGGGGACCTGAAGGTGAGGAGAGTTGTGTATGTAGACAACACAGAAGAAGATTGCTATTACTTTGGATTTATCTGCATAGAAGACTACTGATCTTGATAAGGTATGATAACCTTTTTCAATTGCATAGTAGATTTACAAACATTACTAGGAAAATATTTTTACATATAAATGCATTATCAAATGCAACTTTTATCTGTAAGCACTTCTTAGAAGTTTACTGATGGCGTATGCATTTTTTTCAGGGAATTTTACTTTCTCAGTTACACAACCTTATTAAATTTCATCACAAGTGTTAATGTTACAGCTGTTTCTCTTATTTCAGTGAAATGTAAATGTCCTATATTGTCAATGACAGGGGTGTTAGCCTTCTAGGATGGCTCATAGACATGTCTAGGGGAGTGCTGGGCACAGGTAGAGGTGACTGGCAGTTATATAAAAATACATTTTCTGTGGTAAATATCTGTGCTTTGTATGAGACTTTGATGGAAAGCACTTATAACAATTGACTAATGTGTTATTCTTTACTTGGTACAAACTGTCATTTGCCTGTTGTTTGGGGGGGGGGGGTGAGGGAGCCAAGTTCCCTTTGTGTGTTGCCACAACTAAAAACTTTTTTTACAGAGGTTTGCTCTTGTTAGTACTTGTTTTGGCTCAAACGGTGGCTTGTGTGTGACTGTGATATGTTACAACCACTTAACCTTTTGTATATTTTAATAACTGAAGTTTTGTGTTTCTCCAGGGGGTAATATTGAAAAACTAATAATACATGTTATATGTAAGCAGACTTTAATGTATGTGATATTTATGTAAAGTATTCTTCTTTTGTGTTTTATGTCTATTACTATGGCACCCATGCATCCATTTGTCTGCAAACCCACCTTCAGTGACTCTGAGAATGATGTCATTGTCTAACCCTTTCGGTGACATGGTGCCTTTCTTCTTGAGAGAGGGCATAGAGATACGTCTGTCAGAATGCACATTTGGAAACAGATAGTGAACAACATCAATGATGTAGGGGGGCACAGCAGGACATATGATCAGGTGCATCACAGGGCCACTATTATGATTTTATCAGCCCAGAGGAGAGCAGCTTCAGTGGCCCATGGACAGCTGGCTACCAGTGGTAGGCCTGCTACAGAGCCACAGCTGACACCAAATGAGGAGTTCCTGTCCACTGTCGGGAATCCAGAGAGCTTGGTGGAAAGTGCAGAACAACATGTGATTGATGCTGGTTCTGCTGTTTCAGAGAGAATGAGTATGTCCCAGAAGGACCTTCCAAGTAAGCTTACATATGTCAATTTTTAATAATTTCTTATATAGTCAAATATTGAAAATATAGTTAAGTTGGTTTATTTATTTATTTTTTTGTGGGGGGGGGGGGCTATTTATAGATTGCTAGAGTTGATAACACATTCCTTGGTTTATTGCACATGGGCTTGCGGTGAACGTGTCAGCCAAGTTTCAGTTAAAATTACCGTTAATGGACATAAAAGGCAACAAATTGTTCCCCCTGTATTGTTATTGTGATGATGGTATCCTTACATTTTAACTTCTTTTAGAACCATCCCCCCTAGCAAGTGTGGAGTCATCTGCACATGGTAAGCAAAATGTTTTTATTTCAGTACTGATGATCATTTGACAGGAATATGCATATATCTGTATGCGTGAGGTGGGCATCAGGACTATGTGTGTATTGGTGTACTATCTGTGATAGTGGCACCAGTGGTAGCTTGTTAGCATATATTAAATTGTAGTAGTGTAGGTTTTAACTTCTTTCCTGTGTTTGCTACTTATTGTCACAGGTGGTCCAGACAATGGAAGTGTGGTACTCTTACCACATGATGTCAGAGTATAGGCAGACTCTGATGATGATGGTGGCCAAACACAGACACAGTTGGGGAGGGTGGAGAGCTTGAATCTGACACTGAGTTTGAGATTCAGCCATCTCCTATATTTCTATTAGACACAACCAGTAGGTCTACACAAATGTATTCCAGTCATCCCTCAGATATTGGACAGATGGAAGGTGAGACACTTGATCAGAGTAATGTGGTTAATGCAGCTTCACTGCCTGTTGACTCTGGCTATAGCCAAAGTGTGGGCAGGGTGCCCCACAGAAGGGCTATTAGAGGAGCTCGAGGGAGGCCTGCTGTCCACCTTCCACCTGATCCTAGGGTGTCTTTACATGCGTATCAAAGTATGTTTCAATGGGGCCTCTGAGGAAATGCTTAGGGTTGTAGATGTGGCACAGGCTGACATGCCTGACTGCCACACCATGTTGCTAATTCAGTGGATTGGATGAATGACACATTGGAGTAGGTAGTGTCCATGATGGAACATCTGCTGGGAGGTGGACATCATCCATGTGGACATAGGTCAGCCACTTCATCTGATGTTAGCTAAAGTGGCCTTGCCTGATCATGCTCTCATAGTGCCACTACTTCCACTACTCTGTCCGTGGTTGAGGTATCCACACCCACACATCGTAGGCCATGGGGTCGTAGTCCTGGACTCCTGGCAGAGCCAGTTCTCATGGTCTGGGATGATGATGGTAAACTGACACCTCTACTATGCATGCTCACATCTATCCAACATACCAGGATGTAGAGCTAGCTCAGAGCCTGGCTGTGTTCTTGCAGACACTCAGATACCAATTTCACCTGGAGAGGACATACAGACACACATACATGACAGTTACATGAGTCAGTTATGAGGCTTATAGCTCATTCTGTCTCAGTAACTATTTGATACTTTATCCAAACGTCTGCCTGTTTCACTTTCTTACTCGTAGGCACTCACTACCTTTTGTGTCAGCCTAGACCTCCTGCCTACCCCCCACCTCCACACACACAAAAACCTGTGCAAAGGATGGTAACTGTGTCATATCCCTTTTTTCTATCTTTTGGATTCAGAGGTACATAAGTCTTTTGTCTGATGTTCAGGGCAGATAGCTGACTTAGTGTTTAGTATATCTGTGTTTGTGATGCTGTTTTGCAAATTGTCCTGCTTTCTTACAGGTTTTTGTGTTGTGTACATTCCTCCCAACCTTTTAGACCAACAAAGCTGGACCACGCCATAAATAAAAGTGAGACAAAGCCCCAACAATAGGGAGAATTTTTAAATATTTTGGTCATACAAATATAGACAGTTGATAGAATAACACATTTTGCATTACTATATGATTTTATGAGGGATATGAAGTCTGAAACTGAAATGTGTGCCATTATTTTCTAACCTCAATTTTTAATGATTTTCCAGTACAAAAGTATTAAGCCAAACTGTTGACATTCTGTGAAAATTTGTATTTTTGAGAGGTATGAATGTGTGTATCTTTGATGCACGAGACCTATTAGTTGACAGAGGACATATATATTTACATAGGTCATTGCTGTCACATATTGATGCCATTGCTGTAAAAATCACCTAACTCCTACTTACTTACATTAGTAGGTAACAGTATGCAAGGACATGCCATTCATTTGTATTCTTAGATATTTATTTTTCTATTCCAGGTTCAACACTTACCTTGGAAATCCTGCAGTTGCAAGAGTTTTAGTTTAGGGCTGACTCTGTGATTCTAGCAGTACACGGCCATCAAGTGGGTAAGTACAGTTTGTGAGCATTACCTTGCATCAGTATTACTTACTGTATGTGTCTGCATAAGATGAATGTTTTAGCCCCTTAGGTGGTGAGCGTGTGTTCTATCTGTTGCTCCTTGGCTAGTGCAAGGGCATATTGTGCACGCTTACATCTGCCTATATCCACAGCAGCTGCTGGTACATCAACTGCATGTGGCTGTGGTGAACTTGCCATGGTGGTGTGATGTGTGTTTCTTCCCCTTTGTGTTCCCACTGAAGCTGTTTTCACAGGATAATGTTGTGAAGTTTGACACAGAAGGTGAATATTTCAGCACATGTACAGGGCTTGTACTGCAGTGATCCCCCAGATGTATCTAGGCACCAGAACCATGACTTCTGAAGCTCAAACTCATGCACTATGATATTTCTTGTTTGAACATGTTCCTCATTATAGTGTTCTTCTTTTGGTGCATCTATATTTCTGATGGGCATCATCAGCCACAGTTCAAGTGCATAACCCGCATCCCTCAGTAAATGACCCTGTGGGATACCCACTTAAAAAACATCTCATACAGTTGAGAGTTGTGCCAGATATGTGAGTCATGGTAACTGCCTAGATTGCAAGCACACACATTCAGGATGATTCCCTTAGTATTACACATGACCTGGCAGTTAATGGAGTGGAAGCTCTTTCTATTTATATACACCTTTCATTGTTCATCGGGTGATGCTTTGATTTCTACACATGTACAGTCTATGGCACCCAGGACTTCAGCGTAGTGTGCTACGAGACAGAACTCCTGCACAGTTGCGGCTCTGTCTTCAGGTGTACAGGGAAAATATATGTATTTACTGGCATGTTGTGTCATAGCATTCAGGAATTGAGGTAGGATCCTAGATGCTGATGCCTGTGATACCCCCAGCATGGAAAAAACATTTAATAATGTTGGTAATAGTGTAACTGTAGGTGTAGTTATTCTAATTAAGTCAACATGTAATTGCAATCTTAATAAGACTGTTTTTGGTTTGTTAGGCAGAATGGTAGCAGTGTTTTTAGAATATGAACATATTTTACTTGTTCTGAATATGGTCAATTAAATGATTAAAATATTTTAGACAGTGTTGCTGAAATTCTTCAGGAATTATAATGTATAACTGTTGTTATGGTGGGAATGGAATCCCTATTTAAATGAAAACATAGATTGATCTATATTACATTTCCTCTCATATCATCAAATAAGACAGGGGAAAGTTTACTTTCTTTCGTATTACAAGAAAACTTAATTGATGCATGGAGACATATAAATTCCAATTCTACAGTTGATTGACATATTTTTTGTACAAGGATGAATTATGTACTAGAACTGACATCTTTCCTTTTACTATAGACTTAATTCCTTTATCTGATTTCAGTGAACCATGGCTACTTATTTAAATATCAGTTATACAAGCTTTTCTAAAAATTAGCTTTAAAAGGAAAATGTATACTGAGTGGTTTAATATTGAAGAAGTTTTTTTTTCAGTTAGAAAAGGAATAAGGGACATTTGGGAAATTTCCACTGAATACAGCAAGCGTGCCTGGACACAAAAACTCCCTGTAGACAAGCAGCTAAAATTCCAAACTTTTATTGTGTGAGCGCTGTCACAGAGGTAAATACCCCCACTTCTTCAGACAACTTACTAACATTGCTTCCAACCTTATATGTATTTATAAAGCATCCTTAATTGTTTAATTGTCAATTAGCTGCTACTAAAAACCTTAAAGTAAAAACCTGTTGGTGCACTACTAAAATAGCTATAGGCACCTCAAATGCCTTATTAAAACAGTAAACATCATGTAAAAAGCATATTATAAATATGAATATAATTTATAAAAAACACATATTAAATATTAAATATATAAATGCATACAACGTATTAACTAACTAATGACTACTTATTATTTGTTCTTTACAGCTTAACATATCACAAAGCTCAACCATTATCTGCCTAATGCTTTTAATTTAAGAATACTTTTGATGGACATATATTTATTTAGTCCAGAAGGAGAATAAGCTAAAGTTCTTATTTGCCAGAAAGTTTCCTGTTCTTCCAAGATGAGCTGCCAAGGCCCCCCTCTTGGATCAAGTGGAATTTGTTGTAACACTGAATAAGTAAATTTATGATTTGGGTATTCCAAAACATGCTTTGCTAAGGCATTATTAGTATCCCCCTTGAGAATACTATATTGGTGTTTGTATATTCTTTGCTTAAACATTTGGGAAATTTGTAAGAATTCTAATGTCCCTGTTTCAACCAAATGGGACACTTTCCAGACTTATATTTATGGAGTAATGCTCAATGTTGTAAATGCACAGAAAACATGTTAATTTTCAAATAGATCTAATAAATTTGGAAATTGAACTTTCCCCCAAATAAATGTTCATTTCTCATGGAAAATGTATACATACTTATTATGATGCTTTTAAAAATAAAAAAAAGATTAGAACAACAAATATATGTAATTCAGGGATGGAGTTCTTTAAACAAAATTTTGTTATTCTTTGATAAGACTGGTAAAATATTAGGTGCACAATGTTGAGAACAGATACACAAAATATAATTAAAGAAATGTGTAATAAGAATGGGTTTAAGGGACATGTACAATCTGATATTGCAAAAAATTGTAACAAAGTATCTTTATACTCTACAATATGTAGTAGAGTCAAGATCCAAATCAAATGAATGCATGGATTAAAGATACTCCAAGTCCATTAGAACAACTTCCATTCTCCCCTATTACTTTACAAGATGTTATAGAAGGAATACAGTCCTTAAAAAGAACAAAGGCCCAGATTCAAATAGGTTTATAGCTGGATTTTATACAACCTTTTTTGATAAGTTGGCACCTATAATTCTTAAAATAATTGCATATTTTATCTACACCCATCCTTCTATGACTTTGGCTCATAATGTTTTAATTTGTAGGAAGGTAAAATATGTTTATACCCTGAATATTATAGAACTGTATCTATCTTCAATATAGATTATAGGATTTTTACTAGTGTAGTTAATAAAAATAGTATTCAGTTTAAGTAAGATGTTGATATCTATGCAATTTTAATTTTGCCCCAAAAGAAATATGGCTGGTGCAAATAAACTTTTACAAGGTTTTATTTATTATATTGAAAATAATATGACAAAACAGCTTCGGATTAATACAATTTAATTAGATGTCTCTAAAACTTTTGATTGTGTAAATATAGTATCGATTTGGATTGCATTAAAACATGATATCTTGTAGATTAGTAAATAACTATAGTACATAATTTATATAAATCTACTTATTTTCAATTAAAAATAAATAATCAGTACTCTGACCCTATTCAGGCTGTTACTGGTATAAGACAAGGATGTTATATGTCTTTTCCCTTTTTGTTATAGCAATTAATCCCTTATTGTATAACTACATAGTAAAGTAACATCTTTTGCAATAACTAATTTGGAACTTAATTTGATTGCTTATGCTAAAAATACTTTGCTTTTTTGCTTAACAATATCATAGAGACCAGGCATTTGCAAAAGCTGAAGCAGCCACAGAGGTTCCTTACTAAAAAAATACTGGGTGCAAATAATATGTCTTATGCAGACTGCCTCAAAGCCCTGTCCCTGTTCTCTGTCTCCTACAGACTACTGAGGGGCAAACTATGCTTAACCTACATGGCATTTTCTGATCCAGCAGTGATGGATCTGCTACACGTTTGAAAAAAATAGTATTAGAATTACCTGACAAAAGGGCCTAAACCTCATCTATGACATAAACAAAACATTTTGCAGGGACAGGCATGCATCTCAAAGATTACCCCTTCTCTGGAACATACTCCCTTCATGTGAAACACAGCTGCAATTTAGAACTATGGATTAGAAATCAGAAATTCCCATCTGGCCTGTTGTCTTTGGCCATTATGCACAGGGCCAGTTTGTAGATGGCCTAAGGCACATGCATATAGTAAAGCCATTCTAGCCTGTGGGCATTGCTAATTGGAAAAATTGGGACATTAATGACTAGGCTTAAAAAGGATCTAGGGTCATTAGCCTAATAATATTCTATGATCTATATGATCTATAATGTATGGATATGCTAATAATTAAAGAAGAAATTTACAAATGCAATACATTCATTGGTTATATTATTAACTATAATAAATATACATTTTTTTAATTCCGGATATAGATCATATAATAATATTTCAGATTTTTATATTCCAATCACAGCAAATTTCAGTTTTGGGGATTACATAAAATGAGCACAACCTTCAAATTTAAAATAATAATTATGAAATATATTACAAGAAAATGTCATCAAAATGGAATGCATTACATGATATATTTTTTCTTTGAAAGAGTTAAAATAAATAAAATGTTCACTTTATCTGTTTTTCTTTCTCAGTTACAGACTCTTTTATTCTCTCCTAACCTTAAAGGTTGTAATAAAGTTAAAACAATACATCAACAATTTTTTTTTTATGGAGAAAAGAGTTCTCCAAGAATACCATGGAAAATGTAATTTTATCTACATCAGCTGGTAATTTATTTCTTCCCATTTCTATAGCTGTATTATAAGCATTATATTTTCTAATAATATTAATTTACAATAACCATGCCATTTTTGCACTACTATGATTGGGAGGCTTTTAATGTTTTTAACCCCCATTTCCTTGTATATTATACTTAAATCAAGATTTTATGTCTATATACAAATACGTTATACCACAAAGAAAGAAATTAATTGATTTATTTAAGTATATATTCATTCTATGGAAGATACATAAATACATTGCTTCTTTTCATTTATTAAATTAGTACTCCCTTTATATAATAATATTACATGGGAAGATTATGTTATTATTAGTTCCTAGTAACAGTCTATTTGGTAGTTTATATAACAAACTAGCTTTATTTTGTCTTGATTCCAAATAAAACTGAATACATTTATATTTTAACTAAATCTAAACAAATATCCATATAGTGTTGGATCATAGGATCAAAGCATCATAGATGGTTACTAGGATAGCCTTTTTAATGCCCCAATTTTTCTATCAAAACAACTTCAGATTAATTTAATTTTTTTTTTCTGCCACACTGTATGTATCTGATGGGATAACTGAAAACATCACAGTGCTGGCATTGTTACTTTTTCTCATCTTCTATTTTGCATTGTTGGTGGGAATATGCTCAAGTTAAGAAAATTGGACTACTACATCTGGAAGGTGTTCATTATTAATCAAAAATTTGATACCTCTGTTACCTCATTTTTTTTTACATGTTAAATCAATATGGAAGATACGAATATATCAAATTGCTTTAAGATTAACGGTAACTAAAAGATTGATTTTAAAATATTGGAAAACTGCACCTGTGCCAAGTTTAGATTATTATGAATGGCAATTTCTTTACTATAAATGCATTTATTACCAGTGGAGATGTTAATGTATTTCTTTTTTTTTTTTTCTCTATTTTCTCTCTCTTTTTTTATTGTTTTTATTTATTTATTCATTGTGTTATATATCATATTAAAAAAGAGTACAGATCTCCTTTAAGGTGTACCTCAAAAGACTTATAAAACAGTTGGAAAGACCCCCAATTTTGCTAGCAAAGAAGATCTTGGACTTAAAACCTAAAGCGACTAGAAGCACTGTCCCTCTATGACTTATAGGTTCCTCAGAAGAGATTCATGCTCAGCCTTCCAGGAAATCAGAGACCCAGTGGTCCAGGATCATGTATATCTTCACAAGACAAATAGTCCCACAAATACCAGAACCAGGGACCTAAATCTATTCTATTAGATCAACAAAACAAGGTGGAGAGACAGATTCATTACTCATTTTCTCCTACACCTCTAGGATAGACTTACTCTCTCTCTTTCTCTCTGCAGATTATGCAGTATGTTACACTATCTTCCTTCATGCGAGAAGTAGATAATGGAATGGGTAGTCATACATTCATCCCAAGCTTTAATTGTGTGGCCCTCCTTGAAAGAGGAGGTATGGTCTAGGTTGGGAATTGGATAGGTGTAATGGTCACAAAACTCAACTTGTCTTGAACTTCTTTGATCCTCTCATTCCTGTATAACACAATTTTCAATTATTTCTTAATGCAGAGTATCACAAAATAAAATTAACACAACACCACCATGTTAACAAATACACTCCAAATTAAACAAGCAAAAATCAATATAAAACTGGAACACTAATGTATTAGCTATACATATTGATGGCACTGGACATGAACATAAATTTAGGGTATTGCAAGTTATTAGCCCTTATTTAAGAGGTGGTTACATTGTAAACACTACCAAAAAGTATTAATTAGATTGGATACTGAAATTACAAGCATTAACATATCCAAGTTTCAACAAAACTGTTTCTTTAAAACCTGTATTACAGCACCATAGTCTTATTCATTGAGTTTGATCATATGATGTGATTTTAGAGTATTTATCTAATATTTTTGAATGATTCTATTGTCTGATGAAGCTCCCTGGAGCATGAAGGCATTTACAATGTATGATTAAACATATTGTTTTAGTTACATATCCCAGATTTATTCTTATTGTCACAAAATGGACCTGTTGATTTTTCCAGCATGCAAAGTAAAGTGAAATATCTTTCTTGATTTTATGGATAAAATACATTTTCTGTCCCCTGTCTATTCAATGTTCCCAGTGATCACCAGTTATCCCCAGGGTGAATTTTCTATTTCCCATCCACTCATCAAGATTCCTCTTGAAAAGTGCCAGTGAGGTGCTCTGCTTGACATGTATAGGAAGTCTATTCCATAGCATGGGCAGTCTCTGGGTTATGAACCTGTCCCTCCAGCATGTTCTGTTGATTGTGATGATGAGGTTGAGGTCTCTGGAGAGTGTGGTGTGGAAGGATTGGGATTTCTTTAGATGTAGCATTTCTAACAGAGCCTGGCTTTGTAAGTCAAGCAGAGATCACCTCTAAGTATGTGATACGAGACAGAGAATAGTTGGAGTTTTATGAGTCTGTCCATATAGGACAAATGTTTAAGGCCTAGGATCCTCTTTGTGAGGTACTTTTGTGGCCTCTCCTGTTGTTGCAGGTGTCTAGTCAGGTACATGCCAAATAGAGCATTGGACTTGATGATTGGCCAAATGAGGGAAAAGTAGAGGGAGACAATGACCTCTTTCTTCCTGGATGAAAAACTCTTAATAATGAGATGTGTCATGTAGAAGGACTTTCTGACCACAGTGGGAATGTGGTGATCAAAAGACAGGCTGCTGTCATATTGTGCTCCTAGATCTCTTATAATGCCTTCTGTGTTCAGTGGACTACCATTGATGTGGTAATTCAATGGAACCGGGTTTTTCCCAAGGGGGATGACAACACATTTTTTTGGCATTGAGCTTAAGGCCATGGTTCTGGCACCAGTCATTAGTCTCACTGAGGCCTTTCTGTAGGATGTCAACATCACTTGGGGGAGTTAATAATAGCTCCCAACTTGTAATTGTCTGCAAACTTTGTCAGCCAGAGTCCCTTCGTGTTGGCCTGGACTTCAAAGAAGTAGGTACCAAACAGGAGAGGACCCGGGACCTAACCCTGTGGGACTCCACTCATGACTAGTCAACAGTTTGACTTGGAATCAGCTACTTTCACACTGTGGGTTCTGTCTGTGAGTCAGTTTGCAACCCACCTAGTGATATAGGGGTTGATGCCTAGCTTAGTGAGTTTTTCTATTATTCCTGAGTGGGGAATGGAATCAAAGGCCTTGGCCAGATCAAAGTAGGCTGTATGATTCACCTTGCCTTCATTCACAGCTCTGGTGACTGACTTTGACTGACTTAAAGGAGTCGACCAAGTTGAGCGGGTCATGATCTACCCTTCACAAAACCAAACTGTGTAGGTTCCAGAATTTGGGGATTTTCTATATACTTGTTTATTAGGTCCATGATGATGCATTCTATAGCTTTGCATATCAGACTCGTCAGGCTAATGGGGCGATAGTTCCCAGGGTCTGTAGTCCCTCCTCCTTTGTGGAGAGAATTGACTGTAGCAGTGCACCATTTGGTAGGGACAAAGCCTGAGGTGAGGCTGTGATTAAAAAGGGCACAAAGGTGAGGTGCCAGTTCACTCTGTAGTTTATGTAGAACACAGCTGTGAATACTGTCAGGTCCCATAGAAACTGTATTCTTGGCCTTGGACAGTGCTGTTCTTGTGCAGCAGTAATACTGGGTGCCTGGCAATCTACTGGCATTGTAATTGGTCCTTGGAGGGGAGGAGTAAAGTTGGCACTGAATCTGTCAGTAATATCTGTTGGCACGGTATAGGAGGTACCATTGTGCAGTAGCTCAGTGCAAATCTGGGTATTGCTGTGGAAATTCTTTACATAACTATAGAAGGCCTTATGGCTGTCTTTACTATCTGCTGCAATTATGTTTTCATAGCTAGCTTTAGAGGATCTGATGAGGGATCTCAACCTTTTGTTGAGGCTGATAAGGGAGTTTTTCCAGTCTTGGGACTTCAGCTTATTCCGCATCAGTTTCCTCCTGCTGTTGTAGAGTTTGTTTATGGCAGGAGACCACTGGATTGGCTTCCTTTTTTTTTTGAGGAGAACATCTTGGTTCTATTGGGTATGGCGAGATCCATGCATTTGTGTACGTGTTTGTACAATGCATTGGTGTATGATTCAGCAACCATGCAACTATTCTCCATTTGCATGGGTGCTGTGACATTAGCCACCTCTGTTTTTAGGAACCCAAAGTTAGCTTTGGAGAAGTTTTTGATGGTGGTTACCTTTGTGGGGGAGGTGGGTGGGATGTGGATTTCCAAGGTGATTAGTTTGTGATTGGATCTAACCAGGGAGGAGTTGACTATTGGTGTAGAGCAATGGTCGCCCATGTTAGTTATGACCAGGTCAAGGATGTAGTGGGGGTAAGAACGAGCTGGTCCAGGGGATTAGAAACAATGAATTCCAGAAAGCGTTGGGCAAGTGTATTGGTACATGAGTAGTTTTCCCAGTTAATGGAGGGTTAGTTGAAGTCTCCCAGCATGAGAGTGTTAGGTTGGACCCTAATATTCTCCAGGGTGCTTAGGAATGTGGAGTGTGAGTCTTGTGACATGGTTGGGAACCTATAGCAGGCTACAACCTGAATCGCTGTCTTACTCAGTGTTAGCTGTACCTGAAGTATCTCAGATGCGTTATGTTGTACTACCAGTCTGGAGGTGTGTGCATCCTTTATGAATATGGAAACACTACCACATTTGGAGCGTCAGTCCAAGTTCTGGGGCCGAAAGGTGTGGAATGAGTAATAGCCTGGTAGTGCAGGTGACAAGTTCTTGTACTCATGGTAGTATAAGCAAGTGATTGGGAGATGAAAAATTTATAAGCAAGGCCCTAGGAGATGAACTATTTACAAGATGTCTGTGAGTATTATAGACATAAGTGCTATACCAGTTGTCAAAGTTATCCTTGGATTGGGATAGGGAGAAATTCTGCTTTACATGGATGGGGTGTCTGTTCCAGAGAAACTGTAGTCTCTAAGATACATACCTCTCTCTTTAACAGGTAAGGTTTAAGTATTTACAACAGATAATTCCAGTTCTGTTTATTTTTGCAGATATGCAAGAGGTTCATCAGAATTGGGTCACATGATGGGGTATATGCCAGGCATAGATATCCCCTCAACAGCCTGTAGGAGTAGGGCCTTTGGGCAGTCTGCTTAGCAAATGTTTATTCCACCCTGCATTCTTTTACTGAGGAACCTCTGTGGACATTCCAGTTAATTGATGGGCCTGGTAAGGTACACACCAAATAGGGCATTGTACTCAATGAGTCTGTTGAGTACAGAATAGAGTAAGACAATGAGCTCCTTGGACCTGGATGCCATACTTTTGTTAATAAGTTGTACAAAATAGAATGATTTCCCCACTACCATAGACCCATGATGGTAAAAAGCTAGATTAATGTATATTGTATACACAAGCCCCTGACTACTGGGTCAGCTCTTAGGAAAGTGTGTGGTCAATACAATAGTTACTAGGGATAGATGACTTCCTGAAGGATAGTATTATGCATTTCTTTGCATTTAGTTTTAGTCCATGGTGCTGACACCAGTTATTTGTCTATGTCAACCCTTCCTGGAAAACATTAAAGCCAGTGGGTATTCTATGACTACTCCTAATGTACAATCATATGAAAATTTGGTCAGTCAGATGCCCTTGACATTGGCCTTGACTTCAGAAAAGTGGATGCCAAAAAGGAGCAGTCCTGGGACCAAACCATGATAGACTCTGCTGGTAGCTGACCTCTATATAGTGGTGGACTCTTTTAACTTCTAGAGTTCTGTCTGTGAGCCAGCTGGCTATCCACCAGGTTATATAAGGGTTTATACCCAACATCTTGAGTTTGTCAGCAATGTCTGAGTGAGTCATTGTGTCAAATGCCTTGGTTAGATCATGGTAGGAAGTGTTTACCATTTTGGTTTCATCCATTGCTTTGGTGACCTTCTCAAGCAAGTCTACCAAACCAAGTAGGAAAGACCTGCTCTCGACAAAACCAGACTGGGTTATGTCCTGTGTCTTCAGGGTTCCTATATCACTAATGATCATTGCCATGATAATTTGTTCCATGGCTTTGCACATGAGATTAGTGGGACATATGAGTCTGCAATTTCCAAGATCTGTAGATGGCCTGCCTTTGTGTAGAGGGATGACAGTCACCATTCTCTATTCCTGAGGCATGAAGCCTGTTTGGAGGCTACAGTTAAACAGTGATTACAGATGGCCTGATAGGCCATGTTTCATGCTATTTAGTAAACAGCCTGGGGTATTTTCAGGACCTATCTATGCTGTGTTCTTGGCCTTATACAAAGCATTAAGCACTTGTTTCCTAGTGACAGTTTGGAAAATTAAATTTGAAGGCATTTCCTTAGGGGAGGCTGGGGGGAACAGAGGAGTAAACTTAGAGATTAATGTTGTCTGCCAATCAGTTTGCTATATCTGCTGACTCAGTGTAGGTGTTTCCATTAACACTGATAACTATACACAATCTGAGATTGCAGACATAGCTAAAGAACTAAAGAATGCCTTGTGGATGTCCTAGGCCTAGAATTCTATGTTGATCTTAAATTTGACTTTATTAGACTTTGTTTCTCCTCTGAGTTATGCGTTTAGTTTGCTGAAAGCAGTTTTATCCTGCTGGTTGCCCCAACTCCTAATTTTTGCCATGACTTTTTTTCCTTCTGTTATACAGACTATTGATATTGTTGTCCCACTTGGGTGGCTTGTTTTTTGAGGTAGTTCTGCACTTCTTCCTGTTAGTTATATCTGCTTCTATGCAGCTATTGACCTGCTTGTATTGGGTTTCTGTGAATAGTTCCACACAGCCAATAGTGTTCACATGTTTTAAGGGGGCTTGAAATTTTGTCAGGTTATCACTTAGTAGTAGGAAGTTAGCCATAGGGTAGTTCCTGAACATTTCAAATTTATCTGGGATTCTGTTTTTTTTTTAACTTCAGAAGAGGTCATTTTGTGGTCTGACCTTACAAGAGAAGACATTACACTAGGGGCTGTGCACTGCTCATACATATCAATGAGTACCAGATCCAGCATGTTTGCAACCCTGGTTAACATATTAGCAATCTGGTTTATGAAGTTTGTGTTACAAAGTCCAGGATCTCTGTACCTACATGTTTGGTGTTGTATATGATTACCAGTTAATAGTGGGATAATTAAAGTCATCCATGAATATGGTACTGGGTTAGATGGTAAATGTCTCCAGTAAGCTTGAATACTTGTTATTGGTTTCTTGGGTCATGGAGGGGTCCTATAGCTCATGAGAAAGTGGTATGGGATTTTTCCCATGGTGCTTTGAAAGTGGAGAAGCTCAAGTGCATTGTCATGTTTGACCAGGCTTGAGGTGCATTTATTTTTAATATAAATCAAGATACTTTCACATTATGTCCCTGTCTGTGTAATAGATGGTCTAAATGTGTGGGAGGCATTATAGCCTTGCACTGCCAGAGTGCTCTCCATATCTTTAAACTGTACCTCGGTGATTGCACAGATGTCAGTATTCTTTAGGGTAAGGAGAGCTTGTAGGCAGTACAGTTTATTGTTTGGACTCCTAGCACTGGGCAGTAACACCTTTAGATTTTCATAGTTTTGATTGATTTGCTATGTCAGATGGTTTGCCAGTATGGCATTGCCTAAAAAAGGCTCTATGTGGTAGGACAACATTTTTGCCAAAATTCAAAAGCTTAGAGGGGAGAGGTGCAGTCTCAGTCTGTCATAGTGACATAATGCATTACCACAGTCACCCCTTGGCTAATTCAGCTCCACATTTGCTCTCCTTCTATTGCAGTCACTTTTGAGAACCCCCAGGACTACATAGCCAGTACAGCAGTGAAGGAACTGAACTATTATCTGCTTTAAGTTCCAAAGCTAAGACTCTGGAGAGTACCTAGTTTAGGAAAACCTTAGTAGAAGCCAAAAATATCACACCTTCAGTACTCCCACATAATCAAAGTATTACAGAACACATTGACAGTGGGTGGGAGAGATTTCAGGAGAATTTCCTTAATGTGACATTTCAAGCAGATCCACGTCTCATGTCACAGACTACTTAAATGCATGGTGTAGTCTTTCTTTAATCTAGACCATTTTACATATGTTGCTCATACCTCTAAACATCTTAGAGTAAGAAATATGGACGAAGCCATAAATAATGGGACACTGTTTCAATATTGCTCTTACAAACTTAGAAAATTGATAGAATAACAGGTTTTGCATTAGCATGAATTTTCTGAAGGGTATGAGGTCTGAAACTCAATTGCCTGTCATTATTTTCTGAATTCAATCCTCATTCATTAGCCAATAATTTGCCAGAAAAAAAGAATTTTATGAGAAACAGACCAAAAACATGAAGCAAAAATCTGGACATTCTGTTAAAATCTGTACAGTTGAGAGGTATGATTTTGCTCCTTAGAGAGTACACATAAAATATTGCAGCCATTTTATAAATAAAAGAAACTACTAATATGAATAAAGGGACAATTAACTATGTCAATTCTTGGTCTAACGTATGTAAGAAGTATGGTACCTCTCAACTTCTTCACAAAAGAATTCAGGACAAAGCCAAAATAATGACGTATCTAGCTCTCCTGTTCCCTTTCCTTTCACTGTTTACTTTTCTCTGCTTCCTTCTTTTCCTAGGAATAAACTTGGTATCAGTGGTCCCTAATAATTACTTTGGATTAAAACAGATAACTTTAGAAAAAACAAAATAAACCCACAATGACAGTGCACAGAATTATTTTGTATTACATCTTAATAGTGGCTATCAATGTGAGCACTATATTGTCTCCTCATTAGACAGTGCACTAGGAACATGTCACAGAAAGTAAAATATCCCTCCCGATTGTGACTGGCTCCAGGCCATAAATGGATAAAACGCTAACTGTTGAGTACTGTCCCAGGTAACTGAGTAGATTGGAAGGAGAAGAATGGGCAATGGACTGAGGCTCGCCCATTCTGGATTGGGTGGGGATTGTGGCTTGCATACTTTTGAAAGCAGTTTTAGCCAGAGATGTGAGCCTGGCGCATTTAAACAGTGATGGAAACCCTGGGGGATGTGTGGTAGCACATGTTCTCAAGGAAGAATAAATCATTCCCTTCTGGTAATACAAGCCCTCAAGTCAGTCCCCAGGAGTGGAGTTAGGGAATAAAACAATTATATTTTCTTTTCCTGCAGCTAAATGAAGTGGTCATGGAAGGGATTGAGGATACTGCGTACTCCTTCAACTTGGGTACGATTAGGGTCCAGCCTTGAACACAGACAATCCTAATTTAAGAGAGTGATGAAGAAGACAAACTAAATTGACACTTTGGGCACAGGAGAATAATATGCTGATAAATACATCAAAAACTAAGCATATGAGATTTGGTAGGCATAAATTGAAAGGTGAATATTTAATGCAGCACACAGTGATTGAAACTGTAGACTCACTTAAGGACCTGGGTATATGGGTAGATTCAGCTATACATTTTTTTTATCATATCAATCAATTGGTTAATGATAGTTATAGAACTATAGATTGTATAAAAGATTTAGAAAGTCTAGGAAATCAAAACTGATAAAGTCATTGTTTGTTAGTTACATTAGACCCAAACTTGAGTATGGAATAACAATATGAAACCCTATAAGAAAACAAGCATGAGTAAACTGGAAAGAGTACAATGGAAATATACCAAGTGTATTCATGGATGTGAAAATGTAATGTATTATGAAGGACTGAAATACCTGAACTTCTACAGTATCTCTTATAGATATCTAAGAGGAGATCTTATTCAGGTATATAGGACATTTAGTGACAACTACCACTAGGAATGCCTGGAGTTATCACAAAGTACTAGAGAATCATCAGACAACCTGTGTAGAAGATTCTATAGGAATGAAATGTGTACTAACTGGTTCTCTGACAGGGTAACTGATGCATGGAACAGACTACCTAATTACATTAAAACAAGTACTAGTTAAGATATTTTTAAGAACAGCCCGGGAATGTATTATGGGAACAAGTGTTTTGGTATATTGGCAAGCTAGAAGGGCATTAATGCCCGTACTTGAAATATTTGCATATATGTATGTATGGTTGCCTAGA
This sequence comes from Protopterus annectens, assembly GCF_019279795.1. Classification (NCBI taxonomy): domain Eukaryota; kingdom Metazoa; phylum Chordata; order Ceratodontiformes; family Protopteridae; genus Protopterus; species Protopterus annectens. The sequence continues at coordinate 1,003,590,931 of NC_056725.1, read as the reverse complement.
TGAAGGCACTCTGCAGTCAGTGCTGTTCTACCAATGGGACCCCTATAGGGTGGAATCTATTAGGGGCCTTGAGAGTGCACAGATCACAGAAGACAAGCTAATGGTCAGCAGACACAACAGCAAATCACCTTGAATAAAAATTACTTTTAATTGTATGGATAAACTAAGTTTCATGTTCTCCTCTGTTGTATCACACAGCATCACAATGTTCTATATTACATACAGCTGAACTGTAGCTTATCTCTTGAAGACTCACATCTATGTCTGAGCACATTCTAATGGCAATTGTACCCAGATGAGTTACGTTTTCCTCCCCTGGATACTATCCGTGTGTGTGTGTGTGTGTGTGTGTGTGTGTGTGTGTGTGTGTGTGTGTGTGTGTGTGTGTGTGTGCACGTGCGTGCGTGCTCATGTGTGTGCGTGTGTGCGTGTGCGTGTGCGTGTGCGTGTGCGTGTGTGTGTGTGTGTGTGTGTGTGTGTGTTCATCAAATCTCTATTAATACATGATGGTTATCCTGTAGAACATGTTCTCCAGCACATTGTTGTATTATGCATTAGTTTTCCATTTGCAGTTTCATATATTTCATGTGAACCACTGTACCACTTTATTTGAAATTTCTCTTTTTATTCAAAGTCATTTTCCACAGTAATGAGCTAAGAAGTTGGCACAATAACATAGAATAACTTGGAGAAAGTTATGTTTAATACTTATACCTTATTTACTGCAATGGAAATATGTTTGGTAGTCAAGCTGTTCCCCACTTAGAAACTGATTTTGGCAGTTTATTTTGGTGGCATGTTTTCTTTACTTCATTTACTGCAATGATTTAGCATAACTATGATGTTAGAAAATCATGTAATGCAGCCTTCGATACAGGCTGCATTTCACACTACAAATTCAGATTTATCTTTTTCCTCCCTATCCTTGGTCTGACTTTGCAGCCTTAGATGATAGCATGTCTCTGTGCTCATCTTCTGCTCCACATGCTGCTTCACCCCTGTGTCCTCCCCTGTCTAAACACAACGTATGATGCACATTTGTTTGCTTATTTATTCTTGCTGATATTCCTGCCCAGAGATACCATCTAGTGCTTCCTTTCTAGCTTCTGCAGTCAATAACAAACACAGGAGCTTGTGTTTGTTCAAGCTCACATGATTTGATATTCTGCATCAATGTCATATGAAAGTCAATTAACTTGAACAGAAATATTTCTAAACTGGAATTAGGACTTATTTCTCTCTTTGTGAAGGAAACCTAGGTTCACTATGCTGGAGCACTTACTAGTAATGGGACAATGCTTAAAGAAAGGCTCATAAACACAGTACTTCACAATTTTTTCACGTCACACAACATTGATTCTCACATGGCATTGCTTTGTTGGAATAAGTTGAATAACAGGTAAACTAATAAAGGCAAAGTAGGCAGAATAAATAATGCATATAAACAATTTACTATTCCTTTTGCTGCAACCAGTTTAAAATTTGTTTTTTTTTTTCTGTGCAGTTCTTTGTATATTCATGCTATTCAAAATGTGTTCTTCTCAGCAGTCAAATAAAGTAGTGCATAAATAATAGATACAGTGCCTCCAATTTTCATCACACTTACTTAATAGTAAATTTGCCTTACTACAAATCCAGTCCAAGAGGCTACAGTCTGTCTCTTTGCTTATATCACTGAACAGTTTATCATAAGTCACCCTAACAGCATCTAGTCTGTGCTTAGGCAATGCTGCATACAGCCAGTGTTTTAATAATGTGTAAATCATACATTACCTTACACCATTACTTGATAAAAATATTGGCCTTTCTTCATAGTCAGTGATGTTGCAGTACAACTCACCTTTTTTCCACAGGTGTGTTTACTGATTCATAATCATCTACATCCACTCATCCATATCACTGAAAAGGCAGCACCTGTTTACCTGGAATTTGCATGACTATAAATCCCTCCACTATGCCACAGGAACAGCTGTGCAGCAGAGTACCTAACATCTGCACTGCTATGCAGTGGAGGCATTAAGAGAATCTCACACACCCACTGACACCAGTCCAAGGACACACACACACACACACACACACACACACACACACACACACACACACACACACACACACTCAAGCACATACACACACTAACCCAGCACAAATAATATCCACAACCTATTCTGCTTGATCATTTAGATTTTTTTTACCTGTTTTACTACCTATACTGGCAGTTCTGCTGATTAAAGAGCATGGTCCAGTCATGTGTTGGGGAGATGTTTGTACTTTAACTCTCACCAAATAAGTACCATGTGATCTACCTGATTTGGCTAAGAGCATGATTCAGAAATGAGTAGTGCAGTACATTAGACAAAGCTGCATGATGAGTGGTGACCAGCTGCAGAGCGGGGTTGATTCAGAGACACAGTAATGCATTCACTGTACCAGGTGAAATTGTGCAGTTTGCTTGAATTAATAATAGCTATATCATTATATAGGAATGGCTAACATTATGATAATAGGCCTGCTTGTGAATGCAATTGAGAGTAAATAACATGGTGGAGTGACTCAGAAACACATAAAATTTGATTGATTGCAGCCACTAATGACTGATTTCTCAGTGAACAGAGATCATGCTAAGATGCTAGGAGTGGCAATCATATTTGTTGAAGAGTATACTTTACAGGATGTTCTTGCAACCAATGCATGTATTGGTTGATGTCACCTCCATCTGCATTGTAGAAGGATGTACCTACATCTAACATATACATTACCACCAAGCCATGGACATAGCTGAATGTTATTGTGTGGAAATTGACACTATACAGCAGCTTGTAGATGTGTTGTCCTCACATGGAATCCAGTAGGATATGTAGAAGACCAGTGCATGTGAACATGTCATAGCATTGACAATCCTTGCAACATGATCTTCCACTGACCATTAGGGGACATGGTGAGTGTATCAAGGGCATCTACCTCATGAATAACACACCAGTTACTTGATGATATGCTGCAGCATCTGGAAGGACATACGTGATTTCCAAGGACCACAGTAGGAGAAGCAGCACTATGCTGGTGTTTTATGAAATAGCCCTTTTTCCTGAGGTTTTATGGGTTATTAATTGTACCCACATTATTATCAAGGCCCTGTGTGTTCTACACAGACAATAGTACATAAATTAGTAGGATTTCTACTCCATCAACTATAAAATGGAGTATAACACGTAGGATATTATACAAAAAGTGTGTTGCTCTCAATCTCGCAGTAGGATAAAAGTGTCTGGGTTTAAATTAGGCACGTCCCATGATTCCCACATTTGGTATATACCTAATCTATTCTAGCAATTTGTGCATAGTGATTTCTTCTAAGGACATCTTGCTGACAATTCTGAGCATGCTTATGACATAGATACATGACCCATAGAGCATGACTGAGTTACAATATAACACTGCAATATCGCAGACCCTCATTGTTGCTGAGCATGTGTTCACATTGACGAAGGTCTGCATCTGCTGACTAGCTTCTTCCAGTGATGCACTGCAGTATGCTCGGGCAACCTGCAGCAAGATATTTGCTTTCTGTGCAGTTCTGTTCAACATGTTGGTATGCAGAAAGCTAAAGCAGGGAGCCTGCCATCAGAACATTGGAATGGCCAGGGCCAGAAGCAGAGTAGATGCTGGATGAGGAGCTGTCTGAGGAATTGTCCAAATGGAAAGACCAGGCAAGGCAGAGGTGGGGACAATATGCTGTAACACTGGCAAAGAGGTAGAATATGGTCTACAACTGTGGACCTGATTAGGCAATACAAAGATTAAAACAGAAGCAAGTAATACTATACCCAGGCTATGCTATACAGTGAAATATTTGGCCACTTTGTGCTGCAGCATCACTCACCCATATAACACAATAGTGACGACATGGCACATCTGTCATTATATGCACCAATGGGAAGGGGCACAATGACAGTGAACATAAATGGGAAAAGGGTAGGCAGGGATAAGGATGTGGAATAGAGCATGTGATATGGATAGGTTTTTAGAAGAGCTGAGTTCACTCTTGTAGTAAAGTGGTAGTACTTCCTGCAGCTGTAGGAATCCAGATGAAGGGGGTACTTGCTCAGAATGTATTTTAGAGGAGACACAGTACCTGTGGATGTAGTTTGACTGTGTAATTGTGTTTGCACAATCTTAGTTCGGAATTATGCAGGCCATGAATGTCCCTGACTATGGGTATGACCCTTAGAGGAATAGTATTGGCTCCAATGACCAGTGTCAATGATGAAGACAACCACAAGATTGAGATGACCTTCCCACGTAACATGCATGACTACCACATGGGCCATATCTGCACAAATGATCACTATGAGGCACACCATTGATGTGAGGTTTGGAGGATGTAGCACTACATGACCTTGAAATACTTGCCCTGTGGATGTGTCCAGAGTGGATGCATTTGAGTGACTTCCAAAGAAATGGTATTATACCTGGCATGTAGAGGCAGACCACCTTATGGCCACAGTGAGGGGTCCCATGTGCCTGTCCATCATGTTAATCATTTGAGTAACACCCTCTTGTATGTTTTGACACTCAAGCTGCAAAATACATATACTCATCTACCATGGTATCACATACACCTTTCTCATGGCAGCAGTGGCATCTGCCTGCACCTGTATGACAGTCAAGCACATATATTCAGTAATTTCCATTGTAGCATCCATTTTGACAATGAACATGGTCCATAGCTTTGATGATCCCAGCACACCACTCCTGGATCCTGTTTCTGTGCTCTGCACTGCAGGTGTATGGGTAGAGGACAAGGATGCAACTTCTGTAGGGATACCCAGGAATGACCTGTCCTTCCATGAGCTCAAGGAGGGATGCATTCCACAGTCAGCAAAGCTGTGTACAACTAAAAATCAAAATAATAAATCTGAGATTTGGCTTTTTAAGTAGATTTATTTAGTGCTATAGCCAGCAATGTTCTCGTAAACATCACTAAACATCACATGACTGAAATTAACTTAATCTAACACAGGCTGGCTGATTACCAAGTTTGTTTTCTTCTCTGTGCCTTTAATTTTAATAGACATTTAATAAAAATAATTTAATTAAGCCCTAGGTGTACTGCTGTATTCAACAACAACTGCCACTGTATTTGTCTTCTTTTTCCCCAAATTGTCCCAAAATCACCACTCCTTCATCATGTTTTGTAATATCTTGAACAACAATACCACTTACATAAAGTCAAATGTTTTCCCAAACTATCATTGATCATCACCCGACCTGTATAATCTGGGAACATCATAATTCCAAAATACAAAAATCTATAGTTTTACCTAGTCCAAACTAAGAAGACATTTAAAAGTTACCAACTTTAACACCCTTCTGCAAGCATGTTGCTGGACCACTCTTAAGATATTTTCACTTTGAAGAAACTATTTCCTAGTTTAATCATACCATCCTGGAGACATTAAAGGTGAAAACTCCACTATGAAAATCAAAACAATATGAGCCTCTTGGCTTACCCTTAAATTACGGAACTAATTATAAAAAGAGGCAAAGTCAGGGATACTTGGAAAACACTAAACTGATCATCTGCCCCTAACAATATAGGACTCAGAAACCTAATAAAAACATAATTAGACAAAAGAAAACTGTTAACATCAACTCCAGTCATTTCTTATGCTAACCTCAATTTCTTATAGAACACAACAAATACACTTTTATCCCCTAGCAAAAATACAACCAAAAAATCCATTACTTCAAGAATAAAAATGCAATATAGCCTGCAAACTGAGCCATTATTCAATTCAGGTTTCAGCCTGACTATTGCTTTTCCCAAAACAACATACGACTGGCACTAGCATTCCCCTTAACTACCACTACCAGTGTAGCAAACCCTAGTACACATCAGGCAGTGGAATGGTGACAGTCTATACAAATGAAATTTGAATAGTTAGTAAAGGTATAATGAAATCAATTCAAGGAAAAAACAGCTATCACTATCTATGATGAAAGGAATTTGCATCTAGAAAATTTTATTTATTTATTTAAATTTGTTGACCGGGAGTGTCGGACTGGACGTAGGTCCATTTTCAGCGGAGGCCCGGGGAGAAAAGCTCCACAGTTAAAATAAACAGACAGTAGTTACATTGGATTACATAGCGATTAACAATTTAACATAGCAATTACTTACAACATATTTACAGATGAAGAACATAGTACATCAGTAGACAGCTAGAATCTTTATCTGTGAAGTACATAACAGACATTAACAAATGGCACAATGAGAAGTTCCTGCTGTATAATAAGTACTAGGCTTATGAGCATCTGAGTTTGCTATAATCAAGGTAGTTAGTGGAGTGGAAAGATAGGTAGTGGATGGATGGGGTGGATGATATTAGAGTGGGAGTTGCAAGGGCATAGCCAGCATGTTTTTAGGTGCGCTTTTAGTAAAGTTTTGAAGTGGGTGCATGATGGTATGGAGGTAATTGTGAGTGGGAGTGAGTTCCATAATTTGGCTATGGCACAAGAGAATAGTGCTTCACCAGCAGAGTTATTGGCTTTAGTGATCTGCAAGTGATTTTTGTTGCTGGATCTTAGTGGTCTGGTGGAGCGATAGGGTTGGAGTAGATTCTGGAGGGATGGGACATTTAGTGGATGGTTTACTAGTTTGTGGGCGAGTGAGAGTTGATACCACTAAAGGAGGTGAGGGAGTTCAAGCCAGCCCAGTTCAGCAAGTGAGAGACAGTGGTGACTATGGCAGGATGCCCCTGTGGCGAATTTGGCGATTTTGTTGTAGCAGGTCTCTAGCTTGTTTAGGTCGCATTGCCTTAGGTTGGTATATATTGGAGAGGCATAAAGTAGGGTGGAGATAAGGTGGGAATTTGCTATTGAAATCTTTGCTGCTTTGGTGAGAAATTGCTTATTTCTGTATAACGCTCCTAGTTTTTTGTGGACTTTTTTTATGGTCATGGATATGTGAATGTCAAATTTTAGTTTATTGTCTATTTCCACTCCTAGCAATTTGATGTGTTCAGTTGGGTATATAGTGGTGTTGTCTTTTGCTGTGATGTTAAAGTGAGAGTTTTTTGAGTATGTTTGGTGGGTTGGAAGATGAATAGTTTAGTTTTGTTTGGGTTGAGTATTAATTGGGCATTGGATAACCATGTTTCAACAAAGGAAAAGGCTTCCGGTGTGACTTTTTGCAGTTTTGGTAGGGACTGGGCTGAGCAGATGATGGTTGAGTTATCTGCATATTCTATGAGTGTGCCATGTTTGGTGACAGAGGCTAGATTATTGGTGTAAACAGAGAAGAGTAGGGGTCCAAGGATGGATCCTTGGGGAACCCCTATGGAGACAGGTAGTTGGGGAGATATGTCATTATGCCATACAATGGATTGTTGGCAGTCAGACAGGTAACTCTGAAACCAGTTGGTGACTTATTGTGAGAAGGATAGGTTATTGAGGACAGAGATAAGTTGTTTGTTTGGGACCATGTCAAATGCTTTAGATAGGTCTAGGAAAGTAGCAGAGGAGAGATAGCCATTGCTTTTATGCTGAAGGATAGTGTTAGTAAAGGAGAGTAAGGCAGTGGTGGTGCTATGGTTTGGTCGGAAACCATGCTGAGTACTGGAAAGAGGTTGTTAGTAAGGAAGTAATCTGAGACCTGAAAGTGTATGCATCTTTCTAGTATTTTGGAGAGTGGAGAGAGAATAGCTATGGGGCGGTAATTGGTTAGTTCTGCGGAGGGTCCGCCTTTGTGGAGGGGAATTATATGTGATACTTTCCACAGTGTGGGAACATAGCTTTCTGACAGAGATTGGTTAATCAAGATGGATACTGGGTAGGCCAGAGCATCAGCTGCGATTTGTAGGTATTCACTTGGGAGGTTGTCTGCTGCTAATTTGGTGGGTTTAAGTTTAGTTAGAGTTTTTTTATATTGGAGGTATCTTGTCAGTTAATGGAGAAATTAAGAATGAGGTGGGGAACAGTGGAGGATATATTTATATCTGAAAAGGAATGGAATGAAGTGTTGAGAAGCTGTGATAAATTAAAAGCCATACCTATGATATTGAATTAGTACATTAGATGGTTGCATAGGTGGTTCGGTTACAGATAGCACTACAAAGGTACACACATCCAGATGGACTCAAATCACCTACCTGTCTAGCTTCACAATCTAGAATACACAGTATCTACTTCAATCACCACAGGAGAGGTCTTAATATAAGTATGAGATAGTGCACATTAGAAAGGATGACATCATTAGTGTCTAGCAAAACAATTGCTTGTGTTAAAAGGACAAGAAATAATGAGGGAGTGCTCTCCTGAGGAAAATGTTACTCCTGAGGGGAAGTAGATACGTTAAATCTGTTGCTGAAACCATGCATATCTAATACTGGAGAGACACACACACACACACACACACACACACACACACACACACACACACACACACACTCACACACAATAGTCAGTCATGGCTATATTCAAACATCTACCTATCTAAGTACACAACTTAAAGTACATTGTATCAAAAGCAAGCACCATAGGAGAAGTCTGACGTTAAACGTGAGATACTGAGCATTTGTAATGATCACCACATCAGTGTGTTGCAGAGAACATAGTGTGCATCTCAAATTTGAGAGCAAAATAATGCTCTTGACAAACAGAAAAAAATAGCAGTGTGCTGATCAAAAGCAAGTATATAGTCAGTTAAGTTCTATATCCTGTCATTCATATACATTGTGGTATGTGGGTGACATGCAACTCTTCACATTATGGTGTAATGATGATAATCACATGTGTGACACAGTGGATTGATAGCCAAGCATTCCTGATTGTTCATCTCATGATGATTGTATCCAAATAATCATCTGGTGCATCATTTTGAATATTTCTTTATGCCTGGGCAATATGCAATATAAATTAAAAAGATACAGGTCAAAAATATGAAATTACACTACTTAATACCACTCAGAAAGTATGTGTGCAAAGGTTCCACACCATTGTACATCATTTAGAAGTCTAACATGTGGGAATTCAAATGCCAAATTTGTATTTTCATATGTATAGTACATTTTGTTTACTTTATACTTTATTGTTTATTGTAATTCATGCATTGAAATTTATTGTTACTCATGGAGCTTTTCTCCCTGGGCTTCTGCTGAAAAAGGACCTGTGTACAGTCAGACTTTCCAGATAAACAACTGCTAAATAAATAAATAAATAAATAAATAAATACATAAATAATGAATACATTTTGACATAAATCTACATTATGTAGTGCTTAGACAGCATCCCAATGAACTCATCATATCTTGAGTACAAGACTCCATTACAACATGCATAAGGAATACAAGCCACTGATAATTTTGTGAAAATCTCTTCCTGAAGCACATCACTGACAACCTCATTTGCGTAATAGATGGTAAAGTATAATTATTTTTGATGTTTTGAACTTAGAACTGGAGTTAACAGCAGTCTATGCTACTCCATAGGAACCTTCAGATAAATAAGGAGTGCAGACATAAAAAACATTCCGATTCTGATCTAGTTCAGAAAAGATGTGTGTTATGTTAATGTTTTCTGTGTCATGATTTACACATTTATCATGGTAATTGTGGTGAAGTAATCATTATATGGATAATACTGGTACATACTTAGACAGCCCCCATATCTTGTGAGTATCCATGGATTTAAGGCATTTTGCACTGCTTCTTATGCAATTGAATTTTTTACAGTCACCACAAGATAACCTACATGTAGGTATGATAATTAAAAGACCTCAGAAAATACATGACAATGCAAAGTAATTCATCTTATTATCTTCTGTGTGTTTAGCAACAATTCTTCTAAGATATGCCTAGTGTGATATGCTTGTTACCCCATAAATCCTTCATTACACCAAATTTCTTGCACTTATTGCTGGGAAAGTATGGGCAATTTTGGGGCTAAGCATGTTAATGTTGGTGGAATTACATATGTATGCAGGACTTCATAGGTCAAAAATTAATGAGAAATTATAATGTTAAATATTTTTAGACCTCATGCTGGATTCAAAACCTGCCAGTCTGCATTTACAGTCTACGGATATGATCAATAGCTAATCGCACCAACAAAGAAGGCAAATGCCAGGTGCCAAACACACACACACACACACACACATTTGAAGGGACTATGGAAACACTATGAAGCAAGGAAATTTGTCTGCAATATAATTTTTGACAGTAGTTACACCTGAAATATTGCTAATGGTGTACATTTGAATGGGCAGTTTGTTCAATGTGTGCTAATGGCTGTCTCCTCATAGTGCCACCAGTCTGCCTTTCCATAGCGTAGAGGCAAGAAGCAGAGTAGCATGAAGAGCAGCAGACTAATGTGGCTGAAGGCAAACACTCAGCAGCTTGTACATTGAGACAGGACATGCCACTTGCTGTGAGTTCCAATTACTGATCAGTGTCAGGCGTTGTGCAAATGCTGTGGACAAAAAAAGAATGACGAGACTGACGGGGGAAAGAGTGACATAAAAACATTTTGTTTATGGACTATTTCTGGCCAAGTTGTGATGTGTTTATCTAGGGATTGTCACCATAATAATTTTGTCATGTTCTGTACAATAAAGTGTGTCCAATAAGGAGAAAGCAGGAGTAGGGAAGTAGAACCCTGAATAAGACATAAACAGGATACTGGTGCATTAATAACATATGCAGCCAGTAGTTAGACACACATGCATGAAAATGAAATAAAAAAAGCATTAAATAATGCTTGACACACTTCTGGATTCTAACCACTGACGCTATGCAAAAAACAGTTTACAGACCTTAGCATTATCTGAGCACACTACGCAGGAAGCCAAGTAAGAATAAAATAATAATAAAAAAAAGTATAGGTAGCATTGATCATTGAAATCGATACACCTACTGACTACAGTGTCTTGTGTACAGAGAGACACACAGTCATAAAATATCAGGATTTACAGGCAAAACAAGGATAATGGCTCCAAAATCCACAAATCACACCAGCTAGTGTTAGGGTGTTCTTAACGCAAAGATGAATTTATTTTCCACACAATACACAGCGTTTTCGCTAATCAAAATAGAATAGCTTCCTCAGAGAGACATATAAAACATTTTAAATATTGGCGCTATTTATACATTGCCAAAACGAGCATGCTCAGAGTAGTACACGTCATTTCCTTGCCTTGCAGTTTTTTTCATGTGCCCGTACACCCTAATAAAATGTCTTAAGCATATGAATAAAAAATCCATTAAAATTTCCATTAAAATTTTGGAAGTTACAAAAATTAGTAATTAACTTTCCTATCAGTCCGTACAACTCCTTCCGTTTTGGAAAACTAGCCACATACACAAAGGCTAGAATTACATATTGATAACTTTGTTGTACCAATATAAAATAAAATCTGTAAGTAAATGACTGTTACATTGGTCGATCTCCTTCATATATTCTTGCTTCATCTAGAATGTACACTTTTAGGAAATATACACGGGACATATTCTTGCATTCTAGATGAAGCAAGAATATATGAAGGAGATTGACCAATGTAATAGTCATTTACTTACAGATTTTATTTTATATCGGTACAACAAAGTTATCAATATGTAATTCTAGCCTTTGTGTATGTGGCTAGTTTTCCTAAACAGAAGGAGTTGTATGGACTGATAGGAAAGTTAATTACTAATTTTTGTAACTTCCAAAATTTTAATGGAAATTTTAATGGATTTTTTATTCATATGCTTAAGACATTTTATTAGGGTGTATGGGCACATGAAAAAAACTGCAAGGCAAGGAAATGACGTGTACTACTCTGAGCATGCTCGTTTTGGCAATGTATAAATAGCGCCAATATTTAAAATGTTTTATATGTCTCTCTGAGGAAGCTATTCTATTTTGATTGGCGAAAACGCTGTGTATTGTGTGGAAAATAAATTCATCTTTGCGTTAAGAACACCCTAACACTAGCTGGTGTGATTTGTGGATTTTGGAGCCATTATCCTTGTTTTAGCAGTTTGGACAATTGTTTGCTTCAGGATTTACAGGCAGAAATGAGAGCAATGTGGAAGAAAGATACCCAGACAGTTCCAATAGTAGTAGTAGGAGCAATGGGTCTTATAAAAAAGAATCCGCAATCGTATTTAGATATGTTACTAATACATGTAACTCCACACAAATTGCAGAAAGAGTCATTACTGGACACATTTTGGGTGCTGCAAAGAGCACTTTCGGCCGATGTCAAAGATTGAAATAATACTAATTTCATGAACTTTAATCATACTTTGACTTAAGAATGGGGTCCATTCCCATCATGATATTAGAAACCCAAAAGATTTGGAGAAATTAAGCAAGAAGCCAAACTTCACAAAGTTAAAATCACACATTTGAAGGGACACTGACAAGAGATTGAAGCAAGGTAGAATGTAAGCATCAGGGATTATCACAGTAATGACAACTGAAACATTCCATAAGGTGTGCATTATATCCAGCTGATTAATAAATATGTAAGAGTAATTGTCTCACAATAGAGCTATCAGTTTGCATTTCTATAGCTCAGTTGGATAAGCTCATTTGCATGAAGATAACTGTACTTCTGTGGTCAATGGGAAAATCTTTAATGTTTGCCATACGACATGCAATGCCATTTACTGTCACTCTGCACTTGTATGAGATGCTAAGTATTACACAAAACGTGAGGATAAAACATGAAGGTATTTTTGTGGGATATCTCTGGCCATGTCTGTTGTGAGTGATTCTATTTTTTGGCCAGATTAAACCTGCAAAAAATGGGTTGATGGGACAGTGATGAAAATGGGGGGGGGGGGCAAAAGGTAAGTCACAGGTGGAAGAATAAAGGGATATGCAGGATAGTGATGGGAAGTCAACATAGCTATCCATTTCTTCACAAGATAAATGCACCTTGAGGGGGTAGGTTTGGTTAAGACCTTTCCCTGATAGATATAAAGTACAAGGTTTGATTCTGTTGACCTGTGATTATTGGCTATACTTTAAAATGACCCTTCAGCTAGCCTAGTATTCTCCTATGAACCCATATTTGTATCAAGAATTTCATAAATTTGGATAATCACCACATTAGGGCTGGATGACAACTGAATAATTTTGTCAATTGGACAAAACTAAATGTGTCGAGCAGTGGAGAGCTATGTATGGGGCATTTTTGTGGGACATGTACCCATTTTTTTTTATAGAAGGAGGACTGTTGGGTAGGTGGTTAGGAATAAGAGGGTAAGGTAGGTAGGGGAAGTAACCTAGCAGGTGCAGATGTACAGGATGTGAAGACAGACAGAGATGGTAATGGAAACAAAAGGTTGGGGACACAATGACTCGAGTTAGGTAAGGACATTGAAGGCACATCCACATCCAGCATGAACATAGTGAGACTATAGTCCTCAGCATCAAAACTGTCATCACTATCTCCTGTTGCAGATCCCTGGATCAGTGCTGGATGGTGCATCAACTTACAGTTTAATGCAGGAGTTCTTCTACTCTGCAATTTGGCCACTGAGGCTGCTCCCCATAATATGCACCACCAGCCACGTCAACCCCTGAAGGTTGACTATATCGCCATGTCCACTTGTACTATTCATGGTAGGTACCAGCACCCAAGGCAGAGATTACTGATACTGTTGGAGCAGGGACTGCAGGAGTTGTGGAACAACTCTGACAGGTTGGGACTCAGATGTGCTGGATGTCTTTGCTGCCCGGGGTGGTGCCACTGCAGCCACCTTTGGAAGTGTTGTGGTCCATTCCCAAGTGGTTGATCTAACTCTCCATGATGATGGTCATTTGTGTTGCAACAACAATATTTGCAGACATAAACAAAAAAGAAAATGAAAAAGAAAAAAGAGAGAGAGAGAGATAGGGTCGAGGAAAGAAAATCTATGTTGTGTTGCAATTTTAATATTTGTAATTGTCAGTTGTACATGTTAATTTCCTAATACAGTACTTATTCTGACACATCTCTGTAAAACTACCTGTAATCTTGATTAAAATGCTGCATTATGTCTGCTGTTTTTCTAAACTTTCTACATTAGCACCTTAAGCCACAGGGAAAAATAATTCACAGGTCTATATTCTTCACTCATGGCTGTCCATAGTATTGCTGGATATGCACTGGAGACAGTCTTATTTGAACTGCTAATGATATTCCAAATTAAATCTCTGAGTTTTGCCTTGAGAAGTGAATTGTCATTAACTGCTAATGGCCACTGACACTAATGCGCAGTTGTAAGCTTTGTGGAAAGGATGAAGGAAAAAAAGAAAAAAAGGAAAATGTGTCTGTGTGATGATTTCTCAACTCTCTGGTCTTACACCATGTAAATGTGGAAATTAAAGAGCCTTAGTTTCACACCTACATTACCCTCTCTAGATTTGAGACTTGAAACCATGGTACTAACATCAAATGTTGGGAAGATTAACAGTATGTGCCACATACAGAGAGGTGTTTAGGAGGCAGAGGAAGTGGAGCACATATACACAAGTTTTAACTTTCTAACACTTTACATTTATGCAGTAATACACCCATTTTATCAAAGTTATTGGTCTTTTAGAGTTAATGTCTGAATGATTACGTTATTTGCAACAGTTATCCTAAGGAATTGTATAATAGTAAGGACAAAGGTATGCAATACAAGTGTATGTTCTTCCCTTTCTTTTGTGACCAGTAACTGTCTTGATTCATTTGTAAAATGATGGCATTATGATTTGAATGTATTTAGATATGTATTGTTTGTATGTTACATTTATATGTACTTCACATAACTTACGCTTTGGCCTAATGGTTAAGGTGTTTGCCTTACAAACACAAAGTACAGGGTTTGAGTCTCACAAGGAATAATTGGCTAGGCTTAAAATGGCTCGCAAGGGCAGTTAGCTTAGTACTAATCTATGAAGACACACTTTGTACTCACAGCCATGTTTAGCTATGAAGTATATTCTCTGGACTTTATAATAAAGTTTTATCCCCTAAATAAGTCAATGTAATCTCAAACATCTGTTATAGATATATTTTCCATGACACACACTTGGTAGCTGTACATCAAAGTGGCAGGAGTGTTAAACACTTTATTAACATTTTATTATTCACACATGCTACTAATTAGTCACACTTGCAAGTCTTTAGCAAGCCCCATGTCTCAATAGTCTGTCTTGTACAGATAGGGCATGAAAACAGCTTTGTGTAGGTCTTCCCATCATTCTTACCTGCCCAGCATTTCCATATTCACTATGTCCATGGGGGTTAATCTGCACTTTATAACCACAACCTGGGTCTAAGGGACTTTTACCATAGTAGGGGGAGACTGTTTGAATTTACCAACATAAGATAATACAGTTTAAATGCTGCAATTGCATTACTTTTATTGAACTTTAATAGAAATCCTGTAAATGTATGTGATGTTTCTTTGCAATTAATAGTTAAACAGTTATGATGGTTATTTATCTTATAATATTGCATGTTGCCTGCAGTTTGTCAATTTATGCTGGTATAGAAGGTATAGCAGTTGTTATTGGAAGAATCCTCTTCTAATGTTACATGCCTTTACAACATTTCTCTGAGGATATGAACACTTGTGAGAACATTTTTATATTAATACTAGCAATTTGAGAGTTAAATTTTAGACTAAAAACTGTGTTAAGTTGTATATGCCTGATATAAACAATAAAAGTAAAAGTTGCAAAAGTGGTGGAACCAGCCCAGTCAAAGGTAATCTGGCCCGGGGGAGCAGAGAGGCCCCGACCAGGATGAACTGGAAAAATGCTAAAGAGAGTAGCTCAAGAAAAGGCTGTGGTAGTTTCTATACAGAAGTTGCAAAGTTTTCATATTAAATCACTTCAAATCTTCAAATTAAGACAATTTGAGTCAGTCTTCATTTAAAGAGGCTTTATTGCCTCTTATAGACTTTGTCAGACCGCCCCCACAAAAAAAAAAACTTACTGTGATTGGTTTTTATATTATTATTTTAATTGACTGTAACTGAAGCTTCTTAATTGGCTGTGATTTCTTGCTACTAATTTGCATGCACTTTTTAGAATCACCCCTTCAGGTGACTGTAATTGAAGCTGCTAAATAGGTTGCACTTACTTACTACTAAGTTGCATGCGGTTTTCAGAATCCTTCCTATTAAGTGAGTAGTTCCTTGCTACAACTGTGCTCCTAGCTCCTATACTTTGTTCTATTTCAAGCCTTGTACTTGGTTTTCAAATTAATACAAAAAATACCCTGCTTTTTCTATGTTAATCCACAAGGAATAACAACATAATCGTGTATACCATTAGAGTGCTAAAAAGGCCTTCATTTTTTATAATTTCTGTGTATTCAAGACTGCTCTCCAACTTTTGTACATATATGATTGTGTCTTTAATATTATTTTATGGGTCAAGAGTCAAGTGAGTGGATATAGATCCTTTGTGTGCCATTCTGTTTGCATTTAAGTCTTTTCATTAGAGCAGGCATAAAACATGAACAAGCAGAGAAATCTGTCTAGTTCCAACCTCACCACCATGAGTGTTGAGGAAAAAAATAAAATAACAAACTAGTGATCTTAAAACCTTGTTGATGAGCTCAGTCACAATAATTTCCAAAAATCATGATTCGTCACAGACAAGCGATCCTCAGTAACAAAAAATCAGAAATATTTTAACAATATTAAACATATCAGCTTTTATATACTTAAAAGTAGGTGTGAAAAATGTACTTATTGTTTAATTTTAAACCAGCCTATTCATGGCAAACAGTATAAGCAGGGCCATAAAAGTGCATTTTAGTACAAGCATCCACCCCCACACACTACTACTGATTAGATCAGACTAAATCCGAGTTAAGGAAAATACTGCCTATCTATTTGCAACCCACATTCCAAAAATCGGATATTAAAAAAAACATAAAATACACATAAAAAGACTTTTAACTAAAATCGCTTTTGGTTACCTAATGCAATAAAGCCTTCAACAGGTCTGTGACAAGAACTAAAATCAAGAAAAACACATAGCTATCTAACCATAAACATAATCTAACAAGAACACTATAAATATGAAAACACATCTGTCTAATAATAACATCTAGCAAATATCCATCCATGTGTATTAGTGTTCATAAACACTAAGGGCAGGATTCACGAAGCGTCCGTGTAAGAGTTATAACTCATACACGGAGGCTGCAGTTAAACAGAGTGATGTCAGCATGCTCTGCATATTCATGAGAGCATGCTGAATCACACTTAAGGCCAACACGGTCAGTGTAAGACAGTAGGGGTCGTGTCCATAGGCCGAGCCCTGTAAACGGACATGCCCCCAGAAGAGGAAAAGTACCCAAAGAAAACACCCACAACAGAGTCCACGGAAATGTGAATAAACAGAACACAACACATGCCCCCACAGACTATGAACAGAAAACATATAAATAAACATGTTTTGTATATTTTTTTAAATTGTAAAAATGTTTAACCGTGAGTGCGCTCGTTTGCGCGGGCGTGCCCATAGCACAGCTACAGTTAGCAGTCAGTGGGAAAGCATATAAGAACTAAATATGCAAAATAAGCCAGGAAGCAATAGCGTAGCGGTAGAGATGTTGGCTGAAGTGCAGCCATTCATGGTTCAAGCCCCCACAACACCATTTTTTTTTCAAAATAAGCGGGAAACAAGTCCCTGATAAATATGTACACATAAAACCACAATTTATGTAAAATGTAATGAAATAGCCCATTTATATTGAAGACATGTGAGGTAACAAAGAATAAAAAATGCCAGATGTGCTCATAGCTGAGCTACAGTTTAACAGAGTGAGTGCATCTGCCCGTAGATGAGCAGTGGTTTAACTGGTGCAAAATGAGTGCCCGTAGCTGAGCAGTGGTCTAACATGTTAAATCATTATGCCCCTAACTGAGCTGAGCGTAATATGCATGCCAATAGCCAAATGAGGCTTAAAGCAAAGTACCCCATTTGCGCGGAGCTGCGCAATGTGCAAATAAGCTAACCGATGGGCAACGTTGAGCAAGCCGTATCAAAACTACCTTTACACAGACACACCCCTCAGCATGTCTAGACAGTCATGAAAAATAAAAAGCAGTGGCCAGGTTCAAACCCAGGATACTATACACCATATTCAAGGTACAGAACCACTAAGCCATGACAGCAGTACCTAGGAATGCAATAATAGCTAATATATAGGAATGAATACAAACTACAGCATGACAATGCAGGTTTACTGAAGTTGATACAATTCCAAAATGGCCAATCACAGATATGTGCAGGAAAAATGGACTATATAAGCCCCATAGGCGGGAATACACAACATAAACGATTGTAGAACTGACCTGCAGGCAGAATGACAGGAGTAGGAGAGGGTAGTTGCTTCCGACCACAGAGGTGGGGTGTTGAGGAGTCCAGGTACATGGTCTGGCTCCTAGTCCATAATCATGAGGCCCAACTCATGCAGGGCCAGGTCCTCTGGGGAGCATACAGGGCCGAGGCGTGGGACCGGTTGGCTCATGATCTCACCAGTGCTACAGGGATTCCAAGGACTGGTGAGCAGGTCCATCACCACCATGCAGACCTGAAGAGATGCAAGCAGGACCAACTGAACCTTTGGATCCAGGAGGCCCGGCAAACACCCAATGCCCCACTACTGAGTAAGTAACATTTAATTATGTATGTAAGAAATTAAACTAGCTGATATTATGGAGATGTGTATTCCAATATTACTTCATTTATATTACAGCTGCAGGTGTCTGTTCTGCGAACCGCAGAGCCTATGGCAATAGGCTGGTGCGGTTGCACCACCAGGCAGGTCAGTAATCCACTACCAGTAACTGTAAAGAAATATAAAAGTATGACAGTCAGCAAAAGCGTGCAGTGTAGTCAGTAAGGAATAAAATCTGCAAGTAACAGTGTGAAAGTGTCTGCAAGTATTGCTTGATTACAAAAGTGTGTTTCAGCCTGTAAGTTAAACCGAAAAATGAAACTGTCTGACATATATTCTGAAATAAAAATGCCCTACCTGTAAGAAAATAGTACACAACCTGCAGCAGGCTGAAAAGTATAGCTGCAGAAGATGATGAAATCACATGTGTGAAATATATCCCTGTGGAAATACTGAAACATGACAGAAGTGAAACTGCTGGAAAGGATTGTAATAACTACAGGTAAAACATGTCAATAAAGCCTAGAAGTAAGTACCATCCTGAATAGTAAAATGAAAGCAAGTGAGAGAGTGTGAGAAAGTGTCATGAATCCAGCTATACAGTAGTAATAACCCCTGAATAAAGTATACTGCAGTCAAGACAGAATGAAATGCATGTGAGATTCAAAACCAAACAGCAAAATCTGTTCAAAGTGTTGCTGCATCTGGAATGTGTATCCCAAAATCTGGATATGTTGCTCTCAGTCTGAAATATGCAGATAGGATGATTGTCTGATATACCAAACATCCACACCTGTCTACAGCTATATAAAGCAAATGTAGCAGGATGATGTAGCTGAACAAAGCTAGATATGAATGTGTATGAAGAACAATAAAATGTATATTGATGTTGCAGTAACAGTCCTATCACCAAGTTGAAATAGTTATCATATAGGAAACTGTAGTTAGAACAGTAGTGTGTATATAACTGTAGCTATTAGAAATGTACAGCATATGTATTGTTATTCGAAGGTGTTAATATTACTTTCTTTACCCTACCCTATAACCACATATAACCCATTCCACGTGAAAATGGTATGTGCAATCACAATTAACACCCCTGGATGTTTGTCCTGTTGGGTCATATATATTTGCATGTCCGTTGATGCATCTGCCCTGTTCATACATCCGCACCTGATGGCCTGTTGCCATCAATTAACCCTGCATGTTGTTGGACTGTGTATTTCTGTTCAAATCATGCATGTGTTATGCACGCTGTTCAATTGTGTGACTATCTGGGTGTTTGGTTAATGGGAATACTAATGCATGCTGTTACAACTAATTTTGAATGGTATTATATGTCACTAACCCAAACTGTCATGACATAATGCAAAACATAGGATGACAGGGAAGGCGGGTTCCAGTGGACCCACCTCTCCCACCTCAGCTGGCGAGTGCACCTGGCACTAGTGCCAAGTCCGGACCCTCCTCCGGTGGCCCTGTGCCACCTGAGGGTGGAAGCGCTGCAGGGGATGGGGCTCGCCCCCCCTCTGCAAGTGTGGCCAGAGGAGAACCACCACTCACCCTCCGTAGCGTCCGGACTGTGGTGCGTAGGGAGATTCGGGACTCTGTTCTCGAGCCCCTACGCCAGCTCGAGGCATGGGTGGCGCAACTAACAGGCATGCCTGTTGCCCTGCCTACACAGCCCCCAGCACAGCCCCATCCTGGGCAGTGAAGGAACAGTGGCAGCTGCCTATGTGTGGGGATATCAGTTCCACTGTTGCCATCTCTGGGCTCATGGGCTCTGGATATTCAAACCTCCGTCCCCGTCAATTGTGTAACCCCCCACACGTGTCATACACCGCCCCTGTATGCGTCTTGTTTGTCTTGTCTGTTTACCTACCCAACCTATCTCCCCAGCTGTACCGACTTCCTTCACCTGACATACCACTCTCACCTGAAAAAAAAGGGCACTCTGTACCCACAAAAATTACGCCCCATACATAGCTGCCCATTCTGCACACATGTCTGCTGGA
This sequence comes from Protopterus annectens, assembly GCF_019279795.1. NCBI lineage: Eukaryota > Metazoa > Chordata > Ceratodontiformes > Protopteridae > Protopterus > Protopterus annectens. The sequence goes on along the minus strand of NC_056725.1, from coordinate 1,003,570,258 downwards.
CATGGAACCTATCAATTACAATTGGCTGTACAACAAGTATTATTGTTGTCCTGACACCTCTCTCAGGGGTGGAAGGTTTCAAATGTCACACCAAATTACATACATATGCACAGCTGTTGCTGATGAAGAAATGGGCAGCTATGGGCCTTACCTACATCCCTCCTGCACATCCTAAGCTTGTTTCCCTACTGTCTTACCCTCTTTGTGACCCCTTTTTCACCACTTTCCTGTCTCCCCATTTTCTTTTCTTTCAAAGAAAATAGCGTGGGTGTGCGCCAGAGTAAGCACCGTTAAGCGGTTGTAAGCGGGTGTGCGCGGAGCTAAACACCAGTGCGCATGTGTGAGCTCCGCGCAAACCAGTGCTAACCCGGTTACAACTGCTTTAAAGTGCCTTAGTCACTTTGATTGACAGGTCCTGTACTCAGTTCAAAAGCAAAATAAAATCCCACTGTCAGTCCCGAACCAGGACCTTGGAAACACTAGTCTGTATGAACTACCACTAAGCCATGATTCTTATGCAAAAACATTGTGCTAAAATAAATATAACATGTAATAGTAGGGATGAATGTAAAGGGAATATAGGATGTGTAGTACACAAAGCATGTCATTTAAAATTACTGTCAAAACTACTGGATTTCCATAATAGTAGTGTGTGAACAGAAACAGCCATGCTAGTTGGCAGCTTGTAGATAATAAGGTCAGTTAAAGTACATATATAAATGTATGCATATGTACATATATATATATATATATATATATATATATATATATATATATATATATATATAGTTGTAGGAGTCAATGTGCATACACACTTGCTACAGGGAACATGAGTGAGGAATGGAGAATTGTGAATATATAACACAGCCTGAATCATGAGAGAGATACTAACCTTTACACTCACAGAACACTGTCCACAGCATACCAGCATGGTCCCCGCCCTCACAATCTGAAAGGGCAACGCCTATCCCACATACCCTTTTATAGCACTGACCTGAAATCACAGTGAGAACTGCAATCAGTACACAACTGGCTATATGCAATTAGCAAATGTTGGCTTACAATTGGTGCAGAGGCCATCACATGGACCTATGCAGATACCTACAAAAGCATCCAGTGCTAACACTCCCCACATGCAATACATTCATTGCATTGTTTGTAAGCAGACAGAGGGAGAGCAAGAAGTGAGAGAGAGAGAGAGAGAGAGAGAGAGAGAGAGCAAAAAAAATAAATAAAAAATTAGACACTGTGACTCTGTCACCCGAAGCTGTCAGCACTGACAGTAGCAGCAGCAAGCAGAAGCTGTGGTAATGCAACCAGCTGCGACAAACAGAGGTAATGCAAAGTAGCAGGTTAATAGTGTGCATACTGTGAACCCTCCAAATGTGTCATAGGTCTGTATCCTTAGGTATGTCCATGTGATATGTTGCGTGTACGTAGTTCCACCAAAAGGGGATGACCATACATTACATGTCAATCAGTCTTAGGCCATGATCCTGGCAGCAGTTGTCTGTGCGTTGGCCCAGCAATGGCTGTAGTGACTGCTTTGAAAGGTCAGCCAGGTTCAAAAGTCAGGATCAGCCCATCCCAAAGGCACACTGGCTGGGAACAAGTGTCTGCAGGTACCCGATGTCACTGCATATGCATCCCATACTGCATAATTCCATAGCTTAGCAGACCAGGCCCGTTATGCATATGATGTGGTAATTCCCAGGGTCAGTCGAGGTGCCCCCTTAGTGGTGTGGGACCACTGTTGCTGTATGCCACTGTCCAGGTACATATCCTGTAGTACGGCCAAGATAAACTATCAGTGTTATATGCAGTTGTATGTCCTCTCGGAGTGCTGGTAGCACACATCCAGGGGTACCACGAGCTCACAGTGATGCTGTGCGTTCTTCTCTGCTGAGGGCGGCCCTCACCTGGACATGTGAGATGATAGGGAGGTTACATCCAGCTGGGATAAATATTTTAAAGGTGGGGGAGAAGGAGGGGGGATACGTGCACCGAACATGTCTGCAAGATTGTTGCCAATATCCGTGTGTTTGGTGAATGTTAAGTAGGTGTGGATTAACACAGAGCATATCTGAGGCATGTGGTCCATATGTGTAACATAACTGAAGAAGGCCTTGTGGTCATCCATAGTGTTTGTGTCCATTTCCCTCCCAGAGTAGGCCGTGGCCATTGTTATGACAGACCGTAGCGTAGTACCAGTGCTGACCACAGATGCCTTCCCTTAATGTGAATGTGCTCTGTCCTGCAGTAGCCTCCTGCTATTGTTATACAATCTGCCTCTGTCTGGGGTCCACCGGACAGGATGCCTAACCTTTGTGCATTGGGTCTGGGTTAGAAATGTGTGTGCAAGTTCCATGCAATCCGTGGCATGTCCGTGGTAAGCATTTGCAAAGGGGTCAGCAGTGTGGCTTGTGGCTTCCACTGGCCCAGTGTGCTGCATGGATACCATCTCAATCCCAGCAAGTGAATAACTGTCTAATCACATACATATCAAAGTAGTCTACTGTGCTGGTGGTGGTGGTGGGATATGTATATCCAGGCCGAGTAACGTCTGTCCACATCACAGTAGTGGACGGTGTCCCACATACAGTACCTTGGGATGAACCCCAGAGTGAGGTTGTGCATTGCACCTGTCAGTGTGTGCTGACCGATGGGGCATGCTACTATGTTGTGTGGAATGTGGCAGGTATTGTTGCACAGGTGTTGGCTGAGCACTGATATCTGGCCATGTACCTGTGTATCCACCACGACACACACACATGCAACATATGGGAGTAGTAGTATATCACTACACATGAGTATCATGTATAGTATGTGTGCCATATATTGCTGACATGGTCTGCTGATATCCTGTTTGTGTTCTCTTCCAGGGAGATGGTGCGACAGCATAACCCCGCCTACTCTGTGGCGGAAGATGAGGAGATCCACCAGAGCCTGGTGCAGGAGTATGACATCCTGTTTTCCCGCACCAGTCAGAATCAGCAGGAGAGGGCTGCACTGTGGCAAGACCTTGTCCGTAGGGTAAATGATATTGGCACGCATAACAGGACATATGAGCAGGTACAACATCACTGCAGTGCTTTAATCCGAAGTGTCTGGCAGCGTGCATCAGATATCCACAGGCAACAGGTCGCCACAGGAGGTGGGGTGGCCACACATCCCCCCCTCACCAGACTGGAGGGGCTACTCCTAAGTGTTGTGGCTCCAGCCCCGGAACACCAACAGCAGTACACCTGCATTACGATGGAGGCTGGTTCCACACAGCAGCACGACATGGAGCATGCAGGTAATATGCCATATGTACACCTGACTGTTCTGTACACTGTATCATATGCAATATCAATGGCACAGTTGTGCCCACTGACATTAATCTCATCATTTCTGCAGGTCCCTCCAGAGTTACAGCAAGACAGGCCATCCATGCTGGTGAGTGTGTTTAACATAACCTATAATAGTCCTGATAATGCTAGTAACAGTAGTGTAACTCAGTAGTGCCCTGTGTGTATACTGCGGGGTGTGCATGTGTGCAGGTGTGCCTGTGCCCATGTGTGCATGTGTGCATGTGTGCATGTGTGCAGGTGTGCCAGTGTCCATGTGTGCATCTGTGCATGTGTGCCTGTGTCCACGTGTGCATGTGTGCATGTGTGCATGTGTCCATGTGTGCCTGTGTCCACGTGTGCATGTGTGCATGTGTGCCTGTGTGCATGTGTCCACGTGTGCATGTCTGCATGTGTGTCTGTGTCCATGTGTGCATGTGTGCCTGTGTCCATGTGTGCATGTGTGCATGTGTCCATGTGTGCATGTGTGCATGTGTGTATAAGTGCATCACTGGTAACAATGTCTGGAGACTGTAAACTGTGTTTCCTGTCTTCATCCCACAGGTTCTGGGGCTGCTGTGGTGACCTGCAGCAGGGAACCTGAATCCTGTGCCACGGCTACTGGTAATGATGATATTTGTGTAATGGTACAGGAAGGTGTGTCAGGATCTGCCATTGGTCAGCCAATTGACAGTAAACAGCTGTCAACCCCATCATTGCGCACAGTCATCCTGCCTGTACATCCTTTGTCACCATTGTCCCTAGGTGATGGACAGGATACAGTGGGCATAGACCAGGGTAATGTGGTACCTGTGGCACATGCGTCCCCACACAGCAGCCATGGGCAGGGTCCTCCGATGGTACCACACAGACAGTTGCCCATGGGTTCTCGTGGGAGCATCCATGGGCGTACTGCCTCTGGCCGATGTGCCCAAAGAGGTCTGTCAACCTCAGCTATGTTTCGGACTGTCATGCAGGCACAGTCACGTATGGAAAGGTACACCAGACAGGGTCTGAGGGAGCTGAGAGCATGTCGCACAGCCATGACAGACAGTATGCGTGACATTGCGGATGCTATCCGTAACTTCACCGATGTCATAGACAGATGTTGTGGGGACATATTACAGCAGTTCCACAACCAGATGTCCATGAGCCAGGGCAATGGTGGGCATTTGCGGCGTCGATGTGGCCGTATGCCATCAGCAGCAGCAGCAGCAGCTGGCAGTCAGCGCGGACGACAACAGGCTCGCGCACACCCCCATAGTGCCAGCAGCAGCCCCAGCAATGCTGGGTCTGTGCTGTCATCGGAACGCCCCAGGAGACCACGTGCACATGGCTCTGGACAGTCCCACAGGGACTTGTGTCCAGTCAACACACTCCCGCTTCTGATGACAGTACCCAGTCTGGCTTTGTACTGGATATGATCCGTAGCACCCCTGCCAGGCACAGGTACCGTGTCCGTGCACACAGACACTGATCTGTATGGCCTGCCAGGTGCAGTCTGTGGCTGTCCACAAACCCCTGTATATGGCAGCCATAAGGTGGAACTGTGTGCGTGCATACACACATGCGAAATGTTAACACCTAGGGCAACCACATACAAGCACACACTGCACCAACACTGCCCCACCCTGTACTGCTGCCCCTCACCAACACACATACACACATATGTCAATTGGTGGTATCAGTGGCTGACTCAGGCATACCTAATCCACACCCTGTGCATATGATGACACTGTGCCACCTCCTGCAATCTCCAACATCATTGCGGGAACAGGTAAACACGTTGCTGATGCACAGGGTGACTACATTGAAGTGTATTAGTAGTATCATGTTGGTAACAGTACAGTGTGCTGCTATGACTGTGTGTTTATCCCAGCATGCCTGCTGCAGTAACTGTATGAATGTCCTGAATTGTTATCTGCACCCATAGTACATACCAAAGTATAACAGCTGCACATAATTGCATGCCGGTGGTAAGGTTGTCAATAGATAGCCGCATACATGGGTAGCACAGAGGGAAAGCTAACGCAAGTAGTGATATGCAATGGTGGACATGTACAGTAATGGTGTCAAGTTGCCCACAACGACTATGACATGTGGATGTTGGCGCATGTAGATATGTGTGCAGTACCAATGTAATCCAAATCACAAATAAGTATGACATAATATCGGTTCTACCATGGGCATCTGCGCTGCGTATTCCTGGGTACATGTTGATAGTGCCTACATATTTGCATTGTTACTTACTCTTATTGTTACCCCTTCTTTGTTGTATAATGCACTACTTCCAGCCCTGTTTACTGTAGCTTTGTTTGCATGCATGTTCGCTTGGGGTCCCTGGAACACTGCTTACACCTGCAATGCAGAGTTACAGTGCTTCTGTAGACTTCTAGTGACATCTGCATAGCGTACGATACGTATGTCAACTTTACACATGACAGAACGTCACTGTCTGTCCTGTACGCATGTACATTGCCTGTGACACATTGCACACGTCTCACCTGGCATTTACCCACGTGTGCAGTCATATATGTCAGTGCTATGAAACAGTAGCGGTACACCCACACATACACACCTTCAGTATGTTGTTCCCCATTGGCCCTATGTGTTGGTACTCACCATGACAATCACACTACTAGGGTAGCATGTGCAAAGGTAACCTGTGAATCACCTCTATGGTCCAGTTGTGGTTTATGTGAGTCATGTGTCATTGCCACAGCTGCCACATGTATGCAGTCAGCCATCACCCTTTGCCAGGAACGTACAACACATGTGTGGGATGCCACCACACAGCCAATCTGGGGACTGGTCTCTCTGAACCCAGTAATGCCATACCCTGTCAGGTGGCATGTCATATATACTACATCCTGGACAAACATCAACCCCAATCCCTGCTGCTACTATTGATAATACCCCTGAAGATGTTCCTGATAGTTTTGACCAGTTCTTTACTGAGACATTTCAGGCCCTAGCTAGCCATCTACCTCCTAGCTCCCCTGGTCCTGAAAGTAGCACCCCTAGAAAACTACTTGCATCCAGCTGCCAACCAGTCGCCACTTCACTTCTCCATACCTTGATTGAAACAGTGAAACCCACTACACTTTCTGCTGATCAACTCCCTGCTGAGTACCTATCAAAACCAGATGATGCTATTGCTTACCCCGTCTCAAAGGTAATCAAAGGAACCATGTTAGGATCTAACTTTCCCACCATCTGGAAAATGTCATATGTAATCCCACTTCACAAAGGAGGCAGCTCTACTGAAGTCTCCAATTATAGGCCAATAGCTGTACTCTCTCCACTTGCAAAGATTATGGAAACTTTCGTCATAGACAAGTCATGCACCACCTAATCCAAACTCGCATTATGGCAGACACTCAGCATGGCTTACGTCCTCATCACAGCACTACGTCAGGCCTCCTAGCCTTTACTAACACCAAAAGCCATACTTGCAACAATAATTATATATCCGCAGCCCTCTTTTTGGATATTTCAAAGGCATACGATGTGGTTGATCACCAACTTGTACTCCACACCCTGCAAAGACTGTCTAGATACTGGAGCCTTCCAATGGTTTCAATCCTACCTGCATGGTCGACAGCAGGCTGGCCTCTGGCAGAACAAACTCTCTAACCTTCTACCTAACACCCTCAGAGTACCACAAGGCTCTATACTAGGGCCCTTGCTGGTCTCCATCTTCATTAACGACCTTTATACTGTTATCCCAAAAGTCAGCTGTATCCAATATCCTGAATACTCTACTCTGATCTGCTCAGCCACATCTCCAGTAGAGTGATGGACAGCTACCCAGACCACCTTTAATACAATAGAAAACTGGCTTTCTGAACATCGTGTGATCCTAAATCCCAATCAAACTAAACTGCTGTTATTTCACCAACACGTAGGTCTACCACTTTCACCGTTACCATAACATCAACTGATGGCACAATAATCTCCCCGACCCATCTCCGAAACTATTAGGTGTCATCATAGACAATAATCTCAAATGTGACCTACATGTTAACCAGATTATCAAAGCCATCAATAGAAAACTAGGGTCACTTTACAGAATTAAAGCCTTCCTAGCCCCTCCAGCTAAAGGTGCCATAGCTCGCTCACACCTTGTTTCAACCCTTCTGTATGTATCCCCTCTACTCTCGAATATGAACAAGACTGTCCTTAACAAACACTCAATTTGCTACAACCACATTGCCAGGTTTGCCACTGGGCTGCCTTTTAGGACACATCATTGCATCAATCTAAATCAGCTTGGTTGGCTTGCAATACCCAGCCTAATACAGTATAACCAACTGATTATGGCCTATAAAATCCTCTATAATCCAGACAATACTCCTGCACTTCAAATATTATCACCCCCTATAACAATCCTAGAACGCTTCAATCCTCTAACAAAGTACTACTTCAGACTAGCAAGTTTAATAACACAGCCGGTGATTCTCTCTTTGCAAACCCTGTAAGTAGATCCTGGAACTCACTTCCAGCTGATATTACCATACTGTCCACCTTAGGTCAATTTAACAGTAGACTCAAACAACATTTGTCACTTAACTGGCTATGTCAATGTATCAAGCCTGGCTAACTCGAATGTGTAAAATCTGTGAACCACTTTGCTGTGTAATTTTAATTTAATCCTGACTTGTGCTCAGGTCTAACATTAACCTGTGGAACATGTTTGACTTGCTTACTTATGTAATCTCTGTAAATAATCTGTTTGTAATATGTAATGCTAGTATTATGTAATGCTGTATCTGCTACCCTCGTAGCTTGTCTCCACGGGCCTCCCCTGGAAATGGACATGCATCCAGTCGGACTATCCCAGTCAACAAATGTAGGATAAATAAATAAATCAATACAATATATTACAGTGACTACAATACCAGTCAGACATTGACACACACTGACAGCATGCTGAACACACTGGGGCATACGTGGGGACTCAGAATATCAGCCTGCCTGGGCATCACACACCTCCGCAGCTGGCACACAGGCATATGTTACATCGGAACAGAGCACATGCCACACATGGCACGCACATTCCCTGTGCCACACACTCACAGCCTGTAGGGCTACACAGCACACCTGCTACAGACGTGTCAGGTACCTGTCTTGTGTGCTGCACTGGGGTCCCGCTCAACAGGCTGTATCTGGTGAAGGTCACAGTTATATGCCTCAGGGGCACTATGGTCCACCACAGCACACATGCATACAGTTCAGTCAGAGGCATGGACAGATATGACTCACTCATTGACCATGCCAGTATGGCTGCCTGAGACATACCTCCCTGGACTACATGATAGGGAACATAGAATGGATCTCTCAGCATGTGGCACAGGCCAGTATGAGCCTGATGTTGGTTGCCAACATACCCTCACCAGGTATTCTACCACTATATGTGGGAAGGGTGTTGTATGTCTACATTATGCTCAGTCTCCACTGTCATTCATAGGGTATCCACTGGCTGTCAACGTGTGCTTACATGCTAGGGAAGCCACAATGATGTGCAAGGGTCATCTTGCACGTGACACCCATGGCCCGATGTATAATGTCCACGTCTGCAAAGCTCCTTGGTACACACATACTGCCTTATGCTGCAGGACATGGTTTACATAGCGACCTCCATGGGTATCACACAGGTTAGGACACTAACAGTGCTGCTACACAACAACAGCAGTGTACACCGGAAGATGCATGCACCAGACACTGCCCTCAGCACGGTGAACTGCAATGTCTGTGCAGTACCAGATTCATGATTCATGGCTCACAGGTGTTACCCATCACTGACAGGTTATGCCCCATACCATGCCTGTCGTCCCCTACACATGTAACACACATGGATAGGGGGGTGGTATCCCAAGGTAACACAGATACACACACCTCCAGGTTGTTGGCACAGCACAAACCATCAGGGCCTACTCATGTGCAGCTGACAGTGTGTCGGACTGCCATCTGGTTCACAGCCTGGCACACACAACCCTCCCATACACAGGAAGACCACCTATCCTCCATAACAACACTAGCAATATGACAGTCTCAAGAACTGTGTTAATATGGCCGGACTGCATCCAGCCAAACATTGTGTGTGAGCATTACTGTAGCTACAACACACTAGTTGAAGGGTTCACAGCATGTGGTCACCGAATTGCAGTGGAATGACATGTTACCACTACCACAACAGGTGGGAACATGCAGCACCTGTACATCACCTACATGTATACTATATGGCCCAGACCAGATGTGTATCCCCTGCTGTAGGTCTTTCACCATAGACACCCACACTGTATAGGGACATACCACGTGCGGACCCTGCACAGTAAGACACAGTCATATTGGTATACATTGCAAATACCATTTATCCACTCGAAGCATGTGTCAGACATGGTAACTACTGCAGGTCACAGGTATTTATGTGTATGTGTCACACACATACATCATGTGTGCAATGCCATTGCTGGTTTAGGCAATGGCGTGCATTGTTATGTACAAACACCCACACAAGGTCATACTGCGTGACACAACTACATGTGACAGTTGTGGGTTACCAAAACATACCTATCTGTACTCTGACAATGGTAATAGACACAGTAGCAAAGCACACTATTGGCATTACTAGCCAACTAGCCCTGTTTGGCTGTGCTGATAGTGTGGGGACATCCTCTGTGTTTACTGGGGGAGTATGCAGCATCTGGTGTATTGTAGTATTTGCCAAATGGATCTGTGCACTCACACTTGCATTTACACACACCCTACTACCCCCACACACATGCACACTTGCCATTTGCAGGATTCATTCCCCTACCTAACTAAGTCATGACACGTGAGAGAGACGCATTAGCAAAGCGCACTATTCGGTTTACTAGATAGTTCCTCTTATCTGGCTATACTTATAGGGTGCTGACAACATCAGTATTTTGAAAGGGTAATGTGCATCAGGTAGTGTGATCTCCTGATTGCCAAAACTAACATATTTTTCATACGGAAATGCACACACACAAACTCCCCACATCCAAACACACACACATGCCATTTACAAGTTTCAAACTCCTACCTAACTACATTACAAAACTCGGGAGAAACGCATTAGCAGAGTGCGCTATTCACATTACTGGGAGGCTTCCCTTCTCCTGCTGTACTTATAGGGTGCTGACATCATCTATGTCTAGAAACGGGAGTGTGCATCCTGTAGTGTGTTCTTCCAGTTGCCAAAAGGGGGATTTCCCTCACACACATTTGCACACACACAATAACCCCCCCTCATCCAAACACACACACTTGCCATTTGCAGGATTTAAGCCACTACCTAACGATGTTATGACAGTCAAGATGGACGCATTAGCAGAGCGGGCTATTCGCATTACTGGGAGGCTTCCTTTCTCCTGCTGTACTTATAGGGTGCTGACATCATCTGTGTTTAGAAAGGGGAGTGTGCATCCTGTAGTGTGTTCTCCCAGTTGCCAAAAGGGACATTTCCCTCACACACACTAACCCCCCTCATCTAAACACACACACTTGCCATTTGCAGAATTCATACCATTACCTAACTATGTTATGACACTTGAGACGGGTGCATTAGCAGAGCACGCTATTCGCATTACTGGGAGGCTTCCCTTCTCCTGCTGTACTTATAGGGTGCTGACATCATCTGTGTTTAGAAAGGGGAGTGTGCATCCTGTAGTATGTTCTCCCAGTTGCCAAAAGGGACATTTCACTCACACACATTTACCACCCTCATCCAAACACACACGTGTGCAGGATTCAAACCACTACCTGACTATGTTATGACACTTGAGACGGACGCATTAGCAGAGCGTGCTATTTGCATTACTGGGAGGCTTCCCTTCTCCTGCTGTACTTATAGGGTGCTGACATCATCTGTGTTTAGAAAGGGGAGTGTCCATCCTGTAGTGTGTTCTCCCAGTTGCCAAACGGGACATTTCCCTCACACAAATTTGCACACACACAGTAACCCCCCTCATCCAAACACACACACTTGCAAGATTCAAACCCCTTACTAATTATGTTATGACACTCAAGACGGACGCATTAGCGGAGCACGCTATTTGCATTACTGGGAGGCTTTCCTTCTCCTGCTGTACTTATAGGGTGCTGACATCATCTGTGTTTAGAAAGGGGAGTGTGCATCCTGTAGTGTGTTCTCCCAGTTGCTAAAAGGGACATTTCCCTCACACACACTAACCCCCCTCATCCAAACACACAAACTTGCCAATTGCACGATTCAAACCACTCCCTAACTATGTTATGACACCCGAGATGGATGCATTAGCAGAGCGCGCTATTCGCATTACTGGGAGGCTTCCCTTCTCCTGCTGTACTTATAGGGTGCTGACATCATCTGTGTTTAGAAAGGGGAGTGTGCATCCTGTAGTGTGTTCTCCCAGTTGCCAAAAGTGGATTTCCCTCACACAAATTTGCACACACGCAGTAACCCCCGTCATCCAAACACACACAATTGCAGGATTCAAACCCCTATCTAACTATGTTATGACACTCAAGAAGGATGCATTAGCAGAGCGTGCTATTCGCCTTCCTGGGAGGCTTCTCTTCTCCTGCTGTACTTATAGGGTGCTGACATCATCTGTGTTTAGAAAGGGGAGTGTGCATCTTGTAGTGTGTTCTCCCAGTTGCCAAAAGGGACATTTCCCTCACACACACTAAACCCCCTCATCCAAACACACACACTTGCCATTTGCAGGATTCAAACCACTCCCTGACTATGTTATGACACCCAAGACAGACGCATTAGCAGAGCGCGCTATTCGCATTACTGGGAGGCTTCCCTTCTCCTGCTGTACTTATAGGGTGCTGACATCATCTGTGTTTAGAAAGGGGAGTGTGCATACTGTAGTGTGTTCTCCCAGTTGCCAAAAGGGACATTTCCCTCACACACTAACCACCCTCATCCAAACACACACACTTGCCATTTGCAAGATTCAAACCATTACCTAACTATGTTATGCCACTTGAGATGGATGCATTAGCAGAGCGCGCTATTCGCATTACTGGGAGGCTTCCCTTCTCCTGCTGTACTTATAGGGCGCTGACATTATCTGTGTTTAGAAAGGGGACTGTGCGTTCTGTAGTGTGTTCTCCCAGTTGCCAAAAGGGACATTTCCCTCACACACACACACTAACCCCCCTCATCCATTTACCTCATACATCTTTGCACACACACAATAATTCTCCTCATCCAAACACACACACTTGCAGGATTCAAACCACTACCTAACTATGTTATGACACTTGAGATGGACACATGAGCAGAGCATGCTATTCGCATTACTAGGAGGCTTCCCTTCTCCTGCTGTACTTATAGGGCGCTGACATTATCTGTGTTTAGAAAGGGGAGTGTGCGTTCTGTAGTGTGTTCTCCCAGTTGCCAAAAGGGACATTTCCCTCACACACACACACTAACCCCCATCATCCAAACACACACACTTGCCATTTGCAGGATTAAAACCACTATCTATCTATGTTATGACACTGGAGACGGACGCAATAGCAGAGCGCACTATTCACATTACTGGGAGGTTTTCCTTCTCCTGCTGTACTTATAGGGTGCTGACATCATCTGTGTTTAGAAAGGGGAGTGTGCATACTGTAGTGTGTTCTCCCAGTTGCCAAAAGGGACATTTCCCTCACACACTAACCACCCTCATCCAAACACACACACTTGCCATTTGCAAGATTCAAACCATTACCTAACTATGTTATGACACTTGAGATGGATGCATTAGCAGATCATCTGTGTTTAGAAAGGGGAGTGTGCATCTTGTAGTGTGTTCTCCCAGTTGCCAAAAGGGACATTTCCCTCACACACACTAAACCCCCTCATCTAAACACACACACTTGCCATTTGCAGGATTCAAACCACTCCCTGACTATGTTATGACACCCAAGACAGACGCATTAGCAGAGCGCGCTATTCGCATTACTGGGAGGCTTCCCTTCTCCTGCTGTACTTATAGGGTGCTGACATCATCTGTGTTTAGAAAGGGGAGTGTGCATCCTGTAGTGTGTTTTCCCAGTTGCCAAAAGGGACATTTCTCTCTCACAGCCTTTCGCACACACAAACCCCACTCACCCACACAAACACTGAGCATTTGCAGGATTCAAATCCCTACCTAACTATATTATGAGACTTGAGGGAGACGCATTAGCAGAGCGCACTATCCAAATTACTAGGCATTTGTTCTGCACCTGTAGTATTTCTAGAGTGCTGACATCTTTATTTCCACAGAGGTATGTAGATGTAGTACTACCTGTCAGGTGGGGGATAGAATATATATGCATTTGCAGCCACCTACGTCAGGGTCAGATATGCACATCGCACTGGCAGGTTATGTTCTATACCATGCTTTGGGACCACAGGACCTGTAACACACAACACAACCAGTCCAGAACACCACACCCACATCCAGGACACACACTTAACTTCCCTGGGAACAGTGCCAGGATATGCAGGTATTCACATACACCATTCCAGTTGTTAACATCAGGTACAGGCATATTGTGTGTGAGAACTACTCAGGCCTCTACCACTTTTCCCTACAGCCACTACAATTTATGGGTCCATGTGCTATGGCAGAACCACACACCACAGCCACATGGGAGAATACATATTGCACCTGTCCATCTGCAACGTGGGTACTCACTGTTCCACACCAGAGGTAGACTACCATTGTTGATATCTGACCATACCCACCTTTCCCTGGACATCCATATCTCATCTTCACCCCCAGGCAAGGTTGTCACTGCACACAAACTGTGTTTAGCACAAGTAGACTCTACACTTGTGTAGACTGGGGTGGATGACTTCAGAGGACCCATGCTGGAGGACTATACTGGCCACTCAGCATAATCCTTGACAATTGCATCCTATGAGCATGTGTACAGTTTGCATTGGTCATGCTATCCCACATACACCCATGACTGCTCCACAACAAGACACCTGTCAGCTGTACACCGGCCATATATGCGCCATTCAACAGACAGAGTGACCTAATACATTGCAGAGCTGTAGCTCACAGAGGGAGGACATCTGTGGACAGTTCCAGCATGACACTTCATTCACACATACTCATTACAATACAGTGTTGACAGTGGAATCATCCAGAGAATGCAGATAGGGCTCCCCTCAGTCTGTTATTGACGGAAACCTACTGTCAGAGATCCTCAGCAACCCTCTCACAGCACACACCGACAACATGGCTGTGGCTTAGCACATTCAATCCCTGAGACCTCCACGGTGCCCCTGCTTGACAGAGGCACAGCTCACTAGCCTCACATGTTGCCTTCTGTGACCTACTTTACAGTGGCACGGTAGCCTACTATCCTGGGGATGCAGATGCCAAGCAAACTCTGGCTGAGCTGTCATTCCCTGGGGCAAGAAGCCTAGTATTGACCTCTACACCCATATGTTCAATTGTCGGATGCACAATATTTGTTGTGCTGTTCTACTGTTTGCAGGTCTTTATTGCCATAGCATTCCCTGTTCCTATGACCAACTTGTGTATCTGTGGCAGATGTTTGCATATGGCGATCCACTATATCACTTATGTCTCTGTGGTCATTTACTGTGTTCACTGGGCTGATTGCTGTGTTGTGGTTGGTTCCTGGACTGACATACAAATACCAGATATGTGTGGCCAACTGCTACATGGAGATATGGCCTAAGTGTGTGAGCATGCCCAGTTCAGCCTTTCCATGGCATGTTGTCTGACATATGCCCCATTTATCAAAGTGTGCGAGCATGCCCAGTGTGAGCTTTCCATATGTTGCACTCTGAAGTCCACCACATATTTGGGTGTGTGTGACCTTCGACATTATCGCACGTTTATGATTGTGTGCTGGGTGTCATGTTGTGTACTAACTGGCCAACTGCTTCGTGTCTGCCACAACAGGGATTATACTGTGCCTGCAGGAATTGCATGGGATACTTTGCAGACAGTTCTCAACATACTTTCATAATGACCTAATACTGTAGTACCGTATAGTGTACTGGTTTGGTACTTTCACTGTGGTGGACAGTATCCTGGGCTTTAGTCCTATCACTGCTTGACATCTTTATAGTGAGCACAACAGATTGTGTAGGGGCCAGTTGTGCACATATGACCATGTTGCAATATGTTCAGATATGGACTACCTACACCAGGCTCGTCCAACATTGCTAGTGTATTCCACAACATGGGTGGACATTGGCAAACACTAGCGATGTTCCGTAGGCCATTTCTGATGGTAGTCACAGGGTGTGTTTGTCCTTCGACACACATTGTAACTGTAGTTTGCCATTACATATGTCATGGTTGGTATACTGTGCCTCTGTCTACCTCTGACATAACAGTGATACCCAGGGTAGCCTACCATCTCCCATACACTCATCAGGATGTCTCGAGGGGTGTCGATATGTGGCACTCTGGCTGACCTGTACCAGGAGTTTACTGAAGTGTGGGGGTGCCTTCTGTGTTATGGATCATTCTGTACAGCTTGTCCTATGTATGTCAGTGCTGGGGTTCAGGTCTCTTGTGCATAGCTCACTGCCATTCAGATTGTACAAGGTGCAACATGTTCATTCATTCCAGGTTGGACATGGCTTCATACATCAGGCACAGCTTTCCTGTAGCTGGGAAGGATGGTGGTGTGTGGGGCTGCAGTTTGTTTACTCAGGCAACACATGGCATCTGTTCATGCTGTTTGCTACCCCTGGTGGGGTACTGTTGTGGACTTTACAGTTGATGGAGGTGTCTGCTGTGGTATATCCCACAGGGGCTATTGTAGTCAGTTGTGATGCTGATGGAGGCTGGCTGCAGAGCCAGAATGAGGTTCCCCTTATCTAGATCTGCCAGCCTTCATGTTTGGGTGGGTATATGGTACATGTTTCTGCGAACACTACAGACACATGTTTGTCCAGTGCAGGATATTTATCACCTTTTGTACCCAGGTCTCACATTACAAGTTAGGTACCTCATGGGTTAACACCTGTGTGGTAATTTGTGGACACTTACTGTATATCCACGGTGGTTGTCTATACACAGTTCTGCGATTAGCTTGCTGACATGGCTATGGCTACAGTTGTCTGTTTGTAGGTGGCCCTTTTGTGGGTTGCTTGTGTCAGCTGGGGGTCGGATATGGTGGGCTGTTTGTACTCTTCTGCATACATGCTCAGTCACAGTCCTTCCATGTTGGCCTATACCTATGGGACATGTATACAGAATGGGGGTGGGGGTGGGGCCAAGACCAGGCCTTGTGGGATGCCACTCATATCCGCTTTGTAGTCTGACATGGATGCGGCATGTCTGACCATGTCAGTTCTGTCCTTGCTCTGCTTTGCAACCCCTCTACTGACATAGGGGTGTATATTTAAGCTGGTGAACATATCCATACTGAACACGTACGGTATTGTCTAGAAGCATGTGCATGGTCCAGCTACGCTGTGTGGACCACATAGCCCTCATCAATGACCTTAATGACTGCTTCAAATGGGTTAGACATGTTTAGGGGCCGGTTCTGCAGTTACAACAGCCACAGTGTGTAGGGTCCAGTATCAGTAGGTCCACATTAGCCTTCTGTCTGCGGTACATACTGATCCTTTCCATAGCTGTGCAGAACAAGCTTGTCAGGATCCTGGGGTGGTAGTTTGGAGTATCCATTCAGGCAACACCTTTGTTGTGATGAACCACTGTTGTTGTACACTGCTCTTTGGGTACATATCCTGTGGTAAGGCTGACATTGGCCAGTGGTGTGATTTTGCATTCCATTACTCTTGGGGTCCATGTTGGCCTCAGCACAGGACACCATCACATACCTTTGCTGCTGTGTGTTCTGCTTTGCAGATGATGGCTGTTACTTCAGCATCTGCAATGTCAGGGGACCATCTGCTGGGATAGGTATTTTGCACTCGGGGGGGGGATGTTTGCACTGCACCTGACAGGTTGTATGTTAGCAATATGTGTGTGTGTTTGGTATGTTGTTTGTAATATCTGTGTGATTCGGAGTATATCTGTGGATGCCCAACATGGTTCCTACCATCAGTTGGGTATGCCTTGTGATTATCCATAGTGTCCTGTACGTTTTGTATCTTCATAGGTTCATGGGTTCATAGTAGGCTAAACACCCTAGGCCATTAGTAAGCCTAGCAAGAGTGTGTGTGTCTTTCGCCACCCCTTGCTATGTTCAATTATGGCCATTTATGAGGTTCTTCACTGTGCCGCTGTCTGGTCGTGACACAGTGGGGACCCCCAGTATACATGTGCGGTCATCCATCCACTTGGCAATATTCCTGTTGAGGGGTGTCAGTGAGGGGCTCTACCTACCATGGATTGGGATCCTGTTTCTGGGTGTGGGGAGCCTATGGGTTATGCATCTGTCCCTCCAGCACATCTTATTTCATTATGTGTTGAGGTTGACATCTGTGACTCTCACAGCTCCAATGCTTTGATTTCCTGTGGTGTAGCATGTCCATTACTCCTGTGTTGGACATGGCCTGGTACAACAGACATACAATGCCTCTGTGTAGGCAGTGTGTGACTGCAGTCAGCTGGGGTGTCTACAGCCAGGCAGCATATGACATATATTTCACACCCTTTATCCTGTTGGTGAGGTAACTATGAGGTCTTCCGAACCGCTGCAGGTGTCACGTATGGTACATTCCATATGAGTCAGTGTACTAGATTATGGGTCTGATAAGGGAACAGTACAGTGGCACAGTGACCTCTGTTGATGTTGATGTGAATCCTTTCATGATACGGTGTCCAGTATCAACAGTCTTCATAGCCACATTGGCATTGTGGCTGTCACATGACAGATTAATGTCGACCTGTGTCCCTAGGTCCCTGATGACTCCTTGCATACATAATGGTTTGACACCTATGTGGTACTTTGTGTACCTTGTCTGGTATTTGGTGGGACATTCACACTGTCCAGTGTCTTCGGATGTCTGGGTGGGGTTCTTGTGTGTGAGAGTGTGGTCTGTCGCATGCTACAGACTGTACAGCAGTTTTGACTACAGTTATGTGCACATGGGTGGTGTCCGCTGCTTTGTGCATTGTCAGTTACCCGGCTATATAGGTGTCTGTGCTGCATATGGATACTCCCCCTCCTTTGATGTCTTGGTGCAGGTGTTGGGGCCATAACACATGGTATGTGGTATAACCTAGTAGTGCTGGTGTGCTATCACTAGGCCTGCAGCAGGCTTCTGTCACTGGACAGGCATCAATGTTCTCCATAATGGGAAGTGCCTCAGGGGCATGCATATTGCTTTTACACATCTGGCATTGGTCAGCACTACCGTTATATTTCCTACCACTTATGTTTTCTAGGGTGGTGGGTAGTCTTTTTGGCCTTGCCTACATACGGCTCTATGGAGGCGGCATAGGCCTTATCCAGTATCCAGAAGCACACGGGTAAGAGCTGACAGCCATCCCTGTAACAGCAGCATGGCTTGTCATGCTTGACATCTCAAGCAGACACACATTACACCCTCTTGGACTGACAGCTGTAACTGTGCCAGCTGTTAAACATGAACATTCTGTGTTTGTACTGTGGCATCATTCTTGGTGAGGGTTGGATGCTGCACACAGCCAGTGTCATCCCACCCTGGGGTACATACTCGGAGGGACCATCCATGTCTCATTTGATGTTGACCAGGGAGGTACATCTCAGGTAATTCACACCAGCATGGACATTGAGTGCATCATATTTCTGCTTGCTTTGTGGTGACCTGCGTACTTGTGTTAAGTGGCATTTTGTGGCAACCTACAAGCAGCTTACTCTACCCTTTCCCTTGTTCAGTCTGGAGAGTGGGACAGCTGTGTGTCTGCCTATACAGACACCTATTACGACTGTATCAGGCATGTTGTTTCTCCTTCGGGCCTGTGACTGTTTGGCACACCAGCTTTGCGTACTATTCGTTGCATGTGCTATGTTTGAAGGTTGTGGTTGCTTATGATCTACTTTGGAGGCTTCTTTTGGTGTGGTGTGTTTGTAATTGAGGCCTCCGGGAATATTTGTCTGTGTTTATGTGTTTGGTTTACAGTTGTGGTAGGTCTGTGTGGGACTGGGTTTGTGGTGTATGTGGTTACCTTCTCCTCCTGACTAGTATTGACAGTACTGGGTTGTTGGAGCTCAACCTCTGGTTTGGATACATGGATGCATCTATCACATATGTTTGTATTTATTGGGGGGTGTTGTGGTTGTCTGTGTACTTGGTACTGGCATCACATTGCCTCTGGATTCATAGATTATACTTGTTGTGCTGGACTTAGTGGATTGTATGTGTGGACATATGTTGTTGCCATACTACTGGTCAGTGATTACTTCCCTTTTTATGTTTGCTCTATCATGTGGTAACTTCCTCATTCTCTTGCATGGTTTGGTACTGGCTGGAGGCCAGCATGCCAGATGCCTGCATGTATGGCATTGTGTGTTGTTGTTATTTGTGATTGCATACTCCAAGCATTCCTGGCTGTGTTCATGGAATGCCTGTATAACATGTTCTGTGGTGTGTCCCATATTCTGCACTTGCACAGGGCCTTTTGTGGATTCAACATCGTTTTTGAGGGCTGTAACCTATACTTTACACATGTTTTTCACTGTGGTATTCTGGCCAGGGACTGGGGTCAGGGTGTGTATATCCAGTTTGATTACTCTATGGTCTGGTCTTACCAGTGAGGGGGTACACTTCTCATCTTGCCATCCAGTACACATGTTGCTGATTATCACATCCAGTATGCTTACCCCTCTTGTGGGAGTAGTACATTGTTCCTGGGCATTTTGGTTTATGGAATCTGGGTAATTTTCTCCTACTGTGTTGGTGCTAGTACAATGCTACAGGTGTATGTCTGGGTATTTTCAGTCGAGCAATATAATGTGGTTTGGGGGGCTTGATATATTCATGTATTCCGACATAGGCCAGGTGCTGTTCCTGGTATTAGGACAGTGGTCTGCATCAGGCTATATACTGCGAGGCAGTTTTAGCCATTGGTATTTGACCATGGATATTCCATGCTGCTTCTTGTTGTGGTACCAACATGGGGGTGTGGTTATCCTTGCCATTTCTTGCTAGTCACCCTCCTTTTGTAGCTTGTTCCATGTTTTGCAGCTGTACAGCACAGTATGAGGTCTGACCTGGTAGTGTTAGGGTGCTGATGTGAGCCTTGCCCAGTTCTCTATTACAGGACTGGTATCTACATTCTCCTTACTGTGTGCGTTTACACTGCACACATCTTGCTGTTTATACATCTGTCATGGGGTAGTATTACATCTAGGTTCCTATCCCTTGTAGAACCTATAAGGTTGGGTTTGTGTTTTGAGACTTACCTATTCAGGGCATGCTGTGGGTACTGACAGCCTTTGCCAGTATCCATGGGGCATGGCATGACAGGTGCACGCCACCCCTAGCAGGTGGTGCATCATGTCAAACTCCGCATATCTTCCCAGCCTGTAACACATTGGCTCCCCTTTGACTGACTGCATTACTTCAGCCAATTATTGTACTTGATCTTCTTGTCTTCATAGTGAGGCATCATGCTTGGTGAGGGTGAGATGTTAGGCAGGGTCTTCATGTTTGCATATACTAGATGGTGTTACATTGCTTAACACATGGCAATCATGCCTCAGGTGGTGCTGCAGGGCTGCCTCTGTCGGATGCACATACTACACTCCCTGTACATGTTTGAGAGCAGGTTGTGTCATGTTAGGCATCCCTGTCACTATATGAGTGAGTCAGAGAGGGGTATCATTCCCAGGGTTCCTACTGAGCCAGTGTATGTGCTATGCGTTGCCTCTTTGCCAAGGCCAGGGCATACTGGGCACGCCTCCTTCTGCCTACTGGGGCAGGCTCAAATTGTTCCTCCTCCGAGTCACGCTCTGCCTGTGATGGCCTTGGCAATGGTGGGGGGCTGTTTGGCCCGGCCCTATGCTGGTCCTGCTGCAGCTGATTTTGCAAGATCATATTATGTAGCATAGCACATACCATGACAATTTGAGTACATGTAGTTGGTGTGTACTGCAATGCTCCACCAGATGTGTCCAGACACCGGAACCGTGACTTGAGCAGCCCAAACACACGCTCTATTACATTACTTGTTTGTGCGTGTGCCTCATTATGGCGTTCCTGTTCAGGTGTGTGTGCGTTTCTGATGGGTGTCATCAGCCACGGCTCCAGTGCATAACCTGCATCCCCCACTAGGTGTCCGTGTGGGATGTCCCCATTGGCAAATGTCTGGTACAGCTGCGTCAAATGCCAGATGTGGGAATCGTGATAACTCCCAGGGCAACCAGCACACACATTCATTATTATGCCCTGGGCATCACACATGACCTGGCAGTTGATGGAGGGGAAGCCCTTGTGGTTAATGTAGGCCCTGCCCCGCTCACCAGCTGGTGCTTTGATGCGTATGTGCGTGCAGTCTATTGCACCCAGTACCTCAGGGTATTCCGCTATTTGCTGGAAGAGACGCATATTGCTGGCCAATACCTCACGGGCATTGGGGAAATATACATGATCACCGACATGTGCTGACATGGCATCCAGGAACTGGTGCAGTACCCTGGAGGCTGATGCCTGTGATTTCCCCATCATATCGCCAGTTGGTCTCTGGAAGGTACCTGTTGCTAGTATTCTTAGGCCAACACATACCTTGGTTTCCACTGGGATGGGTTCCCCTCTGTTGGTTCTGTGTGTGAGGCGTGGCCTGCACAGCTCAACAATTTGCTGCAGGAGCTCTCTGTCCACTCTATAGCGCTCTACTATCTCCAGCTCATGTAACCCGTGGTAGGTGACCCTGGGCCTGTACACTCTTCTCCATCTCTTCACTGTGGGTTGTCTGGCACCATCTGCATTGTCACCACCCTCAGCAAGTCAGCTATGTCTCATTATGACAGCTATGGCAGCCCCTAACATTTCTGCTCTGAGTGAAGCTTTTTCAGTTTTCACTTCTATTAGCTTACTCCTGTCTTGCAGTGTCTCTTAATGGAAACATCCTGCACTACTGTTTGCAGAGTTTTAAGTGCTGGGCTGGGCTACTATTCTGCCTGTGTAATTGCCTGTTTCTAATTATTTTCACCTGCTAGCTTCAGCAGTTATCCCTGCTAGCTTCCTATTAATTCTGTTGCTTCTTTTTTCCTCTCTGTTTCCTCAGGGGGGAGCAACGTGCATACTATCTGAAACACGCTCACAGTGGCTTACACGCGTGCACACATGCTTACACGGTTCAGAATCTACTTATTCGGGTTTACACGTGCGTACACCCGCGCAAACACTGTTCCACCTCTGCCAACAGCCTCCAACATACTCAGACTGCCTTACACGCACGCACACCCGTGCAAACAGTGTTAAACATCTCCCAACACGCTCCCACATGCTCACACTGCCTTACACGTGCGCACCCTGTCCTACTCGCGCTTCCTGGTGCACACACGTGCGCATGCACGGCCAGTAAGAAACTTTGGTGTAGGTAACAGTGTACACCTTCCATTTCTTGACTTTCCATGACTTATCTAGTGGCACACCTCTTTCCGTGATCTGTGCCTGTCATCTGTCATGTTACACTGGCCTCCAATGAACTGCATTTCTTTCTACCATTCCCCCCTGTGATGTCACCTATCTCCTACTCTATTCCTCCCCCTTTTGTATCTCTTACCCTACTCAGACTGTGCTCATTTGGTATGTGACTGTGAGATTCAGTATCCGAACCCTCATTTACATGAGATTGCCTACTAATGCTTAGTTACATGTCTTAGACTCCGCTTCCCCCCTTAGCAACCACTACACGGTGGCCATGTTGGTTTTGCTCTGCTGGTCCCTGCATTGTCATTCCATGTATTGCATGAAACCCACATTTGTGGGTTTATAACCTTCTTTTTTGTGGCTTTATACAGCGCAGCCCATTTGCGTGGGGCTGCGCTGGGTTTAAACATTATATTTTTAATATTTTTGCATCGGGTTATCTTGCCAATGGCCACATATTTGGCCATTGGCATGCTGCCTGAGTCATATGCAACCTTTATTTGGAGCTGACATTGCTCCGTTGTGGAATTTGCAGAAATGTACTCAGTTGTCAGCTGAGTACATTTCTGCAGCTAAAACGTGTCCTACACGGACTGGTTTCTGCTTCGTGGATCGCTAATATACCTCATTTGCATACCTTTCGGATGCAAGTGAGGTATTTAGCATGTCCACGCCCAGTCCGTGTAAGAGACATTTTAGCTGGTCTCTTACACGGAGCTTAGAGCTGTTCCTGGATCGCGAGTCTTGCATGGAGTGTTGCACGTCTCTTACACTCCATGCAAGCCTTCGTGAATCCTGCCACAAGTCATTAAAATGTCAGTGCTTTGCAAAAAAAAAAAAACTGTCATGACAGTTTTCATGTGTATAGCCCACTGAGCTGGAGGAATTCCTGTCAACTCTAAGGGATTCAGAGAGCTCATCAGTGTAGTGCTGGACATAGGGGAAGATGTGCACGATGACCAAAGGATGTCTACTGGTTATGCTCCAGGTATGTCATTAATTATTATATATGAGAGAGAGAAAAGGGGGGTAGAAAACAAAGAGGGGAGAGAGAGACAGAAGTTAGAGATATAAGTGTATAAGATCTTTATCTGAATTTATAACTAGGTAAGGTTTGTCTTTCATGTGTCATTTTCATTTTTATTGTCCCTCTTGTCATCTCCATTTTGTTTGCCTAGGCATATGTGGTTACTTTTTTACTTATAGCAATTTAAATTTTTATCATGAAGTCTGCCTACCTTGTTTAATTGCACTTGTTATGTAGCAACAGTCTGATCGCTTGTTCTTTTATTTCTCTTTTTTGTCATGTTTTATTGGTCTAATTGCAGAAAAGCCTGCTACTGGCACTGTGGCTTTCCTACCTCCTGATGTCAGAGTATCATTAGCCTTTAGGAATGATGGTGGTGATGAAGAGGCATGAGGTTGCGATTCTCACATTTCCTACCCATTGTTTGGACAGAGTAGTATGCCTACACATACCCATGACGCAGAGTCTTCTGAAATCAGACAGGCTGGGGGCGACACAGTTGATTAGGGTAGTATGGTTACCCCAACTGTAGAGTTGGCAGAATGTCTCCCTAGCCATCATGAGGGTGAAGTATGAGAAATGCTTTCTGCCATCCCTCTAATGTTGTGTCAGTAGGTGCCACATAACATATGTATAGGGCCATCGTGAACACATAGGCATGTTCCACCAGGGCCACCAACGAGATAGAGTACTGAATATTTTGCATTCTGACATGTGATTCTTCCTAAACCATATCAGTGACTCCTTGGACCAGATGAATAAGACACTGGATCATACAATGCAGAAGAGTCGCTACATCATTGGGTGCTAGCCGATGTGGCCATGCTAGATCCCACTCCTACAGTGACAGTACCTTCACTACTCTGTCAATGACTGAGGTGTCCCACACCCAGATGTGGTAGACCACATAGTTCTAGTCATGGAAGTAGTCATGATGACTTCTCATTCAGTAAATATTGTTCACGTTAAGGTAGCAACCTCACTTCTAGCCAGATTCATGGAACTTTCAGTGCAACTCCTGGCTGAGGTAGTTCTCATGATTAGGGGTGGGGGGGTGACAAATTAACTGAATCTCCTACCATGCATGGCTCACACCTGCCCATGATGCCAGGATGTAGTGATAGCACAAGTGCTTTAATTGTGATTATGCAGACACACACACATGCAATGAAACTCATCTTGGCCATATCACTTCACACACATGCATGTATATAAGCATTACTATTGAATTATTTACATTTGTTGCTTCTGGTCCTGACAATGGGTGTTTGCTGTTAACCTGATTTCTTACACACACACACACACACACACACACACACACACACACACACACACACACACACACACACACACACACACACATACACATGCACACACACACACACACACACACACACACACACACACACACACACACACACACACACACACACACACACACACACACTTCTTTGTTTGTCAGGCTTGCCCTCCTGTAATCCCCCTACCATGCCAAGTGAGGATGGTTATGTCTTGGCTTTTGTACATTTCTTTGTGAGTTAGGGTTGCCTATGTCTGATGTACAGAGTGGATAGTTAATTCTTGCTTCCTCCGATGCGTCCTTTAATAAAAAGGTATTGTACTGATTTCTTTTGTTTTTCCTGCTCATGTTCATATGATTAATACATGTATATAGTTTGTGATCCCCGTTGTATTGGTAGTAGTATTCTTAGTAATGCGGTCCTACTAGTTAGTAATTAGTGGTTGTTCAGCACTTTATGCAAATGATGCTAAGAGTGACCTGGTCACTGTTGGAGTGTCTTTGTTGGTCAATTTTAAAGTGTGATGTGAAGTTGTATCTGTCACTCATGAGTTACTGCTGACAGTCCTGTTCACTTGAGCCATGTTTTATCTTACTGAAGTACAATGCTTGCATATGAGGATATCATTTATATCTCTTCTTTACAGGATCATCACTTATCTTGGTTAGGCTGCTGCTAGAAGTTGTCTCTTCTGGGGTTGACTCTGTCTGATGCTCACATGACAAAACAATTGTATGGGTAAGTAAAGGTTGCTAATTTTGCATGCATAACTGTTAGTGTTTGTAAGTGCTTAGCTTCTCAGGTTTTCTGTTAGGTAGTGAGTGTGTGGACTATACTCTATCTCTTAGTCATGGCCATAGCATATTCTGCATACCCATGTCTTCCTGGATCATCCACAGCTGCTAGTTCTTCTATAGACTCTTTATCTGTGTCTGCTGTCCCTACCTGTGGTGGTATGAACTGCTGTCCTTGGCCTTCTTGTCCTTGTTGCATCTGTTTCTTGACAATTATATTGGGTAACATGGCACAGACTGTGAGACTTTTGGCCAGGATGGCTAGGTCATACTGCAAGGCATCATCAGATGTGTCTAGACATCAGAACCTTGACTCGAGCAAGCCAAATACATGCTCTATAATATTCCTAGATAGAGCATGTGCATCACTGTAACGTTCCTCAGTGGGGTTGTGTGGGTTTCTCATGGATGTCATGAGCCAAAGCTTCAGTGCATAACCTGCATCCCTACTCAGTCTCCTTGTGAAAGTCATCCCTAGAAAACCTTACATAAAGGTCACAGGTGAAGCATATGTATGAGCCACAAAAACTGCTAGGGCTACCTGCGCACAAAGTGTAGATGATCTTTTGGGCATTACAGACCACCTGACAGTTGACAGAATGATATCCTTTTCTGTGGATGTACCTCATTCCCTGATCAATAGGTGAGGCTTTTATTTCAATGTGTGTGCACAGTCTATGTCAGAACTTCAGAAAAATGTGCATGGCATACAAATATTGCATAGTGTTATCTCTCTCTTCTGAGGTATGTGTCAGCCAGATATGATCCCTTACATGTTGCAACATTGCATTTAGAAATTGGTGTAAAAGTCTTGAGGCTGAGGTCAGACATCCCTAATATATCTTTTGTGTCTCTCTGGAAAGTGCCTGTAGCTAGTACATGTAATGCTACACATACCTTGGTTTCCACTTTGATGGGTTCTCCATGAATTCCCTGTGTTGTGACAGTGGCATAGTTGGACTATTTCCTCTAAGGCATCAATATCTACCCCATAGCCAGAGCTGGATCACAATCAAATGGGGCCCTAGGCAATGTAATAGACTGGCGTGACCCCAGAGCAGCCTCACCTGCAGCAACCCCCCTCCAACAGCATCCCCCTCCACAGACACTCCAGCATTCCAATACTAGGCTATTTTTCCCCAATTACTATAAACATTGTTCAAACCTATCAGTGTGCAACTGTTTTCTTATTTACTTCTACAGTGATTACAGATATTGAAATTAAATAGCACAACCACTGACAACCATTTGTTAAACAAACAATACAGTCTCAATCAAAACAGGCATGAGGAATAAACTTCTATGCCATTGAAGCTTACATTCATTGAAATGGCATTAAAACTCACATTCAAATAAAATGCATCTGGCCAGTGGAGAAATAAGTTTACCTTTGGGCATTTTTTCAAACACTGGGTCCTTGCACACATTTCTAGGGCCAAGTATACATGTATGTGTTCTTTGATTCACCTTCCTGATTGTATAAATTATATTCCTTGTATAATATGCCACCACTTGTTAGAGTGTGTTTAAAATGTGTAGTTTTGAACATTTTTTCAGCAAGCAATGAAAGTATGACCTAATAATGACAACAGTGCCATCTACAGAACATTTTAACCATAAAAGTTCACTCAAAACTTCTGTCATTACAATCTACCAGTATTAGTCAATAAGTAGAATCTCTGCAGAAGTAAGTCATACAAATAGTTCCACATCAATGAGATCTGTAACTAATGAAGAAGTTACTACTGGAAAATAGCTTTATATTTCAGTGTTTCATCTACGAATTCAGTATCTGCTGCCCTTGAAGAATTAATTGCCAATGGTACATTACAAAATGATAAGCTGGTAATATTGCAATAGGGAATGACTGACAAACCAACAACAAGTTCATAGCTCATACAAAGGAGGACACACTCAGGAGTGCAGAAACCCTAGCTCCCTTAAAATGCACCAATTAATCCACAATCAAAGGGGCACTACAAAATCAGCACTCCAAATACATGGTTTGGGAGTAAAATACACAGTTTTCTGCACCAAAGACAATTATGCTACTAACACTGCTTTCAAATTCTACAGCACAAACAGTGACTGCCATTTGATAAACAAAACTGTTAGTTGCATATTGAAAATAAAGTTAGCATGAGCAACAGTAAACAATTCCATGAAAATGCACTGAAACTCATAATTTCCTGAAAATGTACTGAAACTCAAACTCACAATTCTGTCAGCAGTCTGGTAGTTAGTGTAGAGGATTCAGGCTCTTGTCTCCACAAAAGCTCGCAATTCCTTCAGCACTCTGGTAGCTGGTGTAGAGGATTCTGCCTCTTGCTTCCTGTAACCAACTTACAGGGTCAGGTCTGATCAAGTTAATAGACTAACCTGCCTCTCTAACAAAACATCACATACCTCCATACCTCTCAACCTTTTAGCACAAGAAATCCAGACAAAACCTATAATAATGGGGGAGGACCCAAAATAAGGACTAAATTTAAATATTGTTCTTATAGACTTAGAAAGTTCTAGAATAACAGCATTTGTCTTAGTATGCATTTTCTGAAAGAAATGAACTCTGAAACT